>NW_024962252.1:47336957-47633332 GCF_019238085.1 Lagopus leucura | reverse complement strand
GCAAACTTGCTGAGGGTGGCCATTATCCCCTCATCAAGGTCATTGATGAAGATGTTGAACAAGACTGGACCCAGCACAGACCCCTGAGGAACACCGCTAGTTACAGGCCTCCAACCGGACTCTGCACCACCAACAACGACCCTTTGTGCTCTGCCAGTCAGCCAGTTCTCAACCCACCTCACTGTCCACTCATCTACCCCACACTTCCTCAGCTTTGTTATAAGGACGTCATGGGGGACAGTATCAAATGCCTTGCTGAAGGCAACTTGCTTACTCTATCATGCTATATTCCAGAAGCCAGCCAGATAAGACATCCATAATATTTACTATTAACATTTAATTCCCCTCTTTCCTCCTCATCCCTCTGCTTGTTATCAACTGCTTTGGCAAACACTGCATCAGGGGTATGGTTTCTCTGGGAGTGTTGGTCTTGCATGTGCATATGTAAGAAGTTTGTCTCTTTGCATTCCCAAGTATCCTGAAAAATGAGGGCTTAATTAAATATTAGTTTCATTTCTGACATACTGCAAGTGGGAAGTAAATCTATCAAAAGTTATTGATATAGTAAAAAATATGGATCTTCAAAGTCAAATCAGAGCTCAAGTACTTTCAGAGAGGTAGGTAGAATTTACAGGAAAACAAATGTTCTATCTCATGACCATTTCTGACCAGTAAAAAGTTTTCCCAGTACTGTAAGACATAATCCTTTTGCAGCAAGTGTTGTTTGAGCCAGTGCTCTATTCATTCAGAAACTACAGTGTCTATTAAGAGGACAGTCCCCCTGGAAGGGAGTAGAGGTTCAAGTTCTTTTCCTGATGGGAACATGAAGCTACTAGATTGGGAATGATGATTAGGCAGCCTTTTTGCACAAGTAATATAGAATTTATAGAACTGCAATAAATAGTTCCAGTGAGGGATGCTGATGATGAATCATCCTGTTCAAGGGATTTATTGTGTATTAGGAGAGAAAGGAGTAGTTCTGGAGAAACAGGAATATGAATGCTAGCTCTCAGTTTGGCTAGCTTGTAAGCATTTGTTGGCTATACTTTTGACGTTTGCTTTCTCTTTTTCTTTGACAGAAATTTATAATTAATAATTGCCAAACACACTGAATATGTTTGTGCAGAAATATTTACTTCTGACAAATCAACAGTGTTTTGACAAAGAAAAAAAAAAAAAAAAGAAGAAAAAGAAAGAAAAGAAAAGAAAAGAAAAAAAGAAAAAATCATTTTCACTGGAAAATTCTTTAGGAACCATAGCAGTCAACACTCCCAGAATTGCACTTAAGCAGCCAAATCATTCCCACAAGTATGAATGCACAGTTCCAGCTACTTTAATGGAATTTGCATGTGTATATCAAGGGGCAGAATTTGGCTCTTGTTCTAAACAAAACATTTTGTAGTTTTAAAAGAGAAATTCATTTAGCAGTGATGTAAGCCTTTGCAGCTTTGCTGTTTTGTCTATGCAAGATTCCAGTTTTATAAAATGGTATGAACTAATGATATGTATTTATATTTGGGTTTTATAGAAGCATGCAACTGTCTAACAAACCAGCCTTGAACATCTCAGTTAATTGATGCTTACCAAAGCAGTTACCTCTCAATTGTAATTTATTTGTTCCAATAAAAATTATAATCACTTTCTGTTTTCTTATTTATTTGTTTGTTTGTTTGTTTGTTTTTCTGATTTCACTGCTTCAGTGCCAAGGGAATTCCAACAATTTCAGCAGTTACTCCAGCATACAACTGATATAAAGAAGTATCTTAGTATCTTCTCTGTAGGAGAAATCATAGCCCATTAAATTCGGCAGGAATTTTGCTGTTGACCTCAAGAGAGAAACACTTTCACTGTAGCTATGTTAAATAATATTTTTTCTTTTTGCAGATATAACATAAAATTAATGCCTCATTTATACTGACCAGATATGTGTTGTATAGTTGCTGCTTTATTTCTGCAAATACAGAAAAAACAGAGGACTTTCTATTCTTGATTTTGGTTTGCGCTCCAAATACTCTTGGGAGAAATCATTCAGAAAGGCATAAACAAGGTAGCTTGAGCAAGAGCCTTATCCATGGCATGCTGAAGTCAAAATTTGGTGTAGCTGACCTAGAGATTTCTTCAAGAGGAGTGTGAAAATAAACAGTGACGTGAAGTGTTTGGGTTTCAGTTGTTTTTTGGCAAACGACCTGGCCCTGATTCACCTCTCACTTAATTGTATAAGTGTTGTAAGCGATAAAGTCAGATCTCATCATCTGGAAGTAATAGAAGCAGACAAAAAATACTGTGGAAATTGTAAAGAGGTCTTGACCATGAGAACACAAGCTTGCTGTTTATTGGTGAAGTGTTTCTGGTAGGGACTGGACTTCTCCAATGTACTGGCAGGTAATTCTGTGGTATATTTCGAATCCATCTCTTTTTGATTATGTGTGATCAAACTCATACAAGGGCAATAGGAGCAAGGAAGAGCTCATGGAGTAATTAAAATCCCAGTGAACAAGCCCACCAAAGGGCTCACTGGAGCTCCTGTCTTACAAGAAACCAAAAGAACTTGGCATTGTTTGGCAGCGTGACAAATTCTGACAGAGGGCACAGATACTTTCAACCAGTACACTAAGGAAAAAGAATTGAAGAAACACCAGGAAGATACATTTAAACAAATGGAATATTGACCCAGGGAGAAATAAGTATGAACAGTCCAGGAATTAATTTAGGCTTCAATGCAGAAGATAGATCAAGTATCCATGAAGGTAACATGTAATAATGGAAAGGCTCAAGGTGGAACCTGATGTGGATTTGGGGGAATGGGGACTGACTCTGTAGCACTGGACCATTCTTCTAGTGTCAAATTCCTCCTCTTTAAAACAGGATAGTTCTGAGGAAGAGTTTCATAAAGCTAGCAGTAAAGAAGAGTGTATCACTTCCTCCCTTGTGACTAATCCTGCTCCCTTTACTGACTTTGCTCTGATATCTGGGAAGTGTCAGAAAACCTATCTGCCACCAGAACAGTGAGCAGTTCCTAAAGAAATAGGTATGTCCCACCCACATACATGCTGCACTCCTCTCTGTATCTGTGATACCTCATATAAAAAGTGCTGACAGCTCCAGTAGGGATTTTACAAGAGATTGCCATTCATATTCCACAAGGACCAAAAGATCCACGTGGGAATATTTAATATAAACAGTAATAGTTTCCCACATCTTTGTTTAGAGAATAGCTTGAGGATTTCTAAACTTTAGAATCATATTCATTCCAGAAGAATGGTTTCACTTATAGCCATATAAATCTTTCCCCTACATAAATGACAATTTTTTTTTGTACGTATGTGAATTCTTAAAGATGATATTCAGGTAATAAGACTGCAGCAAGTAGTACAGGTAAATCTCACCTCAGCCAGTTTTACTTAACAGTGAAAGACCTGAACTTCATGAACTGCAAGGCATGTTGGCTATCTGCTTTTACAGCATGATACTTGCCAGACTTCCAAGAAACACAGTTTTGTTTTTTTTTTAATGAAACAAATGAGGAAAATATTTCCATGAGATTTCGAGATTGGACTTGCAAAGAAATCTGGAGCTGAAAAACCAAAGCTCTGCTTCCATCAGGGTTGGGCTTCTAATCAGTGTGTTCAGGTCATGTTGCTTTGTACCTCTGAAAGTCCAGTCTGATTTTACATGCCTAAGAAGGAGTAGTTAGATACAGAGATTTTTGGAGTGACTACTCTGAAACAACCAAAGGACCATTTCTCTTAGCTTGCCTTTGGGATATTTTAAATGCCTTTTTGGCTTTCTTACTATTTTTAAACATTCCCAACTTCTGTAATAAAACCTACTGCTATATCATACTTATCACTGCTGGCCACAGTCTGATATATCAGACTGCAACTATCTGGGGAACTATCAAATGCAGGGGAGGGGAGAAGAAGCTTTTTTTAAAAAAAAATTTTTTTTTTAAGAGATGGTAACAGTATTGCTGACTTCCAGCACTCATGAGTCAGACTTACAGAAAGCTCTGGAACTGGAATGTATATTTTATTTCAATTAATTTCAATTCATTTCAGTCTGCTCACTCTTGGGATTTGTAAGGCTTGGATGTTTCAGTTTATTTCCCATAGCCAGGTGATCTCAAATGCACCACAAATGAACAGTTACTGGATATTGCCTTATAGTAGAATACTGCATATTAACTATTCATGAGCCTTTTTCCCATTCTGATGCCTATCAGTATTCTGAATTCCTTTATTCATATCTATGCATTGTGGATAAGTTTAAGTAATGCTGATATTCTCTCTGTGCACACTGAATTTCAGTGTCCTGTTGCATTTACTGTTGCTGGAAATGGAAAGGAATGGATGAAAAGCAGTGGTCAAAAAATACTGCAAATTCAGTATCTGTTCTTTTTGCAGTTAATCCTGGACACAGCAAATTTTACTAAAATTTCCTGCCTATTTATTCTGAATAGCATATGAACTCAGGGAAAATTTAAAACAAAATTGAGACTTTATAACCTTAGTGGCTATATGTGACCTGGAAGATTTTAACACAAATTGTTTCTCACATTCATTTATTATTGTTAAAGGAAATTCATCATGACATAGATTTTGACACAACTAATCCTTCCAAAGGGAGAAGTGTGCATGGTATGATCCAGCTTAAGAGATAATCAGAAGCAAGAGGGGAAACAAACACTTTTGTTATTACCTCATGAGACCATTACAAAAACAGAGAGAACATGTTCAGAAGACTGAGGGAGAAGACAGTTTTATAACCTTGTTCACTGTTTTCTTTCCTCTCTGGAAGTTAACAGAGAGAAGAACATTTTTAGGTCTGTGTTTGCAGAATTGGTTTACTGTTATTAGGCTCAGGCTTTTGATGTAAGGAAGAAGGAAGCAGAAGTTTTAGATGTAATATAATCTCTTCCACTTGCCAGATGAACCAACAAAGTTAAAACCACTTTCTTCCTTTCTACACAAATGATATGTTGTGTTCCCTTCTGATAGGCGTATGAAGGGAAAGCAGCTCAAGATAGCCAATGACTTCCCTCACCACTGCAGTCATTAAAGAGAGTCTAGAATTCAGTAAGTTGCTTTTTCATAACATTGAATGGTAGGTCACTCTTTACAAAGAAGATATACGTTTTTGTAAAAATAATGTTTTGTATGAAGAGGATTGTAAATTCTTTCTTAAATTTCCATGAAATTGATTCATTAATCCAAATTACCCATTTCCTGGAATTCGTGAAAGGCAAAATAACATAGAATGGTTGGAGATGGAAGTGACCTTCAAAAATTATCTAGTGCAAACCACTTTCATGGACAGTGACATCTTTCACTAGACCAGGTTGTCCAAACTCCCATATAACCTGACTTTGAGTACTACTAGTGATGGAGCATCCATCACTTCTCTGGGCAACCTGTTCCTAACACCTTTATGGTATTTTGTGAGAAATAAAACAAAAGGCCAATAAGCAGTCTAAGTCTATCCAGTTAGATGTTTAAACTCAACACATAATGTCAGAGTTGGTGAAAAAGAGGTAATTTCCAATTCACTGGTATTTATTCCTTCAATAGTCAAGTGTGTTAGATGTGCCAAAGGCAAAGAGCCAAATTATAAGATGTTCACCAAAGAGACTACTTGGTAAAATTTGATCAGCATCAGAAATAGCTGGTATCAGACTTATTTTGAAATCATAGTGAATCACAGTAAATACATTATTCTGCTGTACTTCCATCATCATCAGAGATTTTGTTACAATTGCAGCTTGCAGTGGATAAAGAATCTGTATAGTTAAAACTTCTTTCCTGAGTTTGATGAACGTATTCATAAGTGAGCCTTAGCTGTCTTGTTTGGTTTTATCTTTCCCTTCAGCAGCCTCTCTCCCTATTCTGTTCTCTGAACTTTTAACAACTTTTACTCCAAGCACACTAGTATTTATGGTGTGCCCTGAAGGGCAGTGCCCCTTAAAAACATATTCATAAAAGTGCAATCCACAAGTACAAGTTCAAAAGAAAAACAGTCTGGAAATGAGCTTTAAGATGAATGCTTTAGAGTCATTATCTGAGGTAAACTGGCAGTCTCTAATGAGACATTTGTAATTTAATTGTGTCATGAAGAGACTATAAATTTCCCCTGGAGCCCATATCCGAGTTGTTTTTATAATGAAGATAAAGTAACACACATACCAAAATCTTTTGAATATGCTATAACTTCTTCCAAAAAGATAAAGAGGGCCTATATCCTATTTATGTCACTACACTCAGTTGCATAACAGAGCCTACAACAAGTAGGATAGAGGGCAAGAGTCAGTCTATAATCATTTAATACTGCACAATTCTTTACATTTCTCTTTAAATCACATGATAAGCTTTTGTGACTAGTTCATATCAATACCAGAAAAGAAGAAAGATAATAGGATCACAAATGGTCATTTTACATAATCTTTTTATGGGCTTATGTTGTGTTTGATGCTTCCTCTGGGGAAGAAAATGTTCTAATACTACATGACTAAGCCACTCCTGCATCCGATTTCTCAGGATTTGGAGAGAGTTGTAAGGATTTTTATACCAAAATGCTCACTCCAAGTTTCTAAATAAATTAGAACAAATATGTCTTCAAGATACAGAAAATAGATTGTGCAATATGCCCACTTGATCATGCCCAGTTAAGCCCTGTGGGTCTCTCAGTGGGAATGGTGTATTTACTTCTTTTACAGATTTAGGCAGGTTTTCTTTCTGTGATTCTGTTTGCCAAATTGTGCTGGATATAATCTCCAAAGTTCTAGCTGTTTGGGACAACTACTTCTGAAATGCTGAAAATGATTTAAAATGGAAGCAGCTCTTAAAATAATCCCTAAACTTCAACAGATAACCAAGCATTTATTTCTTAGGCTGAAGTGGAACACAGAACCTGAGAGTGAGAGATAGAGGAAGATGAAGAGTATTTTATGTTCTTATTCAGCAGTAAATGTTGCAAAAATGCCAAGTTCTATTAGAACCTACTTTTGACTGTTTTCCTCTGATTTGTTCCTGTCACTCAAACAGGATACTTGAGAACAGAAATCTAAATACAAGACAGGGAAGTAACCATTCTTCTATTTTAATTCTATCTTCAATATAAATTGTCTCTGTTTTTAGAAAAGGTATCTCACACTAAAGTAGCATTTCAAAAATGCCATTCTGAAATTTCTCATGAAGTCTGTAAATTCAGCCCAAGAATCTGAAGCTGCAACCAGTGTTAACACTGTTCACAGTGCAAGGTTTCAGACTAGAGACATGACACTTTTCCCAGAACCTTCTTCTTTTTCCCCCCAGCATATGCTTCTTTCATATGTTTTCTGACTTCTAAAGGTGAATATTTTCATCTTTTAATAGCAATTTGGTTAACCAAAGAATCAGAAAAGTAATCTCCAACTGAAAGCCTTTTCTTTTCTTTTAATGAAAAAAAAAAAAAAAAAAGTTTAGCACGATCCCATCCAAACTCCATCAACAGTATGATAATAAAACACGGGTTGCTTTAAAAATAATTGTTCCTATGTACTTCCATGGAAACTATAACAGATACAAAGGGCACAGCAACACTATTTGATAGAGCAAACCCTCAGCTACAAAAGACTATTTTCCAAGACAGCCACCACCTTTAGCAGATTCATGCAGATGAGCTAATTGAGACACTCTTCATTTCATGGTGTGACAGCTGTGCATGGTTGTCTGGAATGTGGCTTGTTTTTGATGTCACTGTTGCTGCTGCTGAAATGCACCACCAACTTCGTCACTGTGCTCACGTCCACTATTCGGTCCCCCTCAATGTTCAGCAAGTGTCAATGAATGTCAGTGGGTGCCATTTTTTGTGCATGGAGGAACTCAATTCCTCACCTTTGCCTCATATGCAATTCTATGTCAGATGCCATTTTGTCAGATATCCCTCTGCCATCTGTTACACAGCAACAAAATTGAACAAAATATTGATGGGAAAGTTCAGCCTCTACTGCCATCTCACCAATATTCAACTCTAATGTGATGGATCAACATAATAAAAAAGAAGGCATCAATTTTAGAGTTACCCTCATATTTATCATGTAGTTATTTCATTTTCTATTCCAGAAAGTACATACAGATTGTGATAAAACACTACTGAAGCTTGAAATAATAAGTAATTAAATATTTATACATAGAGAGATGCAAAAACACATCAAGAAAAATGGCATCCATTTGTCCAAGTCTGATTCTTCACTACCTAATGCCTTGTGGAGTCATTTGCAAGCATGTATAGGGAATATAAAACTAAGGAATGCAAGTAATGCATTCCATATTAACTTCGAGTAGCGACAGAAGAACAAGCATTCTAGGCAGTGCAGTGTATTAAGTCTCCACAATGCAGTAGCTAGAGATTATATTTTATCACTTTTATTTTACAGGAAGTCCGACTAGACTCTGCAATTGCTTCTTCAAGCCTTAAAAATCAGAGACATGGAGCGAATGACTGTATTGGGTTTGAATCAATGGAGAATTATGTCCTACTGCATCTGAAGAGGATAAGAATTTGCAGGAATCATGGTAAAATATCTGTACTAGAAAAGGAGTGAGTTGTTTCAAATAAAAAATTTGTGTGACTTGTTGCTAATTCCAAAGAAAGAGGATAGAGATTAAAGATGAGGCACAGGCTGTAAACTATTCAGGATGACTTTCATTGCTCAAAGGGTATAATTAAAAGTATGGAACAAACTGCCAAAGTCTACAATGGAAATGAATAGTGTAACACCAGGTCAAAAGGGATCTGGACTTATTTCTGGAAGAAGAGACAATGCACAGCTGTTAGCGTGTATTTTAAAGGATGAAGATGATCAGTCAGTACAAGAATTGATTGGTATTTCCTGGGCATGTTCTGTTAGAATTTTAAAATCTCCTGGACCTTCAGTCATTGTTTCTGGCAGCTGCATCCATACAGGAGCAAATGTATTCCATTGACTTTAGGTTTATATTGTAGAATAAAATTACTGTTTTCTACAGCAAAAAATTCCTTGGTGGAAAGGAATTTTCATATTATTGCCATGACATCAGTTCATTCAGAAAAGATAAGTAGCTAACTCCACATCTGGAGTCTTGTATTCTGTTAAATCATCAGGATCTGGAAGCATAATCAATTGTATACACGTCTGTGTAATTAACATCCAAACAACTGCATACACCTTTTGAGTTACACTGGCTCTACAGTCTAAATAAAGTAATTCACTATATAAAAATTCAAAATAAGGAACAAAGTGACAGGGTTGGTGATAATCTGATGTAAAGACACTGGAAACATCCATGAATCCCACTTTAGTAACTTACCCAGGCATTCCAGAGGCCAAGGCCAAAACATGCAATCCAAATTAGATGGAGGCAGGCAAAGACAAAACTGAGGGGCTTTAGAGAACCTGATGCTCGCAAACTTCTTGAATGACAGTCATCCCCTTCACACAGTATCACTCAGATGTTACATTGCCTTGAGAGAAGAGATTTTTGCCTCTTCAACAATTGTGATATCACTATGAAGAGTGCATTTCCACACTGCTGGCACAGAAAAAGAGACACTAAAGGAGGAGTTGCTGGAGTGAGAAGAAGTTACAAGCACCTGGATTTACTGGCCAAGGCTTGGGGAAATTCTTGGAGACCACTCTATTGAGCTGAAGGGCCGAAGACTAATGAGCACTGCCTGCTCTGTTGCATTCCCAGAGCTTCCATTTATTTGAGGCTGGAAATGTTTGCTGCATCATTTTAGCAACCCCTTCATTAGATGTAAACAGTAGGCATGGAGAACTCTGTGAAGCTGGATTTCACCCACTCTCTGTAATATAGAACAGTGACCCCCTTTTATGGTACCGGACAGAGGAGGCAAGTATGACGGACTTTTATGGATCCTGTACAGGCTACCTAAGACATTGGCTGCAGTCCAGCATGAAATCTGCTTAGATCAGAGCAGAGGCATAAAGGATGCCCAAAGTTTGCCCTAACCAGTACTATGGTTCCCATGCAAAGAGGCAACAACTATTTCTGACTTAGTTCCAAATTTGCAGGGCCCTGGGAACAGAAAAGTAACATTTGGGGGCAAATCCTGTGGTTAATCCTGGCGTTGTACAGTGTCTACAGTCTCTTTTTACTCAGAGGAGGTTCTAAAACTTAGGCCATATCTGTATCTTACCTATATATGGAAAAGCACCATGGATAACCAGTTTAGTTTGTAGGCTTTTTTCAGCATAGTCTGAGTCACCCTCGTTAGATGGAGGAGCAACAGAAATAGAAATTCTCACTGAAATAGACCTAGAGAAGTTGTCATAGCCCAGTCTTCACTCCCTCCCAAGTTTTTCTAGGCATTGTGTAAATACAGCAGGAGATTGCCCATACCTCAAAGGAGTTTTAATCTAAATATTACCAGAAATTTAATAGCAGTTCAAACCTTTCAAGGTTTTCCAGCTTTGCATACCACATGCATTACTACTGGTACAGCTCTGTTTAAAGCAACTTGAATTGTGCAGGTGAACAGGCCTGCAGGTCTGGGTAGCATTTACAGTCATTGAGTGCTCTTGGGGATTGATTTTTAAGGGACTTCCTGATGCGTGTGGTTTGCTGTTGTGCTATTTATATCATCTTCCCATCAGTTCTTTGAATGTAGTGTTCCAATTGAGTTTAGGAAGAAGTCCCCTCTGAAGGGCAAGTAACACAGGTTACAAGCTTAGTTGCTAATTATCAGTTGGGGGCTGATTTGTCACTTTTACTGTTGAGTTCACCTACACCAGCTATTAGTTACCATGCTTGGATTGAAACCAGTCCGTCTTCCTTCCCTGTGCCCTACTTCAGGAATAAAGACCTGTAATCATTACACCAAGTAGGATATAATTCTTAATTTTCATTAGTCATTTCTCATTTCTACAGTAATTAATGAATTAGCTACTGTATTTCAGAACTGATCCCTCATGATACAGGTGGGATCTAGATTTCCCTGGAAATCTTCTTGCTAGTGTGTATAGGGCTGGGATCAGTTTCTCTTTAAGGGATTCAGATACATATGTATATATTTTCTTATAGTATTTTTGTACTACCTGTTTATATTATGGCACATCCTAATAGAAAAAATTGTCTTGGTAAAAATCTTTCAATAAGCTTTGGAGCTCTCTTCACGATACTGTTCCTTCTTTAGAGGAAGATATTCAAAGTTGTGCAAGCCTCCCTTCTGCACTGAATTTGCCAAAAAAAAAAAAAAAACAAGAGCGGAAAACCTGTAAAAGAGACACTGAAGTACTGCACACAGATTGAATGTTTCACTGGTCTTGCTTCCAGTTCTGCTCCAAGCACTTTGGCACATCCTAAATCTTAGACACCTGGCCCACTGCCTTTCCTGAAGAGAGATGTTTCTGTGTGTCAGGCATCCAGTTTTAAAAATATGTTTGTGTTAGCACCAGATGTTTTTAGTGGTTTGTTGATCATACATAGGAAAAGATACTACCAAGTCTTCTAATACTTTTGAAAACCCTGCAATGAGAGATTTCTTCAGATTTGGATAATGCTCCTAAAGGGCCAAAGGGGACATCACTATCATTTTTTGAAGCTGATATTACCCGATAATAGAACTTCTCTTACAAAGACTGCTACATGGATTAATCACAACTTGGATTTGCTTTTGGTACTCTAATATTACTCTAGATTTTTTAGTTTGTCTTTCCTGTAAGGCAGAGTTTTATACATGTTTTTTTATTTTATACATTTTTTTTATCTTATACATATATGCATATTCTTTTACAAATCTTCCTTGGCTATTTTTTTCCCCACAGTGCTAGTATATGCACATTGTAGTGTAGTGCACAGATAAATGGACTAGCTCTGGAAAAGCTGTTCAGTCCAACTGGATAAGATGCTGAGACTACAAGATCCACAATAATTCTCTCATCTACATTTGTTTCTGAAAGTCTAGTGATACTTATCTTTAAATTTACTGAAGTATCTTTACTTGTCCATTTCAACCATAATAACAGTTCCTATATTCTTACATGGGATTTCCTGCTGAAAAGCCATGTGCAGAAGAATCTGACTATCCCAGAAGAAGTCTGATCCACACACACATTGCATATATGCATTAAATCTTGTCCTTTCAAAGTATACTGGATTTTCAGCTTAAAGGTACACAATATGTATAACTTGAGTGCCATCAAATGATACTGCCATAAGCTGCTGGAGTCACGCTTAGGACTGGTGCAGCTGATCGGCCACTGAGAGGCCCCAGGCTGTAGCATGTAAAGCAATTAGGTATGATGGAACACAGATATGCTTCCATTGGCTTGCTAGAAGTCTAGGATCCTCAAGAACAAAAATTCCCTCATGCATTTTTCCCAGACAACATTTCTGAGTGGGAAAATAGTTTTCAGGGGAACTCCAGGCACAAAAAGATTCACCCACTACGAGACCTAGAGACCCTTTATTGGGCTGAAGATTTCAGGGAACTGTGGTGCTGTGCCATGACTCATCATCTCCCCTTTGCCTGCTTCCAGTGGATAAAGTCCGTTGAAGCTCACAGTAGCTTTCTATTTGATCATTTGTGGTGGGAATTAGGCTGATCAACCTCAGCACAGGAGTTTGTCCATTAGTCAGGAGCACAGGAAGATTGCAGAGGAAGAGAGGAGATAATGCACATTGCTCTTTTTCTATGCTTCTTCCACATTATTGCTGACAGATTTGACCTGTGACAAATCCTTGAAATATGGCTGTGCAGACAGAGATGGGACAGATCCAAGGATAAAAAGCCTGTGCTTGGAAAATGCTGTGCTGTGACAGATTGCATGAGCTCATATGTATCTCTCTGCCATTGCATGTTTGCCTTTGCTTATTTAGAGGAAAGCAGCCACAGATCTGTGGAGGATGATGGCTGTACAGGATGCAATATCTTGTCCTTCAAACCTATGGAGCAGGGAAATACACATCAGTACAAAGACTGAGGCCCTCCTAACGATATGGATCATTTGCGTCTGATAGCTTGTGCCAGAAGTACATTTTTCTTTTGCGAAAGATGAAATCCTGACATTCCTGGCTAGCCCAGTATAAATATGGCCACCCAAGTACCGTGGCATTATTTGAGTTCATCTGCTGAATAGCTGTTATGTGGTTTCTTTGGCTCAGTGATTCCTTCAACTAACAGAAAACTGTGGTTCCTCTCTCAGCGGCGGCTGCTGCCTGGGGGTTGGCCTTACAATCAACCCAAACACACCATGACCCCGCAAAGGCCCCGTCAGCCTGCATCTCCCTGGCACTTGAGGCTGAGCATTCACGTGGGCCTGGCCTAAAAGCAGGCTCTGCTCCGTGGCTGCGCAGCTGTAACCAGGTCCAACCTGGAAATCAGTTTCCCTGGCCTCCCCCTTAAAACACAAACAATTTCTCACCACTGTAGCCAGAGGAAGAGACAGCATATTTGTATTACGCTTGCACTTGGCTGGATGTTGCTTATGCTAGGTTTCTGAACACTGTGCTGGGCACACTGTAGTGCAGGACAAAGTTCACTTTGTGTGATGCAAAGAGAGTTGTGGGCGAAGATGACTTCGAGATCAATACTGAGGCTCCCCCATGGGAATTTTTTAATGTTCGCAGTTGGTTATAATCTGGTCCTTTCCAGTGGAAATAATTTGCTCTCCTCAGGTCATCTCATAAGCTCCAAGGAGAAGCCCTCACTTACCTGGGATGGTGGAGAGAAGGAATTGCAGTTCCACCACAGCAAATAAGTGTCATCACTTTCCTTTCAGATCCAAGGAAGAATTTTAGGGATTTTTTCAAGAAGCAAAATAAGAACCCTCTTCTCTAGCAAGCAAGAACAAAGTAAAATATTGGCACCTTGCTTTGAACTGAAAAGAAAAACATCATTAGAAATGCTGTGGGGCTGCACACATGGGGAGCTCATGGTCACTAGCTGTGGCTGAGATGACAGGTCAGGAGCTTTTAGCACTTCTTGGGAACTTTTTAGTCTCCTCAGCCATAATACAGTCAGAGTCAGATATCAGCTCACGCTGTTTTTTATGGTTAGTGGATTGCACTACTGCACTGACAAAAACGATAGTTTATATACCTTAAAGCCCTGTAGACACAGGAGATTCGAAGAACAGATGGACCAAAAAAACAAAAATACTGCTATCCCTAGCAGAGATCTCAGCACTGCAGTACTCCATTCATTTGCAAATAGAGCTTATGATCCTGAGTCCACTGGGCAGGAATGAATTCTGCTCCTCAACCAGCACATATGCAGGGCAGAGGATGGACAGTGCTGCAGTCTCCATGGGCAGAGCGAGACACTTGCCTTTGCTTTCCATCTCCCACTGCTGGAGCAGGGCCAGTGTTTCCAACCTCCTGCTACCTTGCTCAGCCCGAGCCCACAGTACTTTCTGTTTGTTTAACACTGTCTGGCAGCCTTGAGATAACGGGGATGTTGCTGGCTGGAGCAAGGCCAGCTCAGGGCTGGCCTCACAGCTCCCCAGCACCAAATGATCTGCAGACCCAGGCTGTTTCAGACACCCCAAGTGGGCCATAAAGTCCAACATAAGCAGGTCAGAGCTCAACTGTGGGTTACTGCAGGAGCTCCAAGATACTTGCATCCAGGCATCCAGGCACACTGCTCATTCCGTAGTCATCAGCAAAGTCTCAAGAAGGGCTGGCCATGGAAATCCCTGTGTAGGAAATACCTTTCAGCTCAAAAGAAATGAGAACAAGTGCACCAAAAATATCACATGTATACACATATGTATGCATGTGTATATGTATGCATGTGTGTATGTATATTTATGAACTTTCCCTTTCAAAGACATTCTGGAGATGGGAAGACTTACAGGCCTTTCAGTGGAGCAGAACCTTCAGGAAAGGGAAAATAGGAAAGTACAGCAGCTGCAAGTCCTCATACAACATCTCACTTAAAATGTCATGTGTGCTACTTGGTTTAAATTGTCACCCCTCCAGCAACCACAAACAATGCAGAAACAGCAGATGTGTTTTCTATTTAGAATTAAACAGTTTATCTCAACCACTGTCATTGTTACAGAGGGAAAATAAATAAATATCCATGTTAATGTAAACTTCAAAAGGTACTTTCTGGCATGAATGGCTGTTCTGAATCCAGACTTCACTGAGAAAACCAGGATTTGTCCACAGATTTTTTTCTTTCTTTTTTTTTTTTTTTTTTTTTTCCAATAGGGATGCTGGCAGCTTAGCATGTAGTAAAACTTAGACTGGTCAAAAAGATTTTTTGGCCAGATACAGCATCCAATAACTCATGTCATTTAGACTTAATGGTCCAGAAAATTAAAGTAAACATCATAAAAGTCTTTTGTTATTAAACTTTCCATTCAAACTTTTTGTTTAACTCTTACTTAATGGAGAGTAAAGATGACATTTCAAGTCACATATTTACCTATGTTATAATCTTAAAGTCATCTCATTGAGATTTAAAAATGTGCCACAATTTCAGCCTAGACAAGAACTCAGTTAGAAGAAAAAAGCTGGTGTGTGCATGTGCTCTGCAGAAGTTAAGGCAATGATAAATCAGTCTTAACAGATTAAGGTCAATTTATTGTTCTACTCTTAGTTTTACAGCTCTATAGCTCTGTTCTTTGTAGGGACAAACAGCATCTCAAACAAGAGTGACCATATAGATATTACTGGATCTTCTTTTTCATTTTTAAGAGGTGATATTACTTGTAAAGAGTGCAACTGAGTGACGTCGTTGGAGCATGCCTCAAAAAAATGTAGTGTTCCATACAAAAAAAAAAGAAAACAAGAAGAGCTTCATTTGGATATTTTTGTCCTCTGCTTACATTTAAAAAAGCAAAAACAAAGCCAAACTCTGTCTAGTTGTGAAGATATTTTGACTAAATTAAGTTTGATTTGTTTCAACAGTCTAAAGAAGGTTCCAAAACTGAATATCACTGTGTACTTCTTTGTGTGTGACATGGCCTTCACCAATACCTTTCTTGTGTTTGATTTGCGGCCAGTATTTTAAAACTTCACTAGCCAGCTTGTTTCCAGATTTTATATTATTACAAAGAGTTTTTTGTCTTCAAGAAAGCTAACATACAAATGTTTCTATTACTCCTCCTGTCTGAAATGTGCAGAAGGGTGATCAGCAATAAGCTGTAAAGCCTTAACTGCTAGTAGTAACTTTATGGTCTTGTAACACATTCTGTATGATGCTTGTTCCTCCATAACTGTCACAGTCCTGCAGCTCCACGGGGCTTCTCACTGGTTGGCACCTTTGAATGGCTGAGTGTAAAAATGTCTCATGCAACACATTGCCCTCTGGATTCAATGTAGGAAAGGAACATTTTCACATTGGTTAAGGCCAGGCTAAGGATCATTATTATGTTTGGCTCAGGGGACTTCATTTGTGTACCTGAGATTCAATATAAAATTTCAATTATCCTTTTCATATCCATTTCAGGACAAGGCCAGAACTCGGTGTATTGGGTGAAGGAAGAAGCCCTTCCTCTGGACTAGCTGATGTTCAACTAGCCCTGGCTGAGCATTGTGAAAGAGTTCATTCCTCACCTCTCTAAGCAATTGCATCTAAGTGTGAGATTATAAACTACAGTTTTGATCACTTTAATGTAGTGGTCAATATAGTTTGTTTGTTTGTTTTTTTTTAAGGTACAAGCATTTTGTCTTGTTGCCTGCCTTTAGAAGAAATAAGAAATGAGTAAGTAAAAGCACAGCTGTTTTTCAGGGAATCATAGTTCTGATTTCATCACTGACACAGGTTTGCTGCAGTAAATCTGCAAAGATGACTGAAAACCCCTAAGAATTACTGCACCAGGGCTTGACTGGGATTTGGACATCCATGTTAAGTGATTTTCTGCCAGTCTAGCCACTGTGGTCATCACAATTTCTTCTGACAGTCTTGACACCTCTTCTGGTTCATATGACTTGAATATAGATCAGAAGGACTTTCCAATATCTGGTATTATGCCTAAACAGCTTTTCTGGAGCAGCAGTTTAGGATCAACATGCCTGGATAATCCCATGAGTGGACAATTTTGCTGTTCAATATTAATATCTACATGTGGAATCAAACAGAAATAGTTACTGTGTTTAGTTTCCTACCTGCATTTGTGCCAAACTAATTTTAAAGTGTAAATGATCCCTAAGAGATTACATATGCACCCAGAGGAGGAAATACATTCCTCTATTACAAGGCTGAATTTGTACAATTTACGGAACATGTCATATAAATGGAATGGACAGAAATCTGTTACTAAATGGGAATTAAAACAACATTATTAAGTGCATCAACAAATGACTAAGACATTTAGACCTTAATACTGGTTTGAGTGTTCATACCTGTGAGCATCCATGAGCTTTCCCAGCAACTGGATTGTATATTTGCATATATAGACTCTTCCTCTGAGAGTTATAGTTCGGAATTATTTTTTTCTGATATATATTATTGTTATTCTGCCTCTCAAACTTAAGTTACTGAATAAATTATGAGTGAAAGAAGACTGTGGAAATTACAGCTAGAGAAGCAACTTATTTATTTTTTAAATGCTTCTGCACAATTTAAATTTGATTTGTGGTAACCGAGACATTTGAGCAGATGAATTTGAAGGACGCATAACTTTCTCAGGCTTGCCTATATTTTTGGATAGACTTACTGGAAAAGTTTTAGTTCATCACTCTTCCAGGATCTTGAAATCTGACCAAGAAACCTTCCAAAGTAATAAGAAGTTCATGCTAAAACAATGTTATCAGATAGGAAAAGTTAATGCTACTGTTATCTACAGGTCACAGAATCACAGAATCACAGAATGGTCCGGGTTGGAAGAGACCTCAAGAATCATGAATCTCCAACCCCCCTGCCACATGCAGGGCCACCAGCCTCTCCATTTAATACTAGACCAGGCTGCCCAGGGCCCCATCCAACCTGGCCTTGAACACCTCCAGGGATGGGGCATCCGCAACCTCTCTGAACAGCCTGTTCCAGCACCTCACCACTCTCATAGTAAAGAATTTCCCCCTGACATCCAACTAAATCTTCCCTCCCTCAACTTAAAACCATTTCCCCTTGTCCTGCTGTTATCTACCCTTTCAAAGAGATTACTCCCCTCCTGTTTATAGGCTCCCTTTAGGTACTGAAATGCTGCAGTGAGGTCACCCTGCAGCCTTCTTTTCTCCAGGCTGAACAAGCCCAGCTCCCTCAGCCTGTCTTCATAGGGGAGGTGCTCCAGTCCCCTGATCATCTTTGAGGCTCTCCTTTGGACCCTCTCCTCCCTGTCCCTGCTGGCCACCCCTCTTCTGATGGAGTCCAGGATACCATTTGCTTTCTAAGCTGCAAGAGCTAAGATGCTAAGTTTTTCATCCATGAGGACCCCCAGGTCCTTCTCTGCAGGGCTACTCTCAAGGACCACTCCTTCCAGTCTGTTGGATACCTGGGATTCCTCTGGCCCAAGTGCAAAACTTTGCACTTTGCTGTATTGAACCTCATCAGGTTCACCTGGGCCCACCTTTCAAGTCTGTTGAGATCCCTCTGAATGGCATCCCTTCCTTCCACCGTGTCAACCACACTCAGCTTGGTGTTGTCAGCAAACTTGCTGAGGGTGCACTCAATTCCATCGTCGATATCATTGATAAAGATGTTAAAGAGCACTAATCCAAAGACAGACCCCTGGGGGACACTTCTTATTACTGGCCTCCACGTAGACACCACCCTCTTGTCTGCAGCCTTTCAACCAATTTCTTATCCGTTGATTGGTCCATCCATCAAATCCACATCCCTCCAAGCTGGAGATAAGGATGTAGTGGGGGACCATGTCAAAGGCCTTGCTCAAGTCCAGGTAAATGACATTGGTTGCCTTCCCTTTGTCCACCAATGCTGTCACTCCATCATAGAAGGCCACCAGATTGGTCAAGCATGGCCTTCCCCTGGTGAAGCCATGCTGGCTATCTCGGATCACACACTCATTCCTCATGTGACCAAGCATGTCATCCAGGAGGATCTGTTCCATAATCATCCCAGGTACAGAGTTGAGACTCACTGGCCTATAGTTCTCTGGGTCCTCCTTGCTCCCTTTCTTGTAAATGGGAGGTCAGCTAATATGTAAGTTCTCACAGAAGTTCTCAAGCATAATAGATTTGCTTCTTTACTTTGGAAATCATGCTATTTACAGAAACAAAATCAGATCTGACTCAATTATTTCTATTTCATAAAGAAAAAAACCTGTTTAGAGCTACAGAACAAGTAACAGCATATCAACTGTTTTGTTTATTTTCCTCTGTGAACTATGTCAAAAAAAAAAACAAACCCAACAAATTATTTGCTGAGGCGATTTTATTTTCTTAGTTTGCTTGCTACATTGAATTTTGCAATTATTTATATCACATATAGAGTTTCTCTTAAGTATTTGAGTTGTGTTGATAGCATGCATTTTTACAGAATAAAAACACTTCTTTTTGCACACAGAAATTTCACTGTCTTCATTCAGTGAATGACTGTCAGACTTGTTTACAAATTTATTCACCAGAAAAAGTAATCACCATAAAGCCAGACAAACAATGAATTCAGTTTTATCTGAACCTCTACATAAGCAAACTAATTCACAGTAAGTCTACAGCTCTATTAGCAATACTAATTCTGTCTCAATGCAGTGCATATGCTTGTATGGAGTTCAATCATGTTTAGTTTAAATCGTGCTAAATATTTAAGGATTAAATATTAATAATTGTTAATAATTAAAATATTAATATTTATAATATCTATAAGGGCTGCTCTGAAAGTAATGCTTCCTATTTTATCATCTTGGCCCATGATATCAGAAGCAGATGGTGGTGGTGTAGTGGTAGATGCTGAACCTTCCCAACAATATTCTGTTACATGTTGTTGCAGTGCTACAGATAGCAGCAGAGGGGCAGTCTGATAGAATGGTGTCTGACATGTCCATGTGGAAAAAAAAAAAGCATGCTTAATGAATGTTTATGGAGACCAAACAGTGTGAGCACAGCAAGGCTGTGTATGGGTGGTGTGCTTCTGCAGTGGCGACAGCAACAACGGGTCATGTCTGCTCGTGCAGGTTTTTACAAGAGCAGCAAGCAGGCTTCTGTTCATTGCCTTTCAGAATGCATAGCTAATAGTGATGTCTATGCTGAAAAATAGAGTTTTGTAGCTGCAAATTTGCTCTATCAAATCATGCTATTGCACTCTTTGTATCATCTATTGTAGTTTCCTGGGAGAGAAATAGGCATTATTTTTTTAATGACCTGCTTATAATGCAGACTTTAGGGGTAAGACTACACTATTGAATTTTATCTTTTTTTTTTTTTCCTTTAAAAAAAATTAAAAATAACAAACAGCTGTACTTTAAAACAGAATCAATTTTAAAATGCCTTCTCCTAATCTTTCCAGCAACTCAAAGTAATACCAAGAATTGCTTCACTGCTGCAATGTTATTTCTCAGGGTGAAGGCTTTGCTCTCTGGCTGAGAGTATAGGCCCCTCACCTTTATGCCAATGACAAAATACTCGCTTAACATTCTGGTTACTTCTGAATCCTGCACCCTAACTTACCCTACAGCCTTATCCCCAGCTTCAGCCTGTGATATCTACTTTTTAGGGACTCTTAGTACCCCTTCCTTGACAGGTCTGACAGCAGCCACCATACTCCAATGCTAACTCCTTGTGCCCACGGGCATTTTGAAATTCTCCTTACATTGTTATAAGTGCCCAATTGCTCCAGAGAAAATTAATGCACACTATGCACCTCCAAGCAGCTGGAATGGCGCAGGATAGCAGGTTTTCAGAGTCAGCTCAAGCAACTTAAGATACTGAATATCTACTCCCTTCTCCTAAGAGAACAGAGAACATAATTTGGTTCTGATTTTCTTTACAGAAAATTTAAAACAGATCACATTCCAGAACTTTTTTTCAGTTGGAAGAATAATGATTGAAAAAAAAAGGGAAAAAAGGGTCACAATCATCTTTGTCTAGCCATTTGCACTTACCACACTAAAATTTTGGGTTTTAATGGGGGAAAATGTTCTTTTTGAGGACAGAAAAGATGAAGGAAGCTAGGGAAGATGAAAGTAGAGATAAAGAGGAAAGAAGGAAGAAAGAGGTCTTCAGAAAGACTTAGAAGCCTAGAATTTAAAATATGTTAATTGTGAAAAACATGATTGATGCATATGATGATGTTATCTTGCACTCTGAGAATGATACACAGTTATTAAATTATCAAATTATACGGTCATCATGTGGTTAAAGTAAGATCCTTTTGGGAAAGGAATACCACTTAGCTGGTTGTCTTGTGTAACTTTGCCCATTCAGGGTTATTAAGAAGTGCAAGATAACTGTTGTGTTCTCCTGAAAAAAACTCTATTTCGTATTCCTAAATTGGAAATAAAAGAATCATCATCAAGACTAAACTATCCAATCTCTCAGAATGGAAGTAAGATTTGCTCAGATTTCACTCAAAATATGGAAGGAATAGGAAGGAAAAGAAGGAAGTTTTAGTCATGAATGGTGTAAAAGAAGCTGCCTTGCATCTCAGACAAGAAAGGCAAGAGTTGCCCTCACTGCCCTGGCTTTCTAGTAACTGCTGAGGGTGAACGGAATATTATTTTATGCTTGCTGTGTTTTTGGGCATTGATTTGTCATTCCCAAACCTATAAGGGCACCTTCTGGCTGATGCACTTGGCTTATGCTGACAGATCAGCCATATTTAAGTGGTAACAATGCCAGCATATACAATCAGATCTTTTCTCAGGTTACTATAAAGTCTGACTGTGAATTGCTTCCTCAGTACCTGGCACGTCACCATCACCACATACATTACTACATTTGTAACAGCCACATCAGCTGTGAGAGATCATGTATGGTATTCAGATGGTGTTTGGTGTTGCTGGACTAAGCAGGGAAGTTGGTCTAAAGATGAATTTAGAAGTACATGCAATTAATGAGCACTATGGAATTAAGTTTAGACTGTCTGTGCTGACTGGATGATGAAATGAATATCTGTAATTTTTTTTATTACCCATGTGATTAAAAAGTTTATTGCTACCATTGTCAATTCTTCCATTCTGAATGCAGCCATTGGTATATTTTTGGTTAATTTTTGGAGTATTTTGACAGCAGATCATGAGGTACCAGGCATCTCCAAACCAAGATCTGCATGAAGTATTGATCCTCAGGGCTTCTCTGGGTCTGAAAGATACCATCTGTTCCTGCTTTTAACAAAAATAAGCTCTCATTGGAGCTAGTAAAATCTTGGAAGAATGAAAGAAGCATTAATTCCCATCTTGATTACCTCTTCAGCTTTATATTGGAATACACCAGCTGGGGTTGAAAGGCCTGTTCAACGTCCTGTCTTCAGAGCTCACTGGAATCTTTTCAGTTTTTAAAAAGCTTAGAGGAGATACTCTTCTGTGGCACATTAGACCACTAACAGACGTAGAATCAGTAAGGTAAACTTCTGACATCAACTGAACTCCCACACCTCCATTAACATCCTTGAATTATTATTGATTCCTTTATAAGTTATTATTTTCACTATTCCTGTGTATTCATGTTGAATGCTAAGTGGCAACATCAATTAAAAGCTGATTAAATCAGGACATTTCATTCTCTGTACACAGTAAGAATGTTTCATGATTGCTTCATGCATATGAGATACAAATCATCTTTCCATCTGGGTGAAGTAGTCAGAGACTCCACAGTACAGAGCTCCTCAGATTGGCTTGGAAAAAGAAAAGGAAGGGGAAAGAGGCCAGAGGAAGTGGTCCGGTGTTGTTTAGTCACAGCAGCAGCAGCATCCCACAGGAAGTATTTCTAGCCAAAAGGGAGAGGGGTGGTCCCCTTCCAGAGCTCTGACCCTTGCAGTGTTGCAGACCTGTCTGCAGGGTGTTACAGCCAAGAGCTGTGTGTCTCAAGAAAGTCTGAGACAATGGAGCAAAGCAGTGAATCACTCACAGTAATTGCATCTGCTTTGGGCCAGAATCCTGCAGACTTGGTGCTGTCTTTGAGTGAATTGACATGGTGCAGGTGGGTGGCAAGCAAACAGCTTCCAAAACCCCACTAGCAGGCAGCTTGACAAACTCCACTGCTCCTTCAGTGCACCATAATTTCTTCATTGCTGCCTCCCTCCTGATTCAATCAAATATCATATGCTAAAACCAAGCAAAGAATTTCTGCTTATCAGTTCCTAATAAAGCCAACATTAGACACAACATTTGGTCAGATACAGATGGCCACTTCCAACACAATTTGACCATGGGCTTTGCCCCACACTTGGAGGGAGGAGGATTCTTCAGTAACGTAGCGGAGCCAAAACTAAGCCTGTGTTTGGTTTTTAAAAGGAAAGTAAAATTATGCAGATGTAGAATTTTGGGAGGCCAGATGGATTGTATCTGGAAGTGTTTATCATTTTTAATATTTTGAAACCAGATGTTGATGCACAGACATTGCTGGTTGCATTCATAGGAAGCTGTGTTAGAAGGACACTCTCTAACCTTTGTTAAGAAATTACAATGTTTTGATCCAGTTAAGATCAACTATTAGTATGGAACCGGCCAACCACTGCTGTAAACCGTTAAAAAAATAGGAAACAGATGCTCAATAGAAAAAAAGCTATCAGCCACAGCATTCCTGGTCTTTTTATAAAATGTAAACTTAAATACTTTATGTGTCCTTTAATGAACTGCTATGAAACAACTTTAGTAGTCAAAACATTTCACAAGATTACACAAATGCAATTTGTCATTTATTAATATTTCCACAAAAGTGGTGACCCTGGGAAAAAGGGCACAAAGGTGGCACATGCCAGGTGATAAATGTAAAGTGTTTCTGTGACAGGAGCTCAATGCGAATCTGATACTTAAAAGACGGATGGAATTTTGATTGTAAGAAAGCAGCAGCTTTTATCCCTCAAATAGACTGCAGTTGTGGGGGAAGAAGCAGTCCTATCTACATTATGAAGCAACATCTATAAATGTTAACGATATGACAATTGATAATATGTGCAGTAAAGACAACTACATCAGTGCTCAGAAACTGTGAATGGAATAGAGATTTTGCTGGTGAAGCCCATTCCTTTATTAGATTCAAGATTTTCAGTTTTGGTTGTTTTTTTTTTCCCCACTCTCTTGCAAAGACTGACTGAGCCAGTCCTGCCTTATTTTCCTAACTGAGAACTGTGACAAGTGCCTTGGCCACATTCATGCACTGCCTTCTGCCCTCCTCAGAGCTGTGACTTCTGTGGCAGAGGGAGAACAGAACTGGACAAAAATCCCAGACTCTGAATTTTCTCCACATTTTCAATTATTTCTGTAAAATGGGAATAGTAATTCTTCCCATCTCCTGCTACTTTTTTCACTTAAGTAATGACTAACAATTAGTCATTGTCAAGTCATTTTAAAATTTTGTGGAGCTAGCACATCATCCTTTCCTTCAAAGTGCATTTTTCTTCAAGCAAATTGAACAGCTGGATCCTCCCCTCATGGGGACGGCACAAGCAAGTTAAAAATGGAAAGACAACTTGAAGGTATTTTTTAAAGTGCTCTAGAATCCAAGGCATAATGATCTTTCTGTATTCGAGGGCTCTTTTGCAAAGCAACCTTGGAAAAGCCCTATCACCTTTCCCGACCACTTCATGCTCAGCCCCACTTTTATGGAATGGGGATCAGTTGGAGGCAAGCAATGGGATGGCCAAAGCAATCTAGTCTGTGTTATCCTTCTGGGTTTCCTTCATCGTCTAAATGGCCTGGGAGGAATGGTAAACTCAACAGTCATGGAAATGACTGAATATATCATAGAGTTACAAAAGACAGAATGTAGATGGAAGAGCTCAGAATATCAGCAGAATAAGCTTACTTGCACTCTTTTTTTTTTGCCATATAGGCGGGACTCAGAGCTACTATAGTCCTTGGCTGTTTGTACCTTAGGAAACTAGTCACAAGGAAACTTAGGCCCTCCATCCCACAGTGTAATTACTGGAGGAATGGACCATCAGCACACCCTACACTTAACCGAGGGGCTCTTAGTGTTGCTGTTCTGTTGTGACTTACCCCTGTTGATTCACACTTAAAAAATGCAGAGCAGCAGTAGTTTGTTAAAATGTTGGACTGAATTGCTGCACAACCAAAATAAAACTCCCCAAGATCTCCCCACAATTCAGCATAGCCTCCATTGTTTATTGTAAGAATGCAGCACAACCACAATCCATTTCTTTTTTTCTTTTGCCTTTTCCCCAGTTTAGTTGTGATTCCCACATGGGACAAAGGGAGGGGATACCTTCTTTGCGTGTATTTTAGCAACCAAATAGTTTAGTCTTTTGTTCACAAACAAGCTGCTTCTTCTCTTCTCCCCTTCCTTGTTTTTGGAGGCTATCCCACATTTCAGTTCATGCTAACCAGAGCTATATTACATCTGGCACTGTCCCTGTGATTGCTCAGGCAGCTGGAACAAGTTAGATTGCATTGTTTCCTATGACTTTCCCTCGCATATCAGTTGCCATTACTCCACCTCTGCTGGAGTGCTTTTCCATCTATGTTCTCTCCTTCTGTTCTCTGCAAACTGCCAGAAGTTTTCACCATTTCTTCATTTCCACTGTGAAGCACAAATATCCAAAAACACATGCTAAGGAAAATATACTATGGCTTTCGGACCAAAGCAGCACAGATTACAATCAGTGCTACTGCACTGCTGCATTTGGGCCTGTTACTGTTAACGATGGCCGTTTTGTTTCCTGAGAGAGGACAATGTGAGATGCTCCTTAGTCATTCCGTTGTTTTTTTTTTTAGTTTACTAATCTGAGCACTTCCAAGCAGTGGCCTAAACACCAGGTCCACTGTGCATGTAAAGCAGCAATGATGTGCAGCTCAATTCTCCACCCTAGGTGCACAACAGTCTATGTGGGCCTTGTGGCAGATGCTGCCATGGTTTGAGTTGTTGTTGCCCTTACAGCTCTTGTGTAAAAGCCTCTCTGTCACACTAATTAACAGTTCTGTTTTGTGACCAGAGCTAACATGTAGGATGGCATTTTTTCCTCGCTGCCCTATAAGCGTTGGGCTGGAGGTTCTACATTCTGATTTCAATTTCTCATGGTTACAGGAGAAAGAAGGAATTGCATTTGATGCAGTGTGGGAAATGCAGATGTATGCTTTTTAAAAATAAAGTACAGATACACCCCAACAGTTAATCTTTGGTCCAAATTTGGATTACTATTGTTTATTTGTTAAGTGCCAACAATATGCTTAGTGCTGTAGAAGACTCAAAATGAAGACAGTCACAGCTCTCAAGAATTTGGATCTGAAATTCTCCAAGAGTCAGAAGAAAAGTCAGATCAGGTGTTCCAGTTCAGACTCATCCCCATTATGAAGTGATGATGAAAAAATCCAGATGTTTAATAAATAATCACTGCAGTTTCTTGTAAAATGTAACATTTATTGTAAATGACTAATTCTTTTAATGAATATTTTGGAAATGACATCTATGTGTAGAAATTATAAACTGCAATAAATTGTACACTGGTTGCCTGATGTTTCTCGGGGCCAAAGAAAATGGAAGCTCTTGGCCAAGATGATGAAAAAACTTCAGACAAGCCAGGGAGTAAGTACCAGCATGATGTAATCTTAGGTATACATTGAAACTTTCAGGCCACATTATCTGTACAAGTGCTGGAAAGACATGACCTGAGACTCCAGAGCCTGTTGAAGCAAATATGTGTTAAGGCAGTGAGAATGGCAAAACTCATGTGTCAATGCACATTGGGAACTGAGGATCACACTTCCTAGCTATTGTCTGAAGAGGTGAAGGCATCTTGTTACAGCATAGTGGAAGGTCAGGAAGGAATGTGTTAATTTTTGTCAGATATGATTTGGCTCTAGAGTTCAGCCATTTGGCCAAGCCACATCAATCCTACTGCATTGCTTCTGTACAAGGTGAAATTCACAGTTGTAGAAAAGTGGCACATAAAATACATGTGCATACATCTTTGTATGTGTAGCCTTTACCTTCCCCTAACCATGCATCTCTGCTCCTGAGGGAATCTGAGTGAATCTCAAATACCCTGCATTTAACATATAAAACATTCATAGGTACATGTTGTAGACAGATAATCTGCTTTTATCAGGTTAATTCCTAGGTATTCTAGCCTCAAGTGATCTATTCCTCATTACAACTCCTATTATAAGTAAGTCCAACTCATATATTTGCCATGATCCAAAGCCCACAGAAAGCTCCCATTTAATTCTGTCTTTTTGATGAAACTATCAGAATCTAGAGAAATTCTTAAATTTTAAATAAGAATTATTATTGAAAACCAAAATCCATCACTCTTTTGTACATGTCATAGGAGAAAGCAAGCACCTGTTCTGGGTAATTTTATTCCAAGTTTCTGTGAACATTTAGTTCACTTTATTTTTTCTCCCATCTCAGCTTTTTTCCCCATCTCCCCAAAATGGTCACCCCTGACATTGCATTAACATAACTAATCTCTGGGTGGAAAAAATTACATTCCACTGCGGATGTCTCCAGTCTGCAGCAGGGTGAGTGACACACCTGTGTACCAGACCTACTGCCTTGTTTAGCGTGGATAACAAATGAGTGGATGTGATTTGTTCACAGAATGTGTACAATTACAGGCAAATACTGTAAACCGCTCGAAAGCCTTTCCACCGGGAGAGATCCTCCTGTCTTTACTCAGAGAAAATTCCCACCACTTTCCTGTCTAAACACAACCTTATTTGCAGCTCACGTTTATCGTGGGCAGTCGGAAGGGAGAGAGGAAAGGAGAGGTGTTGCTGTGACTGCTCAGAGAATTCGGTCTCAGGTGGAGCTTTAGAGCGGGCTGACCCCTGCTGCTGCGGCTGGGAATTACTGGCCTGAGGGCCGGCACCGGGCTGCACGGCGCAGCGCTGAGCGCATGGGAGCGCGCAGACTTTCTTATTTGCTTCTTGAAAAGTGGGAATATTTACAAGCTGTCGTTTGCTGCTTGACAGTGGTAACCTTTGCAGCTAAACGGAAAGGTGCATGAATTTCTGCTGGTTTCCAGCACATATTAGGGTAGCTATGGAGGAGAAAATGATGCTATTGTCTCCTTTAAATGCCATCCTCCATCAGGGAAGTAGTCCAAGTGTGTGGTCAGAATCAGGAGGTGGTGGGGTCCCACACTCCGAGGCCAACAGCCAGAGCAAACTCCTCAGTGGCTGCAAAAGCTACAGCCACAAGTTGTTGCTTTGTTTTTTTCCCCCCCAGGTTTTTCTGCCATGAAATGCACTCATCACAGGAATCCTCAGCTCCTGGCTTCTTACACTCACCAGACACCTGGATCAGAACCTCCACACATCCAAACCCGTGCTGAAATCAGTCCTGAGGTCTGCATATGTGACACCGGTCTCCCGATGTATCGACGGCTGTTGGATTCAAAGTATAGTCAGACCACGAGCAATACTGCTTGGGCAGACAAAATTCAACAGCTTGTGAATAGTGCCCACAAACAGATATAAGTTTAAGATGTGAATTTCCATCCAAACATTTCTGGAGTTCAGGTGTTTAGAATCACAGTTTCAGCAATTGCAGCACTACCTCCTGAGATCTGCCTGTATGAGAAAAGGGGAAATCTGGACAGAGCGTACTGTAAGTATTCATGGGTTTCAACACTCAGGACAAGAACAATCCAGTAAATGTTCATCTCTGTCATGGCTTTGGCTGGAATAGAGTTAATTTTCTTTGTAGAAACTTGCATGATGCTGTGTTATGGATTCTTTATTAAAATAGTGGTGCTAGCACACCAATGGCTTAGTTGTTGCAGAGAGGTGCTTACACAGAGCCAAGGACGTCTCTGCTCCTTGTACTGCCATGCCAGCAAAGAGCTGGGACTGCAAAAGAAGTTGGGAGGAGATAAAAGCCAGGATATCTGACCCCAACCCAATGAAAGGATTTTCTCATATGACATCATGCTTAGCAATAAAAGCTAGGTTAAAGAAGGAGGGAGGAGGGATGTTCAGAAAGAATGGTGATATTTGTCTTCCCAAGAAACTGCTTTCCTGGATATGGCTGAACATCAGTCTGCTGATGGGAAGCAGTGAATTAATTCCTTCTTGTGTTTCGCTTGCATGCGCAGCTTTGCTTTACCTGGTAACCTGTCTTTTTCTCAACCCATGATTTCTCACACTTTCACTTTCCTTGTTTTCTCCCCCTTAGAATCATAGAACTGCTCAGGTTGGAAAAGACCTTAAAGATCATCGAGTCCAACCACAACCTAACCATACTACTCTAACAACCCTCTTCTAAATCATGTCCCTGAGCACCACATCCAAGCGATTTTTAAACACTTCCAGGGATTGTGACTCAACCACCTCCCTGGGGAGCCTATTCCTGTGACTAACAACCCTTCAGTAAGGAAATTTTTCCCTTCACATGTGGGGAGAATCAGTGAGCATCTGGGTGATGCTGAGCAGCCTTCCAGGTTAAACCACAACAATGTGACACCTGTTTGTCTCTGCTTTCAGAGGCTGGCAGGAGAAATAATAGCCCTGGCTCCAACCCAGCTCAGTATTGTGCTTCTCTCAGCCCAGTTTCACTTACAGAGCTTTTTGTGTGCTTGGCCCAATCTGGCACTGAGAAGGAGCCATGCTTTACACCCCCTTCTTTCTCAGCTTCTCACATCTCTGAGTTGCTCTCACATCACGTCTCTTTCCTTGCAACTCAAAAGCCCTGTGGACTACCAGGATGGCAGCAGGAGAATCCTCAGCCCAGGAAGCAGTGGAGAATGAGGAGGAAGAGAAGATGGAGGAAGCTTTGTCTTGTTCTTGCACACTTTCATCATGCAGTCACTCGCTTCAGCCTTGTTACACCTCCAAATCTGAAGGCCACTTTGGGCAGTGTCTCAGTTTTTAGTAAAAGAACTAGAAATAAAAAACAGTCTTAACCTAAAATGTTGGGGGTTTTGTTACTTTGTTTAACAAATGAAATATTTTAATAAGTGGCTTGCTTTCTACCTGAAAATTTCTTCCAACAGCAGAGAATTTATCTCTGGATTTATCTTTCTTTTCAGTCCCTTTTCCCTTCCCAGACTTTTCAAGACATTTCCATAGTAGTTCAAATCACCTTTGAAAAAGAGTATTGGCATTTTCTAATATGTTTCTATCTGAGACTGTACTAGTCCTCCCAGAAAGCGAATAGTACATTAGTCACCATTTCCAGACATTTATGGTAACTTTTTACTTATTTATTTTTGTCTTGGACGTGGAATTGAAATGTGAAGTGTGAAGTGTTTTACAAAATCCAACTGAGAATTGCTGAAAAGTTTGTTAGGCGCTAAGAACAAAAAATTATTTTGTTTCAGAACAATAATATTTCTACTATTGCCTGCAAGTTTCAGTTAGTTCCCAGATTAAAGTAGATTTGCTACTGCAACACTGCAGCCCACATCACTTCGCACCAAGATACTGTGTACAAGGAAAGACTTCAAGAAGTTAGAACAAAGAACGTAGTGAGACTATAGCTAGTCTCCACTCTTTGGAGGAGAGGCATTCTGTAGTATCCCAATTTTGGGGGAAAAAAATGAATATATCAAGCCTCACATCTCAGGGCAACAGATGCTCTCCATCAATTGAGCTGAAGTATGTTGAAAGATGTAATAGCACTGGCAGACTCTTTTGGAAACCAACAACTATTGTGAATAATGCTATGACTAAGCGTACTATTTAAATGGCTGAGGTCCAAGGAATTTAAGGGTATCAGATACATAAGAGATTGGCCCACCAACTCTGTTCCACTTGTTTCTCCTAGAATGAGCCAATAGAAAACACTTGTGCTGCCTGAACAGACATACAAAAGAAGACAGGGCCTTCTCCTGCTAAAGATTTCTGGCAACATGTTTTTCTGTTAAGCCTCTCTACAAAGAAGAGTATGGGAATGCTGTTTCTTTTTTAAGTGAGGGAGAGGCCAGGAACATTTTGCAGATATCCAAATTAACCTCTCTCAATATGCTATGACCTCAGTAAAAAGGAAATTCACTCAATGAAAATGCTGTATTTTTTCCTGGCTTCTTTGAAAATCTAGTCATGGCTCCAGAGGTCTTATGGAATGTCTCTTGGGAATGTCTCTATGGCCAAGCTGTTGTCTTGTTAAGCATGGAGTGATAAAGTTACAGAGATCCCAATCTACTCATTTATCTCTGTTTGTTCTAACACGTTGAGAACTGGAAAAGCCCCACACTGCAGAGCAAACTCTTTGGAAAACAATCCTGTCATCTCTGAAGACTCTTTCTTTTACTTCTATAGGCAACAGTAAGTCTGGTCCATTTTGCTGATAAATTATGCTTTTTGTCTGAGACATAAATTTGGCTTTCAGAAGTGTTGCCTGGCCAAGAGGCATACTGTAACAACAAATGTACTTCTTGGATTGTGTACCATCACCAAAGCCATCATCTTCCAGCCAAGGCCAAATGTTACAGTGCACATGTATCCTCTCATCTCTGAAACAAATCACAAGATTGCTTACACAACTCTGAAAAAACTAAACTACAGATAGTATGCTATGGAACTGACACTTCTGTAATGTTACACGTGTGATCTCAGTTTATTGGATGATCATCAGCTTCAGAGATAACAATTCCAGAAATTTTTCTTGAGTAAATCTCTCAGACCCTCACTACACCTGAGTAAATGGGCCATGAAGCATAATCTTCTCTTCAAAAGATCTCCATGACATTATTGCCACCTCCTAGGGATTCAACTCATCCCAAGGTGGGCTAATTCTGTGTCACAATGTATTTTTATTTCCTTAACCTCCAAACTTGCTCAGACATTGCAAAAAGTTTATTCCCTAGGCATTCCTCAAAAATAGACTGTAAGAGCCAGAGTCGTGCAGCTGAATTTCTAAATCTTTCGATCCAGTGTTCTCTACTGACAGAAAGCACCTAGCACAAACATGAACAAAAATGAATTGTTATAATTGTTTGTAAAAGGAAAAGAATGTACATGAAATAGTCCAAGTGCTTAAATAAAATTAAGTAGAAAGAAGATAATTTTTTGCAAAAATGTAAAAAATAAAATAGAGGATATGTCAGAGACTGGAAACGAAATAAAAGTATATAAGAACAAAGATGCTTCATCAGCAAATGATGGAAAAGAGATCTATCTAAACATTATTTCAGCTATCCTTGACATCTTTGCTGAATGTAAAGCTGGGCACTACAGAGTATAAAAAGTAATTAACCTCTTGAAAGGTGCAAATAGGAAGAAGATACCAGAAAAAAATGCAGTGGTATTATCAAATACTAATAACTTTTTTCTTACATGCCATGCCCACTTGACAGAAGTTGAAAAGAATATTATTCCATTTTCCCTGTATTCCACATTTCTTCTATGCCTATTATATTGTACAAGCAATAGCAAATAAAACTGAGATAATAAATTCATAATAGAAAGAGACACATTTTCAGTTATAGTTGACCTGTAAATTTGACTGCCAAGTGAAGTTTTGAAGGAAAGTGTATGACTGGCTTCAGAAAAGACTGGATTTTTAGATGGCAAAAATATCATCAATCCCACAAGTGCAGGTAGTTATTCATACAGTTTGACAGCCTTCTCTCTTAAACCAGTAGCCACTGAAATACCAGAAGAAAACTTTTCGAGATGGGGCACAGCTTATGGTGGACATTCCCACAGCTACGAGCTTGGGGCTGCTTATGGTTCTCCAGCTACCCGCTCATATCTGCAGAAAACAAGGCAGTCTTCTTTTTCTTTATCTTATTGTCCTAAAGTAGCAAAAAAATACATGACGGAACATGACTTTTCCAAACTAGGTACTAATGTTACATAGCAGTGATCTGCTGTGAAGGCAGAGGTGTATGATCAGCCAGAGATCCTATCCCCCAGATTTCTATCCTGAAATCCACAATTATAAAAGTTCTGAAAGTGTTGTGTCCTCACATAAAAGTGTCATGGAAACCGACCATCAATTTACTATTGTGAGAGTCAAGAAGGAAAATTTAAACGCAAAAATGGCTTCCAGTTATAAGGACAGGAGTATTATGGAATGATTTATCGTGACAATTTTTTTCATGTTATACATTTCCCTATTGAAATCAGTGGTTACCAGAGAAAGAGGTTCACCGTCTTTTAGTTCAGAAACGTGTGAAACAACATTATCCAATTCTTTACACACATCATCCACTGAAAAGCATTTAAAAGATCTGTTGTCACAGCATTCAAAGACTGCTTTCTATAGCCAGATGTTTTATTCTGTGGTGTTACTGTATGAAATCACTGCTTTTTGTCACTGCAGAGATCCTTATTGCAGTCTTCACTGCGGAGATGAGCTTCCTTTATTAATCTTGGCTGTCAGTTTGAGTGTCAAGTGTCTGTAGGTTTGCATACTTGAATGTTTGCATCTACAGGTGCAAAAAAAACTTGCTAAGCTCCAGATTACCATTGGTGTTATATGGACAGTTGATATTAACCTTCCGCAAAGACAGCCTAGTGGAAGGAAGTAAGGAACTACATGTTCTTCAGATGTTTTCTGCTCTAACGTAAAACCATGGAGTACAAAGCTACCCAGCAGTAGGATTGACAAGAGTTGGCTGCCAATTAAGCTGCATTTTCTACAACCACCTGTGAAGGTAGATGTATTTCTGGATGGAAAATCATGAACATCCTCTTCAGTGACTCCTCTTACAAACAGCACATTATAGACCTACTTCATTTTTACATGGAGCAGGATAGAAAAGTTCAATGAGGATATAAGAAGCCCCGTGGAGACTTGAACAGCAAAGAACAGGCATTTGGTTTAGCAGCAGATATGGGTGGTCCAGGATGTGTGATTCCTGCCATGCTGTGCCCTCGTAAATCACTTATTACCTTAGCTACCTTTGTGTTAGAGCAAAGTAACAGCACCATTCCACTGAGCAGGGAAACAAAAAGCTGGAGCTGTCCTGAAAAGCCCTTTCCCTGGGCTTGCTCAGCACCACATCTTTCAGGGTATGAATCCCATGAAAGAATTCAACTTTTTGGGAGATTGGAAGATTTCCATTTAAGGGTTTTAATGCAAAGGGAAAGAAAAGAAAACTTCTGGTAATTAAATAACAATCACTGAGATTCTACCTTCCTACTCTGACTACTCTTTTCCTCAAGATGTTTTGAATTATGCTGGGACCCAGGAGAAGGCCCATGCCATTAACACATCTGTGCAGTCCTCTGTGAATATGGTATGAGTGATGGGTGGTGGTGCGGGAACAAGAAACATGTAGGAGGTAAATGAAATATTTGTCTTGCTAAGCCACATTCAGATTGAAGGATGTTCAGCCCAGCTGCAATGAGGTAGGAGCTGGCTTGGAAAACCACTTGTAAATGATAGCCTGGGATGTGCACCACCACCCAGAGTATTTAGACACAAACTCTAGAGAAGTCAGTGTCCAAACCTGCAGTGAATTACACAGAACTACTTCCCGTGTGGTTTCCACTGTTCTCAGGCGTGGCTTGCAAAAGCTTTTTATCCAGCATAATGGAAATGACTGAATCCCCCTGACTTTTCACCTGGGGTTGTGAATCTAATGACTAAATTTAGAGGCTAGGTTAGGTGATTGCAAAACCCATCCAGGTGCATGCCCTCTGCCCTCTGCCCTCTGCGTGTGCTGTGGATGCTTCTGTGCGCACATGGACACATGCACACACACACTCCAGCCTCACTTTTCCAGGCTGATACCAAGTGAATCCTACCTTAGACCCTGCTTCAGGGCATTGAATTGGAGGCATGTTTTGAATTTTTTCTTATGAGAGAAATGGCTCACAGAGGACTTCATCACAGTAGATTTGAAAACTGTATGCAGAATTAATCTGTGTCATCCCGCCTCTGTTGAGATACTGCTGTGTCATGAAAAAAAAAACATTATAAAACAGGAGGTTCCTGTGTAGGATAGGACAATCTTCTGCCCTTCAAAGGGCTCCATGCTGCCACGTGCCTGGAGGATATCTGTTTCCTTACACACATCCCACTGCTGTGGTTATTTATGGTGAATTCAAGTTTATTATTGCACAGCATTCCAACATGCAGACTCCATAGCATCTCGTGGGGAGATTGCTGTGTGATGAATAGACTGAGAAACACCAGGCAACCAGTATTACTATAACACTACATAAATATGGTTGTTTTTTTTCATATAACATTAAAACACCTGATTTCCTTTAACACTGTAAACATGTCACCTTATTAGGTCTAGGAGAGCTGATGAATTTAAAGGCATTTTCAGCAAACAAGTGACAGCCTTTCCATGTTTTACACAGAGGTAAAGGAAAGAAATCTTTATTGTGAAAACATACGGAAGCGTAAAAGGGACGGGAGAAAACTGCCATGTGTCCCAAAGTTTTCTGCAGACAGGGTAAGAGCCACCCAGGTGACACTGGTGGAAAATAGAAAGTGAGGGAAATACAGGATATAATCTCCTTGAAAGAGTTGGCACAGGCTTTTTGTTTTGTAGCTAATAAATTCTGCTTTCAGGAGGAAATCCAAATAAGCTGCATTTGCTAGTTATTAAGAATGAAAATTAATGCATTAATTATGCACAGTATTACCATCTGCTAAACAAGTTGATGTGGCCAGGATTTTATTTCTTCCCGGACATGAAGTTTAAAAATAAGACTTTTCAATCATAAAATTGTTGCCTTGAAAAAGGACAGGTAAATGTCTAAGCAAGTGCCTCATTACTGTCAGAACACTGATCTGTTGTTTCATTTACAGTAGTGTTTTTCTGGTTGTTAGACTAAAGTTTGAGTCAGCCTTTCCATTACAAATACACTACTTTTAGGGTACTGCTGTTTGACTAGAGAAGAAAACTCTGAGCATTTAGGCAAAGTGAAAAAATTAAAACACTAGCAACTGCTTGGTTTTTTAGGGCTACCCCTTGGGCTGAGAAGTTCTTGACTTCTTAAGGACTTAAATTGTTATTTTCTTCCCTTCTCCCCCTCTCCTACCCACCCCCCATATATCAGTTCTCCCTGCTAGAGCACCACTAGAACCAACTATGTTTAAGGAGGATGTAAAAACAGCTCAGTAGAGCAAATGGGAATTGCACTCCTTACTCCTCAGGTGCTCAGATGCTTATGTGGTCATTGCCACGAGGGTGGAAGCAAGTGAGGCTATGGCAGGCAAGTTGAAGGACTGAGTGTGCAGGGTAGGTTCCCATCTCAAGGAAGGATCTGAGTAAGGTTGTCTGCCCCCACTCTCAACCAGCCTCAGGGGCCAGGTAGTTACACTGGCTCTACGTTGCCCACCAGCCAGATGAATGTTGAGCACGAACTTATTGCTCATCAAGACTATTGAGGGCTTGTGATTTCAGCTCCCAGTGAGTAATAGGAGACGACAGACCTTGCTAATTACTTTACCTCCCTCAGCTGCCATGTGTAAGTGGCTTGCGGTGACTGCTGAGAACAAGATTGCATTTCATGAATCAGCATGCATAAGCTGTTTGAGCTGAGCAGCCTCCCTCTGCACTTGGCTTTATTCTTTTCCCACTTTTTCAACCTTCTCTCCCCCCACCACTTAAAAAAATAAATAAAAAATTATGTTTTGCTTTAAGCATGAGTGACTGCGAAGCACAGATTGTCATAAAGGGCTTCTGGTAAATACTCCTTTGCATAGGCTGAAGAAGTGTATGCCATGCTCCAGTCATAGCTTGTGCCATAAAACCAAAGCACACTAAAAGATTTACGTGTGAGAAAGATGCATTTGAAGCTGATGCACTCCTGTGAAGATAGCAAATAGGCTGTTCAGAGGACACACAAACAAGATGAAAACATACTAGATGGAAAGGCATCAGAGAATTGATATCCCAGATAGGAGCCATAATCAACAGATTCCTACAATGGCTCAGACTTTTTTTCTGGCTGATATGGTGGGCTCCTGATTTACTTTTTCTCTAAACAGAACTATAAATGTTTCATTCATTGGCACATATGCGTACACATAATTTGGTTTCACTGAGTCACAAATTTCTAATATTTTCCAAACAGTTCTTGTTGGTAGGGCTGTGTTTTTGTTTTTGTTTTTTTTTTTTTTTTTTTTTTTTCCAATTTATTTATTTATTAGTTGAAAAAGTATGTGCTTCCTGGAGAAGAGCACAGAAGATGATATAGTAGCCCAGGAAACACAAATCACTTTCCATTTGCTGCTTTTCTGCTGCTCTTCATTTTCCTAGCAACTGAGAACACAGCAGAAAAATCAAGTCTAATTAATTAATCAAGTCTAGTAATCTGTTCTCAACCTGATTTATTGATATGATCTGGTTTGTTTAAATCTACATCCTTCGTTTTCCTGTGCTCTCATGCTTCATCTTTATTGGAGAGCATATTTTAATTTCTAACAATCAACATTCAGATAGATATTTGAGGACTAGTTCATCTGGCAAGGCTGAGAAATGGTATTTTGTGTGACAAATGTTTTTGTGGTGTTTTTTTTTCGCTTGTCCAACACAAATAAATAAATGTGAAATTTTCTTGTGCTTTTTTTCTTCTCAACCAAAAAAAAAAAAAAAAAAAGAAAATCTGCTTTTTTTGGTTGAAGTGCTGGGGTACCAAGGCCCAAGGCTCTGCCACTTGCAGTGTTGTTTCCAAGACTGTAATGGCACATCATGTGTGCTTGATCAGCTTGTAGCCCTGCCTTTTGAAATGATTTTTTTTTTTTTTTTAAAGCAGACAGCAAAGGGACTGCTACTTTCAAAACAAGAACTGCCCCCACCATGAAGCACCACTCCCAAAGACAGCATGCAGATTTTCTCAAGGCTCAGCTTCACTGGAGCACTCCAGTCTGTCTACTGAACAACTTTTCTGTTTTGGAGAATAAGAAAAATATTAGCATAACATTAGTTAGTGAATTGTAAGAGAACTTAAATTCATGCATTATATGTCTAGATCAACTGTGTCCCCAGGCCATTGTAACAAAAAAGTTTTCTCTCCAACTGCAATCGGGAGCAAGACTTCTGCTGTCCGTTGTAAGGAATCCTGAGTGCAGGACAAAGGAGGTTTCCTGCAGGGCTGCACCTTGCAAACAGCAGAGATGAGCTAGTTACTACCATACTGCAAGGGCACAGAGTTGCTTGATGTGGATCACTGGGACAGCACAGACATACTTAAGAGGAATCCAAGGTCATGCTTGGTTCCCATAAGAGATATTCTTTACTGAGGGTTTCAACCACAAACCAAACATCTTACAAAATGTTATAGTGCAGAAAATGACATTTCCAAGTGTATTTATTGAGAAATAGTAAAGATGTACATAATTTTACAAGCTTTTAATTTTAATTTACATTTTCTTAAATTATGTAGGCCCCAATAAACTATAATCTGCTAATACAGAACAGACAACCTTGGCTTCAATTTTATCTCAAAATTGCTGCTATTGCTGGGATTTGGCTCATGTCACTTCAGCTCCTCTTCAAAGATACTAAATACCATATTCATTTCAAGCACATGCTTGGTATCACTCCTGTAAAGTAGAGATGACTTTTGAACCAAAATCCCGGATCTGGACACAAACTCACAGCTAAAATTCAGGTTTCCTATTGTGGGCCAAGTCCACATTCACCACAAACTCTGCAGTTCAGTTGGCTGCAGGATTTCATCTGCTCTGAGATGAAGTGTGCCTGTATACAGGATTTTGATTTGGCTTCATCTCTCTTGTCAGTGCTTACACTGGAACATACTCTGCATCTACTGTGGATGCAAACACTTCTGCTCACGCTGGCTTTTAATGAAATCGTTAATTGGGAGCTAGCTGCCACCTATGCCTTTGTGTGCTATCTCCATAGGCATCTAAAAACAATTATCATTTTTAGCTTTTGCTTCCTTTTTCACTGATAGGCTGAACTGCATGGAGTTATATCTATTTAAGTTACTAATTTGTGACTGCAATCACACTATGTTTGTATTCTGCAAGCTGAGTATTCAAATGCCTAATGAACTTTCAAGTTCTGAACTGACTGAAAACGCTTAGAGTATCAGCAAAATGCATTGTATTCTACACGTCATTTGCACAGAATACTTGCAAACATGAACTGTGCTCAATCTTGATTATTCAGGTGAGGCTGAAGGGAAGGCAGTTTCTGATTAATACGTTGTTGAATTAAAATGCACTCAATGTCAAAATGACCAGCCGTCAGCTTAATCCCATCTGGAACAGTCTGTCTTGACTACATCTCTGCCTTGGTCATTTTCTCCTCTCTGTTGTTCATGCAGGAAAATTTATCCATGTCCTTTGTTTCTACGAAACAGGCATGCGCAACACAACCCTGTTCAAGGATATATAACAATTTCTTTTGCTTATCAAGACAGTATTTGTGCTCTGCAATTTTACTTTAGAGTTTTAGGATTGTGAAAGTTTTTTGAGATAAATCTTTGTGGGGTTTTTTTTTTTTTTTTGGTGCATTTTTTGTGGATTATTTTTATAATTAACTTTCACTGACTTGGGACACAGAATTCAAGTCAAAATCAGAACTTTACTGTGTTCTGCAAAACTTCCCTCATTTTGCCTTCACCTCCTCTCTGAACGTCCAGTATAATAATTGAGTCAGTTTTGCCAGAGAGGTAAGAACAACTCCCCTACAAACTTTTTTAAGAACTGATGATTGTTGCTGGGCTATTGTTTGTTCTAACATCTGATTTGGTAAAGAACACTGAAAAACTAAAGAAAAAAAGAGAAATAAAATAGCTTCATGCATTTAGATAATGCTATCACTTGTTAAAAAAAAAAGAGAGAGAGAAAGAAGGAAAAAAAAAAGAATTGAAAAAAGCTATTTCATCATACCAATTTTTTTTTTTTTTTTAAATAAAAACTTTTATACTGACATTCTCATGCAATGTTATGGTGCTGGAACTTGAGAAGGGCTTTGTTCAACCTTTTTTCCTGTTCCAGTAGAAACATTTTTTTCCCACTTGAAGACTATGAAAAACTGGCACCACAGGTCTTATGAAAATGTACTTCTAAGCAAATGTGACTAGGCAAGTTCTGTAAATATAAACAAGGTATGTATCATTTTTATTTGTTGAATACACATATCTATCACCCACGTAACTGGTGTATAGTGATTTCATGTGTGGTTATTCTCATGGCTTCACACTTTCCAATGATAACAAAAAATTATTTTTCTTTTATGATGACTTGTATATCCAATTCCAAAGCAGCAAACAAATTCCATTTTCATGAAGTTACAAAAGAGTTTTGTCTTGATTTTTTAGTAGCTCCAAGCTTTCACCTACCAAATAACTTCCATGTAATACATCAACAAAGATGAAATCTGCTTACTACCTGGTAACTAAGCATACACTGGCTTCAAAACAGGGGTGGAAGAAATTCAGCTCAGTGCTGATAGCTGTACTTCTGTAAGCATCATTGGAGTTTACATTTAACATCTCTTGTTCACACTTCTTCACAGAGTCAGAGCACAGGCAACCTCAGGTATCTCCACATAGAGTAATAAAAATCAAAAAAGCAGTTTCCATCTTCTGCAATGAAAGATGAACCACTGCAGTTGCTGTAGAGTGTTCATGTGGAGTGCTGGGGCTCTTCTGTTGAAAACGGACCTTGCTCATTTTCCAGAGCTGAAAGACAGCTTGTTCAGTACTTGCAAGGTAATTATCACCATGTGGACCAAAATTATTAATATATATGACTAAAGTTAACATATTTCTCAGTATTTCTTCATCAAAATCTCCTCCTAATCCTCTCTTCAGATGCCTGGCATGCTGTTGAAATATCTGAATGCAAAGACCCTTAAGGGTTGCTCCTATATATTAATCTTTCGTAATCAAAATTAGGTGAAGAAAGACATGTTGACCCAAAACAGAAGACATCTGTATGTGGAACTAAATGGAAAAGCTACTAAAATATGCCAAAATATTGACCAAAATGGACTGTACTCCTGAGTGGGCCAGTGCCATCTTGCCAGCAATTCCAGCTGCCTAAATATGCTGAATATAGCATAATTTGTGCATTTGACCAGTAAGACATTCTTTAGAATTCTTTTCTTTCTAAAGAACCTGTGTTTTATCCTCCATCTGTGCTTAATTTAATATTTTCACCTTCCAGTAATGCCATTAGTGCACTCCAGATACTTCATCAGTTGGCTGCGAGTTTGTTCCTTGAAATACAGCAAATACACTCATTGCATGGCTTTCAGTGGACTAAGTAATTCATGAAAATGGCTCCTAGTTATCTCATCAGAGAATCAAGAAATGATGTTGAAGGTGTTAAACTCTTCTTTTTTAGCTTTCATGGTAGCGGTCCCCACTATCAACCTCCCAACATACTCTCAACTTTCCTCAGTCAGTGGAATTATTGAGGATCCAAATAAAAACACAAACTTTCCTTTATTATTCTTTTTTCTTACTGCAACAAAAACTTAAATGCTTTGGTGCAGTCACTCTCTTTGATTTCTCTGAATTTCAAATTTGGTCATGTCAAAAATTATCACAAAGGCTTTTTTTTTGTTTGTTTATCTACATAGTTTTTAACCAAAGTTACATTATAACACACAAACACAGTCTTCTCCTTAAGGCACAACACATCATTATGCACATTCTGTTTGCCAAACTTATAAAAGAGACAATATTATATAACCCTCTCCCTCCCCGACCCCAAAAAGAAAGAAAAATTGCATCCACTTCCAAAATCAGCTGCTAATAAAGTCACAGTAAGTTATTTTCATCAATAATTTACACAAATTACAGGTCTAGACAGGATTGTCATTATACAGTCTGAGTGCATTCCAATTCAGATTTTCTGGGTTAGGTAGGCTAAAGTCTGGTTCAAACCTCAGTGCTGAGAATATATCCCATTTTGAGGAATGTTGTTGAACAACACCTTGTTGGTTGGAAAACGCATGTTGGTGCTTTGCCAGTTCGAGTCCTTTGTTCACTCCTGTCAGGGCTCATTCGGTGTGTACCAGCAACCTCCACAGTTTTAATCCATTTAAAAACGTTGCATATATAAGACCATAGAGCTTCCTTACGTAGCGCTAATGTTTTAACTCCATTCAGCAATCTGAATTCTTCAATTTGGAATTTTTAATTCCAAATATTTCTTCCCTTCTTAAGACAATTCATATGTGTAAAGCCAGAGGCATTGAATCACACATAAAAATTCAGTGTACTTGAAATATATATATATAAAAAAGGATCGCCAACTTTAGAACACAGTTACAAATACTCTAGTTCCAGTGCTTGATGGAGAGCCAAGAGGTCCGAATGACTGGATATCCTCCAGAAAGGCATGTTGTGCTGTGTTTGTCAGAGGGGGGAAAAAGGTCAGGAACAATGAATGCTATGATAGAGGGCAGTATCTGATGCATGAGACTAGTCAGGTTACCACCATGGAGTTTACACCACTGTGTTTCTGGAATGATTTTTGCTAGTAAGGTACTGACAAAAATCAGGCCAAAATAGATCTGAGCTCAACAGTTCACCTGAAGGTAAAAAAAAATTAGGCAGCCTTTCTTAATAGTGTCTTTATAAAGAGCCCATTATTTAGTGAGGGCTATTTGCTTTCTTGTTATCACGGAAACCCATACAAAGGAGCATTAACAGGAAATCTGCTTCTGTTCCACTTGTTATACTTTGAAAGAGACTGAAAGCTCATTTGAAAAGTTATAAGACTTTCATAAAATGTGGCTTCACACACACTTTGAAACAGAGTTGAATTACAGTTTTGTCCTTCTGGGAGGAAAAGAAAAATAAATATCTTTTGAGGAGAAAATAACACATTTCTGTACTTAAAAGAAGATAATGGGTTGCAGAAAGCATCAACGTCTCTGAGAGTTGCAGGTAAATGCACTTTTCTCCTTCAGCAATTGATCAGAGTAGAATTGAAGTCATACTTTCATGTTCTGTTCAGATCTATTTGTAATATGCTCTATTCAACCATTTCTCTGAATTCTGTTATCTATTCATGCAGTGTAGCCAATATTTAGAAAAAAAAGCATGCCAAACTGGAAAGTACACAATCCAGCCACCATTGTTTAGCACAATCTATGAAAGACCCATCACCAGTACCTATATCAAGGAACCATTTGGAATAAGCATTTCAGTTATTTTCATTATGTTTCCATTCCTCCTACACTCTACAAGCTTAATACTTTGAGGACAATTAATTTCATTACTTCTAGCACAAAGACATTTTTACAATTTATGCAGGTGTGCAGAGGCAAAAAATAAATAAATCTGTTTCTGCACATTTGAGGGTCTATACTGTGAAGCATGGTTCAAATTTCTACTAATTTGATCTCCTTCTGAACATAGAAAATTTATCAGGTGAAGTTTAGATTTGAATTCATCAGATGAGGAAACAATACTTCTAAATAAACAATTTTTTTTTTTAGAAACTGATTTGGTGCGCAGTCTTTATGTTGTTTTCTTTTTCTGCTTGCAGATGCTTATTTCCTGAATCAATCTGCATGTTCATCCTGTGTGCTTAACCAACTACAGATCTGTCTTTATTTAAGTAAAAAATCTGCACAATCCTTTTAATGGCTTTTCACATTCTCCATAACACCTCTTTTCAAACCTACCTGGTTTCACCGTTTAAGGAGAATGACCACTCAACCTTCATGTCAAACCCATGATATCTATAATTTGTTTGATCTTAGTCAGACATTTCTGCCCCGATGGTTTTTTTGGTCAATTTTTAAATGATTTTGCTTTTTTTTTTTTTTCCTTTCCAAACTGAAATAAAGCAAATGCTAGAATCCAAATGGTTCATTTTACTTTAAATGCTGACGTCATCATGCTCTTATGGCCTTGTGTCTGTAGACTGAAATGATTTGTCATTCTGCCACTGTACAAAACTGACAGAAATGCAAACAGAAAGGCTTGCATTAGTAGCTATGTATCACACCAACATTTCAGGAGACAGGTTACCTTTTTTGCTGCCTGTTCTTCTTCTACACCATCCCCAATTACAACATATACTACTTTTCTGCCAAACCTTTGCATTATTCGTTCAAAGCAACTTTCTTTTCCTGGAAGATAAATGAGATAAAAGTTCAGAGTGAAGTTACCTGATTAGCTGCATGCTCCTCATCTCGGCCATCTCCAATCACAACATAAGTTATGTTAGTGCCAAATCTGGACACTATACGCTCAAAACAGCTCTCTTTGCCTGAAAAACAATGCACTACTTGTTCAAGCTATCAAGCAAGTTACCGTGATGCTCTACAAAGGTTTACTGCAGAGCTAAGACATTGCTACTACTACTTATTTTTTATAGTTCCCAGCCTTGAGATTTAGAGCTAAAACTGCTCAGAAACAATTAACCCTGTTAGTGACACTAAGCTGATTTGGGTCAAATCAAATCCCTTTCTTAACAGTCACAGGAAAGCTGCTAAAATAAAGGAATTAGCAGTGCTGCAAAAACAAATAGGTTAGTGAAAGGAAAATTGAAATTAAATGTTTCCCTATTCCTGTAGTAATAATTTTTCAAGGACTGCAGCAATTTCAGAGCTAGTATATCTGCAAATTAAGCCATGTAGCAATGGAAAATGTGCTCGGAAAACAATGGATACCAAAAATAAAACCAGACAACAGGTTCCTGGGAGAACTTCCACGAAGTATTTGGCTCTTCTGGAGGAATGTGGAAACAAGCAGGCTAAGCCAATAACAATAAATAGGATTTAAAAGAGCCAAGCAAAGTCACCTACCCATCTTCCCACTGTACTACAGCTTCAATTTAACAGCAAATGCTTGCGTTATTGATCCATGAACTGTCCAGATAAAATGATTTTGCTGTTTCCACAGGCATCTCCATATTTAATTAATTTTTCCCTTAGGAAGCATCTCTCTGATATGCAACCTATGCATGCTCCATTGCAATTTAACCACAATTTATTGTCATACCTCCCATTAATGTAGAAAAAGATTATTTTCTTTTTGTAATAGCTTTTTACCTGATGTCTCCCCTCCTCCCCTCCCCCCCAGGATTTTCAGTCTCCTCTCTTAAGCTCCTGATTTCTGTATCTCTGATTCTTAGTGCTCTTCTCTTGCTTTTCTTCAGATGGTCCAATAGAAAAAGGCTTGCAATTATGAAAAGCATTCTGTGTATTATTCTGTGTATTATTATTGTCCAATCAGGATCTGATTTCAGTGTGTGCAAGCAACAGCTACAATTTTAGTCCTGTGCCCAACAGAAAGCAGAGGTCACTGAAACAAAAAGTAGGTGCTGTACCGAAGACAGTTTGCTGTGTTCCCAAGAGGGATGAGACAGCAGCCACTGTTCCTACAAGGAAATCATGGTGTAGGACTCCTTCCACAGAGCCTCTAGAGATGCAGCTTCACTCCTCAACCCCTTAGGTGCTGTCAGCATGATTTTCTTTGTTCTGAGTGTAATCTCATTAATTGAAGCCAACATACAGGCTGTATGACAGATGACATTAATTCCAGAAACTTCTCCAAAGCTTACTGTATTTGGGATACATTGTTCCCTGAATTTTTCAAAGGATTTGAGGCATTTCTGTCTCAAGGGATGAGCTATAGCTAATTAACAGATAACCGAGATAATAAATTTTCCTAACATTGCTATAATATAAATTTTGTCACTTTCTCACTTTTTTTTCACTTGCAAAAAACAGTTAGGAAATGTAGTATTTTTTTAATAAAGTGGTGCTGTCCTTGTTATTCAAGATATTGTAGTCAACATTCTTAAATTACTAAATGTCAAATCATGAAATCTGCCAAAATTACTGCTAGTAGTAGACTGTGTCATATGTCCAATTTCCTGCCAATATTTGAAGGAGGAGGGACGACTACTTACGAGGGTGGATAGGGATAGGACAAGGGGGAATGGTTTAAAATAAGACAGGAGATTTAGGTTAGGTATTAGGAGGAAGTTTTTCACACAGAGGGTGGTGACACACTGGAACAGGTTGCCCAAGGAGGCTGTGGATGCCCCATCCCTGGAGGCATTCAAGGCCAGGCTGGATGTGGCTCTGGGCAGCCTGGTCTGGTGGTTGGTGACCCTGCCCACAGCAAGGGGGTTGAAACTCAATGATCATTGTGATCTTTTTCAACCCAGGCCATTCTATGATTCTATGATTCTACAATCTCATAGGGCTGGTAACTTTTCTTATATTACATTTGGATGTGATTCCAAAATATATGACTCTCCAAACTGTACATAAGCCCCTTCAAAGTACCCAGTTAGCAGCAGAATAGGGAAGTGCCCTTGTGGCATCCATCAGCACAGCTTCTGTGGGTACCAGTCATCATTATGCTCAGTAATATGCTGTGATTCCAAAAAAGCTTCGGAAGCTGTGGTGTACCTTACATAGAGCTGAAGATCAGAACAGAGATTATTTTAACAAAATTTCTATTTGGATTAGAATTAATGAAACACTTTTCTTCATTATTCTCTGCACATTTTATGTTCTCTGTATTTTAAGTAGGAGTTTCTGAGGCTTTTAATCAGTACTGGAACCTTTATCATATTAGGCATATATGAAAAGAAGCTAAATTAGGAATACTATTATTTACATATACAACTGAACATGTGCAACGTCTGATTTTTAACTAAAAACGTGTTAGGAACATGGTTTTGAATCCATCCATTACTGGCAAGCAATTATTAATAATGCAGAGTAGTTAGAATGAATGAAGGAATAATTTTCTTACCTATTTTAGTTGCACTGTAAATATTTTCAATGGGAAAAGCTCCTCCTAAACTGTATAGCAAGACTTTTGCAAGTGCTGGGATAAGCTGGGTTGTTGTTACCAACACATTTACACAGTTACTCCTAAAATGAGAGAAACATGGTTTAAAACATTTACCCAAATGCTGATGAGGTGAACCAGCTGTGGAGAGCATATTCAAGGTTTCTCAACATTCACTTTCACTCACACAGCAGTGCTACTCAGCACCATCACTTCCAGAAAAATGTACGTAAACTTGTTGGCAAAATCCTTTGAAACGTATATAGGCATGATTTATAGGAAGTATTCCAGGCTGATTTATGAAAACCAAGTCCTTGAAGATGAGTCCACTGAAACATACATATAAGATCACTACCTCTGAAGACAGACATCCCAGTGCCTTCAAAGCATCATTTTCCTGCTCGGGATTACTTGGCAGTAGCTACCAGCCAAATTAAAGTGTTGGGAGAAAGCAAAAACATCATTTGTTACTCCTGTCTTGAGGGGAAATAAGTGGCCAATATACATTTCTGCACACTGACATCACTTTCTTCATGTTTCAAGAGTAATTTTTTTCTTTAATTTTTTTTTTTTTTTTTTTTTTTTTTTTTTGAGACAAGGGAGAGACAATCATAATCACATTAATAGATAGCATTGAATGGAAAGGTTGAAAGCTTGAATGGAGAAGCTGAGCTTAGCTGTTACACAACAGAAAACTGAAAGCCAGGACATTTCAGGCACTGACAGGCTGGAACATGTGTTTGGTCATGGAACTGAGAGCAACTAGTTGTGATTTTCGGTCCTTCTGTGAGCCCCAAGGCAGACCGCAGGCTATTATTTCTGTCTTAATGTATCTCAGTTTCTTGTCATTAACATGTAAGTGAAGTTTAGCTGCCTCACGGGCATATCTTCTAAAAATTTACAGCTGTACAGTTATTTGATGACAAGATAAATGACTGTTATTTAGCAGTCCTGAGCCAGTGACAACAGTTCATCACATTCATCCTGCAATGCCCAACTGATCGACATTATACAATGTCTTTTTGAAGACTAACAATTTGGAAAGAAATGCAGAGCTAAAACACAATGACTAACACAGTTTTTTTTTTAGTTTTTTTTTCTCATGACTTATGACACTGTGAAAAAAATTAAACAATAACTAATTGAGAGGCATATTGCAAAAGCAACTACTTTTAAAATTATTTTTCACATCTTTCCAAGTTTGTTCTTTCTTGTTCAACAGTTTTTTTTACCCACAGATATGTTTAGAAGGCAAGATGGCTTCCTTGTAGTTTAAGGACATGTTTTGAGGATTTCCAATAAAATACATATTAAATAGATTACTAAGCAGCAGCAGTTTTCACAGCTCCATTACTTCACATGAACAGTTATGGGATCCCAGGCTTTTATCTGAGTCATAGTATCAAACACAGATATTCATCCTTCTGAAAACTTAGATATATGTTTAATCATACTGATCTGTTTGGAGGACAGAATAAACATGATTTTCTCTTTGGGGATTTATAGAGTACTTAGGTACCACTGTGAATAGGCACAAACACTGAAGTCCAGAATAGGCTGACTTGGAGTTCTAACATGCTACCCACAGGATAAATAGCTTAAAGCCTGGTTCACAATTACAAAATACACTTTCAATGTTCACAGGACCATACATTACATTCTAAAAGACCTTTCCTACTACTCAGTGTGGAAATGGCAGAAAATGAAATTATTTTCCACGGAATTTTTCCTATTTCCTATTCAAAAGTTGTATTACACCTGTACTGTTCTTTAAAAGTACTAGTATACTTTAACTTGAAATGCCACAAAATAGCCCTAAATATCCATAATGAAAACTTCCTTTTATTAAAAAAAAAAAAAAAAGACTCAATACATACCTTGTGCTGATAATTGATAAGGATTTAAGTGCATTTGTTAGCCAGGAGTCTGTCAGAGCTTCAATCTCTGCTCTTAATTGCAACCATGCATCTCTTTTTGCAGGACCTAGGAGTCCTTTTATGAAAAAAGCAAGAAAGGAAATACAATTAAATTCTGTGTTAACTGGAATGTACAGATTTTCAGTTACTGTTTCAATTTTAAATTTCACCAGAACTTGAAAAATTGTCTTTTTTTTTTTTTTCTCCCAAATTTATATTCACACACTTGACTTTGTTTCCAAGCGTATCTCTCGAAACTACCTATTTTTTCAAACAAAGTTCTTACATACATCTTACACTGATTATAGAGGCAGTGACAAGGAGACCCATGCCATGGGGATCATAGGCAGACACACTGAGAAACTAATTACTTTATTACAAACTTGTCTTTACGGTATTTGCATGTCTTTGTAACTGCCTTGCTTGTCACTCTGTATATAGGTACACCTCAGGTTTTGCATATGGAAATATGACATTTGTTTGCTGATGACTTGCTCTTCATGTCCTTTTGTAGTTAGCAGTTCCATTTAGTCAGTAGTTAGTTTCATTTACAGCATTTGCAGCTCTGAAATGGTTGTGCATCTTCTGACCTTATACCTCACATAGTCCTTTAAAACACTTAAGAATCTTTAAAGTACAAATGGTCAGATTTCAAAAAAACCCACCCAACTTCATGAGTATTGAAACCTGACTTTTTTAAAACCAAGCAATTTTAAATTTGGATATGGTACTAGAAGCAGGCTTGGTGACATTAATATACCTCTTCTCTTTCAGAAATGGTGATGACTGTCTTCAAAAATCTGAAACAGAACAGCCCAAAATATTTAGTTTGACCTAGCCTCCTGCTGCATTTTACCAGCTACTCTGAAAGAGATTTATATGAAAAAAATATTTTATAAGAAAACCCTGTAAACCTTTGGATAATAATGTTTCAAGTATTCTTAATATGTAAGAACACCTTTCATGATACCAACAAAGGGCAAGGCAGAACAGTTGAAAGCCAGTCATCTACTAATATCCTTTGCTACTCTGGCTTGATCTTGTGGCACATAAAGACTCTAAAATACTAACAATTAAAAAAAAATATGCCAGATATGCCCATTTAGGAAGTGATTAACCTAGTGACTAATCCACAGTCCATGCTAGTAGTACTGTTAATTATTTGTGAGAGACTGGAAGAAATGCTAAAAGACCACTGACGTGGTTTTACTAAAGGTAAATTGAAAATTCCTCTAAAATTAACTTTATCTGAATTGAAAGAGTCCATGCTCTAGAATGGGAAATTGTTCACTGGGACTCTGTCCTGGTTGGGTTTGCCTTCTCTCCTTCTCAATTGTGGCTTTAGAAATGTTTGAAGATTTTGGAAGTATTTCCTGATCTCACAATCTTTTCTTGGGATATTCCTCAGAATAGGGTTACCTGCCTCTACAAGTTACACAGGACTCTCCAAAACAGATTCTTGGAGTTCTGCTGTTATGATTTCCTAAAAGCCTGCTGCCACTGACATGAGAGAGTCCATGAATGAAAGCAGGAACAGGAAAGCTTTTGTCCCAGATGAGGCTGGGATTTCTTGCTAACACAATTAGCTGTGTGTGCAACAAAGATAACAAAAAGAGCTAGTCATATGGCAGTGCTAGAGGTTTCCTGCTTCCCCTAGTGAAAACAGAATAGCAGGTGTAGAGCAAAGAATTAAGCAATGTGCTGTTGCCAAACAGATCTTGAAAATGTAGAATGGAAAAGAGTGCCACCCAGAGCTACTCTGTGCTGTGGAACTTTTAAAATTTCCTCTTTTCTAGAATAACAGCTTATTTGAAGTAAAATAAGCGTCTTAATCAATTAGTAAGTCAAGAGGAGGTAGGTGTAATTGTGCTGGACTTGAAGGAGACAAGTGGGCTCTCTACAAGTTAAACAAAAGCCTGCCCTGCTTCCCTGGCTCTGGTTCTCCTGCACAGTGGCATAACATTGGATCTGTCCTTACAGTCAGGAGCTTTTAATTGCCCAAGGTCCAGTCAGATTACTTTCATTTCAGTCTGTGGTTTGAAAGGCACTTCGACTTGGCAGGAGTTTACTGCCACACAGATGAACCTTATCAGCATTCTAAATCGTTTTTCACAATTAAACTCACCTCCTATGTTGTTCTTGTAAGTATTATACAACTCTTTTACTCTTCTGTAACGGAAAGCCAGCTTCCTCATCCAGTCAACCCCTCCTCTTACACCTGTTGGCAGACAAAGGTTTGCACTACTTGCAGCTGCATGGAAGCCATCAGTTGCAAAACTGTAGGTACTGCAAACACCCAAAATACAGCAAAAATAAATACAATGTATTCCTGTAAATGCTCAATTTATTTAATCTTTGTAGAGAAAAATTGAAGCAAATGCTCTATCTTACCTTAGGTCTTGTCCATTATCATCAGAAGAAACATCATCTATGTGAACTTGATCACATTCCTGTTGAAAAAAACATCAAAAGATAAATTATTTTAAAGAAGCCTATGCTCACCATATATATGCTCAGTACAGATGTTGAAGAAATGATTGTTGCAGGCCACTAACTTTACCAGAAGATGGCAGCATATGTACACTTACAGCTTCATACCATCATCAGTTTCTTTAAAAAAAAAAAAAAAAAAGATAAAAAAAAATAAAATTTCAAGTAAATTGAACCAATCAGTTAAAATAGGTATTTAAAAAAGTGCCTTGTAATTTTTTTCTTCAAATAACAATTATTTTAATTGGAAAAAAAAGAGCAATTATAAGTCTCCATCTCTCTAGCATATCAATATTCCAAAATCACTGAAACTATATTTCCCTGTTCCCTAAAAACTAGAAATGTTGAGCAAGTCTTCAGGAATCTGAATGCTTATCATATTCCTGTCTCGATTTATCTGAATGTCTTTGGCTAAGAAATCAAAGATAATCAAAGCAGACCTGGAGAAATGCGCTATTTCCTGGTTTTGGAGAGATGCAAATAACTCCAGGAAACCAAGGTACCTGTAAATCTGAACTCCCTTTCAGTCTGTTTTTATAATTCGGTACCTCTTCTGCGCAACAGTTACAGAGAAAAACAGGTAAATGTAGGGGAAGCTCAAATAAATAAATAAGTAATTATGCAACGAGTCTTAACGTTTTCTGAAGTTGCTGTAATTAATAACCTTTCTCAAAAGACACACCAGAAATTCAGTGCCCACAGAATTTTCTCTGTATAAGAGATTTTTTTAAAAAATACTTTAAATAGCTACTCTCGCATGATCCTAATTTTATTCATGAAAAAGTTCAGGAATGTATTTAAAAATGACTCCCCAGTTAAGGTTTACAGATAATTTAGTCTCACCACTAAGACAAAATATGGCTGAACTTTCAAAGTGCAGTTTTATGCTTCGAGTAGAGCCATCAGATTTATCCACTTCAAATAATATTGCCAACATGCAACCTTAATTCAAACCTCCAGTAAAAAGCAGTACGTAATCCTGATTTTCAAATCTCATTTGAGTATTAGTGCTAAGCTACCAGATGAAGGATAACTCTGAGCAGAGAGATGATTTCCAATTGTGTGTACCACGAGTTCCTAGAATTTACTCAGGGAGCATGATTTTGGCAAATTACCATTTCTGTCCAAGGTTTTGTTTGCTTTGCACTCAATGAAAACTTCAATAGAATTTTATCCACGTGAAGTTATTTTTTCAAAATATCAATTAGTATATAAAATAAACACATAGAAACCAGCAATCATGTTAGTGTCAAGACCAAAAGAATGAGTGGTCAAAGTCTGCTCATCTGACTTAGTCCATCAAGACAAGCATGAAAGACCTGCATTCAGGGAAGATAAACGGATGAATCATTCTTCTCCCCACTGGAGAAATAAAATTTGTTGGCTCTGTTTGCAGAGATTATCTTAAGCTGTAGAATATTTTAAAGAAGGTGCTTTTGGATGTAAATAGCAGATGAAAAGAGAAAGAAAATGAGAAGTGGCAGTTGAAATAAAAAATTTGTTTCTTTATCCCTATTTATTATTTACACTCAAGAAAAAATGCAACTGGATTCCATTCAGTATAGGAAAGGAGTTCAAAAATCAGACAAAAAGTCCCACTGGGAAAAAAAAAAATCTTAATATTTTGCAATATCTGAGCAGTATCTGGCTTCCTAACCACCTTTCACTGGAACTGGTCAAAGCATAAGTTAATTAGAAAAGATTGAAAATCAGTCCTGTGGATTTGCACATGTACTGATTAATTGGAGGGCACACAGGCGTCTTCATGGATAACAAGGGCTGTCTGAGCTGTTTGGGTTTTGTTCAGTCATTCAGCTATATTGTTCCAGCCTTGAAAACTGCAGATAACTGTTCCGCAGACAATTTAATTATTAAGTTTAATATGAGTGGGTGGCAAAGGCTCAGCAGTTTGCTGGTATTTTTTATCTCACAATTAGATTATTGACTCCAGCAACAGAAGAATAGGAGAACATGCAGTTATCTGGTTGCTTGCCTCTTGTTCCTGCAGTAAGGTCACTAAGTTTCCAATCACATAAAAGGACTGAATTTAACAGCATTCCTCAGCTTCCCCCTTCTTCCTTTTCCTCTTCTCCTCTCAGATCTATTGCTCATGTCCTCAGCAGTCTGGCAATACTTGCTTCCTGTCCAACAGCAAACTTATGTGCCTCTCACTCTTTGCATCGTTTTATTTTGTCTTCTTGTTTACTTCAAGTAATATGTTTACATTTTGCAAATTCCCTTCTCCAGTGTGAAAAAGAAAACACAAAAATAGGCAAGCAAATAGGAGACAGTTTTATAGTCTTCCCAAGTGATTCAGAAAACTGGTGGTTCAACACTAGATCTCAATTGCTTGTAAAATACACCAAACAGTTGCAGGGAGGAAGGAAAGGCTCCCTGTCAATTTAAATGTTAAGGTAAAATGGTTTTTGCAGCATCTACAGTATTTGCTATACTCAACCCACAGTGGCTTTCTGTCAGTGCAAGGTCAAAGCTAAGAAAGATTTATTTCCTAATACTAATTGTATAGGAAAGGAATCTAGATATAACAGGCTTTTGCTTGAAGCAATACCAATTTAAATTATATCTGAATGCAGCTCACAAAATCCTATTTAAAATATGGTAGAATTACCATACAAATAGAAATGTAATTCAGTTTATTTGAAATAAATATATTTTTCCTTCATTATTCTAGACAGTGGAAGGGGATTATAGAGCTTGAAGACTCATGGTTGAGAAGTGAAGAAAATGTTTTTTGTGTGAGCGTAGTACGTTCTACCAGCATTTCTAAAAGTTGTCATAAAACTAATACTGAGATAAAGACAGAAACTACCATTTATTCCTTACCTGCTTGAGAACTGAATGTTTTAGACTGGATACTGTTACTGAGCTTAGTCCCAGATCTAAACGTTGTTTAGGCACATGAACTTTCTAAAGCACGAGACTCCTATTGTCATGGCAAAATACCAACTGCCCTCCCAAGTGATATTTCTCAAGCTAAGTAAAATTTATACACTGAGAATGAAATATCTGGAGTACAGCCTAGCCTGAAATAAAACTACAGCTTGGCTGATTAGGACATGGGTTACTGGGTCAGCAGGGAATGTCTCAACAGATTGGAATTTCTGCATCAGCAGTCATTGTAATGAGACACATTTGCATAGAGGAAGGAAAACTTTATTTTTGTATGTGATAACTTTCAATAACTTGGTTGTTATTACTAGAGCTTGGTATGCAGTGCTAGTAACCAAGAAAGAAAGGGAAAAAGGAGAGCTAAGACCATTCAGAGAAATGACTGCAGTCAATGCTAAAGGAATCTGTCTTCATTAGTACATTACAGTTACCACGTCCAGTGACGTGTGGTTTATGGTGGGATGAGGATGTAAGAAAGAAGGTGTGAGACCTGATGGCTCGGCACTAGAAAAGGGAGATAGAAAAAGGGTAAGTAATCTGTCTACTGAATAAATGGCCTATCTCACTTCCCCCAGTAAGAACTAAAGGTTTTATGCCTTGGTAGCCATGACCATAAGCAGATCAGCACCAACCCTGTAGACTACCTCCCATTACCTAGGGGAGGACAGAGGGAGGAAGACAGAAAGAGGGAGGGAGGGAGAAAGACAGAACTGGGGAATGCTCAGAATTCATCACTCAGTCATCTTGCAGATACTCTGCAATATTTAGTGTTCAGAAAAGGCCATGTGTTCTGTACACATATTTGAATAGACAGATCTGTTCATCTATATATTAAAGGATATCTCTGTGTACATTGGTACATGATACCATGCTTGCAAGTACAAAGTTATTTTCCTATCTTATTTGCTAAAGAAAATCTGTGCACATGGTTCATATCAGAACAAAAAGTTCTTGGAGTTTTGGTAATCTTGGAGTTTTGGTAATCTAGAGTTGGTTTTTGAAACAAAGCTGAATTCTGGGCTCAAGAAGAATTAATTGCTTATGGAAATTTGTTTTAATACAATCTAAAAATTCTAAAAAATTCTTAAAAAGAGTCTGCAATTAGTATTCTTTGATATATCTTACATTGAATACTCTTTGGATACTGTTCAAGCTCTGAAAGGAACTGGAGTAAGACTTTTTGCACAGGGTATTAAGACCACCCTATCAAGAATATACACAATGTGATGATCGAGATTTGCAAGTCACCTGTGGCAGCAGAACCTGAGAACTACAAAGAAAATAAGTAGAGAACAGAATGAAGCTTCAATGGCTACAAGCGAGACTGCAGTATATAAAGAGGTGGAAGCTCCTTTTTGCTGATCTAATCCATGAACTCAGCACAAGTTTGAAGAAATCTGGGCACATGCTACTGAACGGCTTAAAGTTCATTGGGTGCCACATGAAATCTGAACGTACAGGGGTAAAGGTCTGCTAAAAAGAAATTTAAGCAATGCTTTGAAAAATTGATTTGGAATCCAACCTCGGTACAGGGCACCAGAAAGAGAACGTTCACCGAATGCACTTGCATTGTCAAGCGATGACTCACTTAGACTGCAATAAAACACCGACTGGTGAAGGAATATCCAGGGTTTTACTTTCTTATGTGTCTGCTGCTGGAAAGAATAAGTACAGCACAGGTATAAGGTGAAGTAGATCTGTTTCTTGACTTGAAAATTGTTGAGAATAAATGAGATTTGCAAGGCAGGACAAAGAACCTCATCCTGGTACACTTTGCTTTTGCTACTCCTGCAGCTGACAAAAGAATAAAGGAAGTACACACTAAGAAACAAAGACTTCAGTGAATGGAGAAATCTCAATTATCCTCATTTTTTGTGTTCACTCGCCAGAGACCTTTCTCTGGCATTTTACACTAGATCTCAAAGTCTTCCTGTTGTCATCAGTGGCAAAATATCTGACCATGGAGGAAACTCTGAGATCCACTCTGAGCAAAACAACAAATGATATAGATCAGAGGAAGGTCTGAAATGCCTGCAGTTCAATTTAAAAGTTGTTCTTCACCTGCCGTCTGTTCCACAAAATAAATTAAAAACAACAACAACAGAAAAAAACACAGCTGTAAGACTGTCACATTCCACGTTAGCAGATACGGACTCCTGGGCAGAAATGAAATGACTGTGAAGCACTGTCGATGGGTCTGCTCCCCAGCCAGTTGCCCCTTTGGTGGTCCATCTGCATGCTTCCAACAGGCAAGTGATCCACAGTGGTCACTCCCCAGCTGGAGGTCTCTCCCTTTTCTGAGCAGATGCCAAATGGCACACCCCGGGTATCTTGTGACAAAACGTGTGGTTGCCTGGTTACCTCAGGAAGAAATAATGGGCAACCAGGAGGCTTCACATTGTCAGGATGTGACACACTACACTCTGAAAATTTGAAAGCCTGCCAGATCAAAAATTTTGGATGGAAACTTCTTTCTAGATTTTCCCCTTTTATCTGGAAGGAAAAGAAATAAGAAAAAGATTTAAAAAAAAAAAAAAAAAAAGCCACAAGCTTTTTTACAACATTTGATAGTTAAGAGGATTTGATATGCAGAAGCTATGTCTGAATTGACCACACTCATACATATGCAAAGCTTCCAGAAACTTGGTGGCAAGTGTCAATCAAGTGCATGGGACAGTCAGTGAAGAACCTAAACTAATACTTGTGTTATTAAGCATGGCTTACTGAAAGTCTTCTAGTCTCTGAAAGGAATATAGGAATATAAATGAAATCACCAGGAAAGTAACTAAAAGTGTAATGAAAATATATGTATATATGGTGATTTCCGTCTTTGGACTCAGAAAACTGATATAACCCTGTGTTCTCTTCAACCCTTACTTTTTGGTTTGCTGATTTGGGTTGATTTGCTGAACAGTCTCAGTCTTTTAAACTTAAAAATAAATAAATCAAGAAACTTTTTAACAGAGTTCAGAAAAGTGTCTCTGTTAGTTGATATGGAAACTGAGACAGATATAGATTTCATAAACCACTTCAGCATTTTTCAGAATGAGCCATTCCTGTCTATAATATTTGACTTGAAATTCACAGTATTCTTTGGGGAACAGAGAAGAGAAGAAGATGGCCTACCCATATGCTCCTCTATTCTAACAGCAAGATTTTGGAACTGATGATCAGAAGAAAACTGAGACTGTGTTCTCAGTTTGTTTGGCATTGGAGACAACACTGATGAATAAATCCACCATAGTCACACCTCTCTAATTCTGCAGACTTTGAAGTAAATGAAGGATATTCTTACTTTGAGTAAGAAAGTCGGACATGCAGTCAAACAGCTACTTGCGAACGTAAAGAGAAGAATGAAGTCGCTTGGTTGAGATGATGCCACCAACTCAAAGCAAATACAGAGAATTTCAAGAGAAAGAATGGGAGACACATACATCCCTCTCCTGGAAATCATAGCAGACAACACCAAATCCATGGGCACTGAAAGTACTGCCTTAAGACAAAGATCTATCTTAGAAAGGAAGGCGCAGCTTCCAGATCACCCCTTTCACTCAATTTCATGGAAGGACTCTGTTGCCACAGGACTTCACAGACATCTCTCTGTGATTAGCATATGACGTTCTCTGGAACAGCATATAGCACCACACATAATAAGCATTAATGCACAGTAAAACCACTGTGTTGACACCCCAGGTGTAACAGTGTTTATGTTCCTTTGATTCTTACCTCTAAATCATTAAAAAATAAATGCGTATCAGCAAGATTAAAAATCATTTCTTCCATTCGCAGTCCAAGGGTCACCGCCATTGGTGGATCCTTAAAAAACAGAAAGTCAGATTAGCTATTTACGTACCTTCAAGTTATATCACAGTTACTTCAAAATTTGTTGTATACAAACTATTTTGAAAAATTTACACTGCAACAATTTTCTTTTTTTAAAATTATTTCAGCATTAAGCTATTTTAATATAACACTATAGGAAGAATTTGCTGAATGTGTGTGAGAATATTTGGAGAGCTAGGCATGTTGAAACAACAACTTCCTAGAAAGTCGAGGCATTTGTAAACTGGTTAAACTATGTCAAAGGGGAAAATTTGGTAGCCTTATCGAAAGCTGAAAAAATAAGGCTGTAAACAGGGAAGATATGTCTCACAAATTACATCTGTAAGAAGAATAATATTTACTATAATAAGAATATACTACATTTTTCATCCCTGAATCTTTTATAAAAATATGCAATTATCTTGACTATCAATTTGTAGGAAGAAAAAAAAAAAAACAGCCAGGGAGCAGTAACTAACTTTTTTGAGCCCACACACTATCAAGAGCAGAGGCTAGAACGAATTACTCCATGTGCTACCTGTCCCACTGCACAATTCCTCCGATTGCTTCGTTTGTCTTCCAATTTTTGGATACCCAGGAGTCCTCATCAAGGTCATGTTAAACTGGACTAGGAGAGGTAGCAATCTCTACCAAATTATTTTTTTGTAAGTGATTATCCTTACACTTCAATAGGAAATTATGATTTACAAGGTCTTTTCAATTTCTGATATTTCTGCTCCAGAAAAATATAGAAGGCAGTCTGCATCTGAACCCTCGCTCATTTTTCCAAACTAAATTTCACTTTACATAAATCATCACTGCTTTACCTATCCTTATGCCTATATGTATCAGTTCTTTCCCATACTTGCTGCTGCTCCAGTATTCATCCACAAACCTTTCCATTCTCAACATTTACTCTTCTTCTGTGCAGGTACTGATGAATTTCCTGGATCTCCATTATGACTTTATTGCAGGTATTCTGCAAAGTGCCTGCAAGTGTTCTTCTACATGTTCTTCAGCGCATCTACAATCTATGGCACAATTCCTTAGGTGGTCCAAAGTGGAGGGAAAGCATATGCAAATTTGATTGTTACAGATCATCCCTTCATTTGTTATGAGATACAGGATTCCTACCCCCAGATGGGAGTCATTCAAAATATTTTTATCTGGTTGTAGGTCAGTTTTCACAGTATCAAATCACACAATATTAGCAAGATACCACCATTTTCCTGGTCTGAAATAGCTGTTTCTCTGGGAGCCTTTAGCATGCAGCAAACGTAAGGTAATTAATTTGACTTTGCTTGGCTAGCTAGGAAAGAGGGTAATGCAAGTTACATTGTCTTACGCTTAAGGATAAGAACACATGCAGTATAGTTTTTGATGACTTGCTGACAGCTGGTAATTAGTTATTCCACTGCTTTAATTAACTCTTGCACTTTCCAGGTTCAGATAACTTTTGTATGCTTAAGATACAACAGTGGTTTTCTAAAGTGAATATGATTTCTCATTTCATTAAGAAACAAAACCTAAATTTCATACCTTAAATTGATTGCCAGTAGTGAGTTTTTAGAAATACTTTGTTACATGCTTCGAGTTCACAGGTTTAAAATTTTACCCATATGTTCTTATCTGACAAAAACAATAAAATCTCAATACTCAAAATTTCAAATGATCATTTCTAAGTATTAGGATCAAAGTCTTCCCAATCAGGATCAGACGCCCATTACTCCAAGACAGAATAAAAGATGGCTTCTGCCCTGAAGCACATAAAAACTAATGGCAAAATCTGAAACATAGACATATTTTGACCCTTGCTCATGAAAAAGTCAGACTTGAAGAGGAGAATAGTGTGTAAGAAATTGTAATGATCCAAAGTTAGATCTAATTCTCAGGCAGTGAAAGGAAATATTTCTTTGCTGACCTTTGAACTGGTCTAGACTACCTTTCAGAAGTAAAACTAAATGCAGTGCCTAGTAACATAACTTAATCCCCTATGTCTACTGCAGTCATATTCCACAGATTTGAAAGCCATGTGGGTGAGGGCAGCAGCAAACGTAAAGGTCAGTTATCCAATGGGATGATTAAAGTATGCACATTAACAGATTTGCAAAAACTCATGTAAGATACTTAGAACACAAATCACAAAAATAGTCTGGACTCATGAGATTCCTCATCAAGTCATAATGCTTTTATCAAAATGTCATCACGTATAAACATGTGTTTCTCTCTCCTTTCTCTTACATTTTTTTCTCTGCACAGAAAATTATGTTCTTGTCCTTAAATACAATATAATAAAGAAGTTTTGCAATGTTTTTTAACCTCAATCCTATGAACAGTAAGGCATGTGCATAACTTTATGCACAGGTGGTAATTCATTATTATTTATGTGAGTTAAGGTATTCACTGGAGTTCTTCCAAGACTGGAATCTTAGACTTTTGATTCTCAGTCTCTTTTTTCCCCTTCCTGGGTAGAAGTGGACTGAAATGCGGAAATATGCTATAACATATTCCATTATAATCCAATTTATTTTTATAGAAACTACCAAATATGTATCACAATTTCCTGCCTTGCCCAGTATAGTTGAGACATAAATGTAACATAGCATTCATGATTTTCTTATTAGTAGCATTTTTGTAACCAACTATGCCTAACTTTATTACTGTTAAAATGAGATTTCCTACATTTCTGTTTTGAAAAAAGCATGTGGAGGATATTGCTAGGTACTGTATGTAAAATAAAATAAAGCAAAGAGATTCCATTTCAGCGTAGCATGAGATCAGTCTGGGATCTCCCAGCAACAACTGCTGAGAAGAGTAATTGGAATTGAAGTCTCAATTGATAAATTTGCCCAAACATTCACTGCAACCATTTAACAAGAAATATACATCAATTTCTATCTCTTGCCATGTAAGTCCACCCCTTCAAATATAAAAAATAGAAGAAGCAAATTCGTCAGGATCTTGTGATTTTTGAAGAACATCCCAATCTTTATTTTACTGTCTTTCAACTCAAAGTAGCACGAAGAAATAAGAGTTGAAAAGAAAGAGAGAAATGTGCAGCCGATAGAGATTTGAGCACAACAAATTGAGAAACTGAATAAAAGGCAGACTGAACTTTTGCCAAAATGTTGCTTCTGCACAAAGCATACACAAAAGCGGAAATAACAATAACAATAATAATAATAATAATAAAGCCTGGAAGTTTTCCCCAGATAATTTAGAGAATAAAGAAACACAATTTTTTGGCTGTCAGAGGCATGATTTCAGTCAGATATCACTAGCATGCAAAGGAAATGACCAGTTACAGAACCTCTGTCTACCAAAATGCAAATTACTTCAGTTATGTTAGTATGAAGGCTCTAAACTGGAGCCAGATTGTCTGTGGACTTCTCTACTAGACAGGTCCATCCACTGGAATGTCTTTTGGGAGAGTAGGTAAAAATATCCTGGGAGACCCAATATTTATGTGTTTTGTTCAAGAGAAAAGTAGCTTGAATAAAGACCCAAATGCTCAGTGGCCATTAGTAGAAGAAAACTGTTTAATATTATGTTGGAAGGTCTGCTTTTAGCACAAAATGTTCAGAATAATTTTGTTTCTTGTTGAAAAAAATGCAAAAACACTAAACTTTTACACAAATCCTTGGATAAGAAATTGGTAAATAGTCAGGTAGATTCATTTTAGCATGAATTTGTATGCAAGAAGCCTTAAAAATAAGCAAGCAAGCAAACAAGCAAAACACGTGAATAATATTACAAGAATAGATTTTCAATGGATGGCTGTCCTGAACAGACAACAGAAGCGACCTCTGGAAAAAGTGGAAATGCTTAAGTTAAATTCTGATATTTTTAGCTAAAAGACTCTTCCTTAACATTACATAATAATCTCAGATTTAAGTTCAGGTCTCAAAGTCCTATAGGGGACGCTCATCCCCAGGGGAGTTTCATGTAGGTGGTAACAGAGGAAGAGAATACATCTCTCAATAATCATATCTGGTCGCTGATGAAGGAAGACTCACGTACTCCACAAGGAGTTTCTGTTCCGTGCTCTCCAGAAGGCAGTAGGAAAATGGACTCAGAGGTCTCAGACAATGAGGGAGTGAATGGAGAGCACAACTGGAAGTCATGAGAGATACATGATTAATATAGAGAGACGAAAGCATGTTTATGAGTGTACTTGAGTGTGTCATAATGTGTACTAATGGTGACAACCTTCTTCTGTTTAATGCCTGGACAAGCAGAGAATGAGCAATAAAAAACCTCTTAGCTCATTCCAGAGAAGTCTACAAGGTTAATGTGGCCTCCCTGGCAACTTCATTTCATTAGCAATTCTATCAAAATGTCACAGTGCAATCAGCAAATGTGGTTTTGTTGTGATATTTGCACTTGGTGGTCATATTCTCACCCTCCCAAGGGCAATGGGCGCCTTTCACACTTTTTAAACCAGTTACACTTTAAGTCATGGCATTTATCTGGGCATCCTTGACCTCTGGTTTGACCTGGAGGAAATGAATGAAATATACATGCTCCAAGGAAGAAAAACTCCTGCTTAATCAGCTGTAAGTCAGCAAGACTAACTGGAATATAATAGAACAAAGAATACACGCTGTTCACAGGGAATAAGAATGTACCTCATAAACTTTAATAGATGACGACATCTAACACATGTCCTGTCACATCAACAAATCCTTGCTTAAGAGTTCAGCATTGTAGAAGAGTGTATCTGCCAACTGGTGCTCAGCTGCGAAAACCATCATCAGCCACACATATAACAGCTCAAATGCCAATGTTCATGATTTACTACTGCAGTAAGTAATTAAAAATAGAAATGTACCAGTTTTATAAAGTACAAAGCAGATGAGCAAATGAGATGAACACTGAGAGCTACTTTTTACCACTGGAAAGTAGCAAAGTTGTCCTGAAAACTAACAGAGGTATAGTATGCAAGTATTGTCTTCTTGCATTACCTAGGACCTAGTCTGATAAACTAACCAAAGGTCAAGTGGGACTCCAGAGAGAGAAAACAGCAAGCCAGAGAATTGTACTCTGAATAGGTTTTATATCTTAATATTTTAAAGTGATACATAGAACAGCCTCTGGCCAAATCTATCCCCCTTCAGTGGAGTTCAACGTTATACTCTATTGGTGCATAGGTAAAAGACAGCAGCTTCCTGGTCTCTCCCTCTGGCTATAACAGCATGACAGCCCTCACCACATATTGCACTCCATGCACAGACAGAAATGCATGGAGCAGAGACTAAAATACTCATTTTTTAATATTTTCGTTTTGCCCACTCACTGCAAGAGTAAAGGTAAAGAGCTACTGAAAAATGAGAATGAAAGCTTACATGTCAAGAAATAGATGATAGAGAACTGAAGGCAAATATCTTTGCCTGTCTATGTATTTGCAATGGTTCTAAATACAGCATTTCAATGTCTGCAAATAAAAGTGAGCATACTTGGTATAAACAGATACCTTCCCTTTAAAGCAATGTTTCCATTAAAGACTAACTAATCTCATTTTGAATTTTTAAATACAGAGAAAGGTGAAAATCAGTGTTATTTTTGTTTGTTTGTTTTTGTTGTTTCTCATTTGGGAGTAAATTGATCAAGTTACACAAAATACAAATAGAAAAAAGTACATATGCACAGCTGTGTACCTGTATGACATTATACCTTTTTTTTTATTATTATTAAATAAAACAGAGAACAAATAATCAGCATTTTATGTTACCCTGTAGGAATAACTGCTCCTCCAGCACTTACTGAAAGACCAATGTGATCACAGGACTTCCACTGAGAACCTCATAATTCATGGACAATTTATCTTCATAGCAATCTCATTCTCATAACACTCCAGACATCAGTGTGGACTAAGACCTTGTTTATGGATGAACCTCACACACAGAAAAGATAAGGGCCGTATCTGCCAGGGTCATGCACCAGGAGCTGACTGAGGTCCAGCTGTGCTGTCTTTCCCTTCTCCCACAACTAACTCATAGGCACTTAGGCTCAGACACATCTCAGCTTTAGGCAACACTGCTGTGACATGTGAAAGCTAACGCCTACTCAGGGTAAGCTCTCTCTGTATTCCCTTTCTTACTGCCCTCATCTATTGTTGCAGTCAGCAACATATATATTGCAACGCATTTTCCTAATAAGCTCTTTATAAATATGTTGAAGGTAGTTACTGTAGGGGAAAAAAAGCAAACATAAAGTCTGCTATTTTTCTTTTACAGTCTTTGGAAATGAGTACAATTCCCAGCTTGTATGGATGTTGCTTATAATTACATGGTTATTTGTGACAGTTCTTTACTAATGCTGGTCTCAGCAGTAAAACTACATTAATTTAACTTGCCCTTGAGTTTTTCATGGGTTATACAAGCCAATTTTATTTGCTGTCAATACTTCTGGCAGTTAATATGCCATTACAGTTTCTAAGGACTATTTATAGAGTGTCAATTATAGAATTATAAAATCATAGAATCCTTAGAGTTGGAAGGGACATTGAAAGCTCATCTAGTCCAACTCTCCTGCAATGAACAGGGATATGCATAGCTAAATCAGGTTGCTCAGAGCCCCCTTCAGCCTGCCTTGAATGTCTCCAAAGATGGGGCATCCACCACCTCTCTGGGCAACCTGCTCAGTGCCTCACCACCCTCACTGCAAAATACTTCTATCTTACATCCCACCTAAATCTATTCTCATTAAGTTTGAAACTATTTCCTCTTGTAACAGAGGAGTTCTTAAAAAACAGTGATACTGGGATATTCCCAAATACACTCATAGCAAAGTGAGAAACCAAGAGGAATTACACTTCTGTAGCTACCCCTAAAACAGTTTACGAAGTTACCTGTAAGTGCCTGTGAATTAAAAAAAAAGATCTACTCTTATTCTTAAAACTATGTACTAGTTTAATCAGGCTTTGCTTACATAGCATGTGAGGCGTACAAGACAGAAACATCCTATGGGCACATTCACATGAGGAGGGGATGAAAGAAATGACATCATTGCTGCAAGTGCTGAGGCAGTCTATCAGCTACACTCACAAGTGATACAAATGTTCCCGTTCAGCTAGGTTTCTCTCTTGATTTACTAGTAAAAAATTAGAAATGGTACTGAAAAAGTTACAGTTGTCACAGTGTTTGAAAAACAGTAGAAGTTTTTGACAGTGTACTGAAATGCACACTGATTTGGCAGCATGAAGCTGCAATATAAGCAGGAATATTCTGCACAAGACATGAATAAATACTCTTATCTTAGGATTTCAGAAAATCAGATTTTTGCCCAGGTCTGTGAGCTTCCCCTTAAGCTTTTTTTTTTTTTTTTTTTTTTTTTTTAAATAACCACAAACAGCTGTCTTGAAACATGGAGGACCTGTCATGAAACATAGCCCATCAGTGGTTATAACATACAGGTTCTGGCTTTGGAAATTTCTAGCCAGTTGGCTGAGGAGGTTGGATGTGGAAAGTGTTTCTCTAATATACTCTCTCTCACAGAATTCTGTCAAGCAGATCGTTTTGGCTCTTTAAACAAGCACTTCTGGCATAGCATGGACATAAATATGTCCTTAAGAAATACCTTTATATTAATTACATTTGAATGGCACAGAATCTAGAAAACTTTTGGTATCCCAGTCTATTTTCCTCCCTAGCATACATTTGCCCTAATGTTCTAACTTAATTCTGCCTCTCTGGGAAGCCCACTCCCATGACTGCATGCTGGTTTTCCCCCCACGCCCCTCCTGCAGCCAGCGGGGCTCGCTGCTCTCTCAGCAGGGTAAATCTGCTCCAGCAGGCTGTGGCAGCCAGCCTCTCTCTGCCTCCTTCTTCTCCCTCACTCTTCCTGCTGCTTTTCTGCTTGCTGCTCTGTGACCTGAGTGCCTTTTGGATCACCTTGCAGAAGAGAGGATGAATACAACTATCTAACTGGGAGAGGGATTCACACCCTAGCATTACTCATCTTACAGCCAGCCATTGGCCTGAAGATGCAAAAAGCTGGAGCATCAAAGAATAACACCTACAGCTGGCATTTAAGCTGTCTTACTCTCTAATTTATCAGTTTTGCTGTATATTCACCCACTGCTCCCATTTCTTACTTCTTCCTCTACATATCCAAATACTGACAGTTGTTTTTAGTTGCCCACTGAATATATTATGTCTGTGGAACATCTCTTCCTGTGTGCTTCAGTAACCTCATCCTTGTTCCTCTATAAACTCTTCCCTCATTTGTAACATCTGCTTCAGCCTAGTTTTATATACTATGCTTATATTCTGTGTCTCATTTCTTCCCTTAACTTTTTCACATCAACCTTCTGAAAATGGGGCTCACTGTATGCTTTTCCTCTCCCTTCACTCAAGCTATTTTTAAACCATGTATGTGTAAATCATGTATGTGTACACCCTAGACATCTTGTTACAGTGAATCAGTAAGTAATTCATGGATCACATACCTTGCCATACTTTTGTGCATAGGATCCTGTAAGCAGCGAATGAAAAACTATGATTGTTTCATCCAAATCCCATACAAATACACGCTGAAAACAGAAGTAGAGACAATATTAGTAAATAAATAACATCAAAATGCCCCTAACCTCCCACCCAGGGCAGCTAAAATTCATCTTACTTTAATTGTACCTTAACTAAACAGGTTTCCTCTGAAAACTGGCAAGAACAGGATATGTGCATCTATTGGTAAGAAGGCAGAAGGACTGTAAAGCTTAAGCTGCTCAAACAGCAGCAGCAGTGTGCTCAGCAAACTTCTAGCAAAGGTCAGTCTTCTGCTGTGCCAAGGGTGTTCTGTGAAGACACAGCAGCAGGGCTGCCCAGGGCTACCTGCTGTGAGTGGCAGGAAGCACAGCACGCAGGTGGGCAGCACTTTCCTCTGATGCCAGTGCTTCACACATGGGCACCAAGATTCCTTCTCCCCCTGTCACATTAAGGCTGCATGCTGCTAATGCAAGAGCAATAATACTATAATTACCCATTGCTAAGAGGTCACCTGTGTTTTACATCATCACCCCATGTATTAGGCAGATGCATTTCTTCACTGACGCATCAAAATTGCACATACTTAAGTATACCATAACTTCACTGGTGTCAGTTGCCTCACTGAAATCCACTGACATTTGCTACAGCTTAGAGACCTGTGGATAAGTATTGAAACGCTATGGCCAGATGATCCTGTATATTTGTACTGTATTCTTAAATAAACATAGTAACACTGAGCAACGTATTTGATATCTCCTATTTAAAAACAAACAAAAAACTAAAAGAAACAGCTTTTTGAATACACAGTTCTGTGTTTCTATTGCACAAAAAACTGAAAGACCCACAATCTTAGAGCTAAAATGTGAAAAGCTGAATCACATTTACTTTTCTAGCTTTGTCATAGATAACAGTAATGTCTCATTGCATGTGTATGTTGAAGCAGCCACTAATGGCTGTTATATTCAGTTACTGACATGGAGTGCATGATGTTTTCTAAAATGCCTTAAGCTATTTCCACAGCTGTACTTTTCAGAATTTACTTTTCATCAGAAGAAACCTCCACATTACCATTCATCAATTACTACAGGCATACCTCCAAGTCACTGTCCGGAGGGGGTGATGGATTATTCTTCCGCCCTCTACCCCGAGACTTTGACCCAGAACTCCTACATGTTCTCTCATCAAGATCTTTGATTGGCGTGGAGGGGCTCTGCACTGTGTCAAACTCCCCTGTAAAGTCAACCATTCGTGGCAAAATTAGTGCTAGATTTTTCAATAATAAACTCTGTTTTTCCAAAGCTAGACATATCTGTATGCAAACTCAGTTTCAGGATGCACCTAAATTGGTTGCATGAAATGAGTGATGTGCAATTTTTCCTGTGTAAAAGGAATCTACAGATGCAGTGAACACTTTTGACATTGCAAAGGAAATATTATAAACGTTAGCAGAGATGTTGCATAGATATGTGCAGACATATACATAAATACGCATAAGCACATGCAAAATATTCACAGACCCAAGGAAGATGTATTTCAGAAATCATACTAAAGAGTTACCAAAACATAAATTTGCTTTTAATTAAAGTAGTTCATTTCCCATGTTCAGAGTTCAGCTGGAGTTATTTCCAAGTCCTGTGTTGCTTTTACCAGAACACCCTCTGGTACTCATCCACCTACCAGGTTATTAGGACTGTTTTATCTCCTCCTCCCATGTCACCTTCTATTTAGTAGACTTTCTTTTTCCTACCTTGCCACTGCACATAAATTGGCAGAGAAAAGTCACACTATTAAATGCAACATTCCAGTTACTATCAGAAAAAGTATAAAGTCATATTTGCTGTAGTATGATCATCCTTCTGTAATTATCAGATACTGTCTGATATTCACTTCTCTGCAAAATAAATTTCCCAAGAATCATCTGTCAGACATCAGATCTGAACAGTACACATTTTTAGTAAAAAACGTTATTAAAATCACCAAGGTCCACCAGGCAACAGAGGAAGTGGCCAGTTGATCAAGAAGAGTGATTTTTCTGCTCCATTAAGAATGTGCAAAACCATGTCTAGAAAAATGACAAGTTTTAGGATCCCAAGTATAACAGAGAGATTAACAAACTGTAGTTAGCCCAGGTGAGGGCCACCAAGACAGCTGAAGAACTGGAGCACACAGGAGGAAAGGCAGAGGGATTTTTCAGAGAGCTATATAGAGAATGAACAAGAAGGAAAATATAGAAATTACATTAGCCAATATTCCTCTTAGGTACAAGAAAAAGTTATTCTCAGAGAGAGTAGTCAGACCCAGGGACAGACCCACAGAGCTTATGTGTTCTCCATCCTCAGAGATACTCAACTGGACACAGTCCCAAGCAGTGTGATCTAAATTGGCTCAACCAAAAGGTATGCAGAAGTCCCTTCCAACTTAAATGATTAAATGTTTCTACAGTCTTCAGAGTCATTCATTTTATTTTCCCTCCCGAACAAAGAAGAAAACAAGTCTAGTCTAGAAGGATGTAAGAAGAAAAAAAGACTGCAATCTCAACTGAGAATCTGTGTGCAATATAATTCAATAGTTAAATTCTTCACCTCTTCCATCATTTATTTATACCTCACAGTGAACCACATAGAAGATTATTAAAACAAATATACTAGGAAGATATACTTATATATCTTGATTAGAATAAAGTACTCTTGTATTTCTTGGAAGAGTAAGATTTAAGACCATAATGTCACATTCCTGAGCAAGAACTCTAGCTCTTATGAAGAAGGAATTCAAGATTGAAGGACAGTGGAGAACAAGAAGAAAATTAGTTCCCAAGCCCAAGGTTACGATATATACACAGGTTGCTCCAAAAGTAATGCCTCCTACTTATTTTCATGGAAAAACAACAGCTATGAAGAGCACAATAACAATATTTGATGGAAAAAATTGTCAGTTACAAAAAACTGTTTTTCAGCATAGTCACCACCATTAGCTTTGAACTTTCTCCAGTGTTGAATAAGAGTTTGCACGTTGCACTCATAAAAACCTCCATCAGTGAAGGTGACCTTCTGTTTCAAAGATGCTATACAGTGTTGTCGGGAAAATGTAGCCCATGAAATCCATCTTTCATTGACCCAAACAGGTGGAAATCAGGCACCAAATCCTGACTATGTGGTGGGTGTGGTAGGACAGTCCAGCCAAGATTGGCAACGTGCTCCACCGTCTTCAAACTGGCTTGAGGCCTGGCATTATTGTGTTGCAAGAGAAAAGTTGTCTTCTTCTCTGGCTTGACTCTGGGAGTTTGATCCTTCAGCTTAGTCAGTGTCACAGAATCACAGTACTGCAGAGGTTGGAATGGATCAAGAGATCATTGAGACCAACTCCCCACATAAAGCTGACTCCCTGCAATAGGTTGCACAGGTTGGTGTCCAGGTAGGTCTAGAATATCTTTAAAGAAGGGCCTCAACAACCTCTCTGGGCAACCTGTTCCAGTGCTCTGTCACCCTTAACATAAAGAAGTTCCTCCACATGTCTATATAGAACTTCCTATGTTCTAATTTTAGGCCATTGCTCCTTGTCCTATCACTAAACACCACTGAGAAGTGCCTGGCCTCATTCATTTGTTTCCCACCTTCCCTTAGATATTTACAAACTTTAATCAAATCCCCCATCAGACTTCTTTTTTTCCAGGCTGAACAGATCCAGGTTACTCAGCCTTTCTTCATAAGGGAGATGCTCCAGGGCCTTCATCCAAATGTAACAATCGAAGTTAATCATTTGTATAAATTACAAAAAATCCAGACTGGTCATCCCTTTCTCAACCCAAAAGACAGCGCACATCACTACCCACTGAGGGCTGTGTCTTAAATTCATGTATCACTCTCTACTCCATGGACTGCTGTTTAGACTCTGGCTCATAGTGGTGACACCCAGACTTGTCACTGCTAATGATGTGATCAGGAAACTGTCACCTTCAGCACTGTAATGGTTAAATAGGTCCTGATAAACTTGCATATAGTGTTTTTTCTGTTCCTGTGTGAGCATTCCTGGATCCCACACGGTACAAACTTAGCAATGTTTCAATTCTGCCACCATTGTTTCAAATACATTCAAGCTGATATTCAGCTCTGTACACAGTTCTCTGGTCATAATCCACTGATGTGCACAGATGAGCTGGTCAAGATGCTATTAATTTCATGGTGTCACATCTGGCGGTCCAGAAAATGGCTTATCTTTCATGTCACTCTTGCCACGGCTGAAACATACCACCTGCTACCTCACTGTGCTCACATCCACTCTTTAGTATCCATAAATGTTCAGCAGTCATCAATGACTGTGGATTGATTACATTTTTTGAGGAATTCAATTGTACGCTTTTGCTTCATATGCACTTACATGTTGGATGTCATTCTGTCATGCTGCCCCTCTGCTATCATTGGTCACATTGCAGCAAAATGTAAACGAATATTGGTGGGAAGATTCAATCTCTACTGTCATACCACCAACATCCCCTAATTTGTGGGCCAACATAATAAAATAGAAGAGATTTCTTTTGGATTAGTCCTCATACCTAGAAGAATATATCTGAAATCCACTGCCCTTTCCAAGGCACTTTTTTCATTTAAATGAATGACTGATATATATAAAGTATAAAGACAAATTTGCTTTCATGACTCAGAATCCTAATCCCTGCACACCCAAGTGGGAGACAGTGGATTCTTCACGAAACAGGAGGAAATCAAATCTCTTTCTCTCTCCCTTTCTGGAAAAGTACTCAAGTTATTCTGCTATCACGTGGAAGTAGATAGTACTATTCTGTTCTCAAACTATATCATGATGACTTCAGTGTTGCAATATCAATCTGTGTCTCTGCTTGTACAGAATACAGCCAAACTTTCAGGCAACAGCTAAGAAGAGATCTTCAGAAAAGTAGTTTGAGAATTTATTCCAGGTACAATCTTCAAGATACATCTGTCCTGATTCGGAAAAAGCATCATATATATTCTGTAGAATTTTCTCTTTCAGCTGAAATTCTTAACAAGGAAAAAATGTTAGAGAAATTAAGCAACAATAATAGTGTCTATTGAAAAATGTTCTGTTGGTGTTTTTATTTTGTCCCTTTACAACTGAGAGCAAGAGTTCTTGTTGACTAATCATTTCTATTCCCAGCATGGTGTTGATGTCAGTAAGGATACTGCAGGCACTGGAGAGATCAATAAGGTCACATTACTTTAGTTCTTTCCCCATAAATAGAACAGCAGAATTTAATTTCCTAAATGTAAAAATGTAGAAAAACAATGTTTCAGAATCACATTACTTAAGCATCAAAAGCCTATTCTTCAAAAGAAGTTCTGAGTATGCAAGATGTATGTACAATAATATAATTTCTCAGATTCCCTAACAGAGTGAAAAAAAAAAAAAATCCCAAAGCAAATTCCAGCTATGAAAAGACAAAAACTATATAATTGGGCATATATGTTAATATTCTTATCACAACTTTTTCAGATCTAGAAAATTTCAACATTTTACAACAAAGATTCATTTCTAAAATAATCCATAGTAATGTACTAGAACATCTGTTCTCAATGACCATGTTTAATCTACCAAAAATAAAATATAAAAAGACTCTGTTCTAAATTTTCTCTGAAATAATCTAACCACTGAAGTAAATAACTTCAAGTTTCATTTAACATTAGCCATTACCTGTTGCCCGAGGCTTCTGCTTGGGTGCACACTCATTGTGATTGCATAATTATCCATTAATCAGTACTGTAACTAATCACTGTACCTTCTAAGTTCTAGATATGTAGAGCCAACTTTATTTCATTAACTAATCTCTAAATCAGAATGAGCAGCTGTCTCTTACTTGAATGCAAGGTATGCATCTATTTTAGAATGCAGAAGTCTGTAGTGCATGTTTTTCTGAACAACTGTAGGCTTAATTGCTTGATTTGCTTTTTACCAACAGCAGACTAAAGGAGCAACTGCATTTTTTTTGTTCTCAGTTTACTTTAGAAATCAGGTCAATGCTGATAGAAGAAAAACTTACTCAAAATTCAGCCATGTAAAAAAAGTGAGAAATTCTAGTACCAAAGAGCACTGAAAACCTTCCCCTCATAAAGAGCTCCTACTGCAGCTCATATTAGACAGAAATTTTATTGCCATGTTTGAAATTTTTTAGCTTTTCCAATATTCAGCACATGCCTAATAAATCCACTCCTTAACTTTCTCTCACTGGAAGTAGGAGCAGCATCTGAGATTCCATAAAACAGGAGGAAAATGTCAAAACTGGAACATAGAATGACCACTTCATCACAGATGTTCATGCACATACTCATATCCTGGTTCAGGTCCAGCAAGAGGACTTACATGCCTTCTAGCAGCTCTAATTAAATGTTAGGGAGTTACAACACCACGGTTACAAATGGAGGTGGTCCTTCCTATCCAGACCATTTTTTCCCACCTGTAGTTGGAACAAGCATTCCCTCCTTCTTGCTAAAACACAGCTGTGCCACTTAAGCGAGAGAAAAGAGGTGTGGGCACAGGTCAAAACAAGTGTTCTATGACAACTTCTGACATGTATAATGGGAATGGAAAGCTACTACAACTGGCTTGTGTGCGTTTGCATCCTCCTCCAGGCGAAAATGTTACAGCCACTGGGACAGGGAGCACTGACACTTCTCCTTGTCAGTGAGACTTTCATTTGCATCGCTGTCTCTGGATCCCAGAAGCCTAGTGACAGTCCACAAGCACCTTGAACAAGCCAAACATTTGCCAAGAATCCTCTTTTTTAATAGAGGCAAAGCTCAGAGACATAATGCATTGCCACTTGTTATGAGTAGCAGAGAGTGTAATGCAGAGAGTATCAATTTTCATCTCATTTTCCTTACTTGGTCAACAAATAAAGAAATCTTGATCTGATGGAGCTTTGTTATTACAAGAAATCCTGTATATGTGGAGAGTATTCGAGGTTAATGTGAATTAACAGCAAGCAAAGATGGTAGAAGGGTGAAGTTTAATCTTATGTTTTACATGAAGTAACTCTTAGGATCAAGCAGTGAAAGTGCTAGACAGCAAGTAAACATGGTGTGTACTGAATCTCTGATTCAAGTCAGTGCATCCCACTGATGTAAATTTATTTTTACAGTGACACACAAGGGCATAGGCATGCCATGTATTCTCAAAGTGGGTGTTGCACTCTCAGCAAAGGGTCTCATGACCAGTTCAACACTTGACAGAAATAAGGAATGAGTGGGCAGGTTTGTAAATTCAGATGCACAACCTACTTAACAGGAAAAATGGTTTGTGGATTAAGCAGTCCACAAATAAGAAAAGTATTTATTGTTTCATAGATGTGCAGCCTTCAATATTTTTGAACCTACTTAAGCTATGTAAGATTCCTTTCTTTTTTCAGCGCTATTTCATACCAAGGGAGTCTGTAACACATAATACATTAACACAGAATTTCTAAGAAAATGGAAGGGAGAGACAAAGAAGGGAGAGGGAAAGGGAAAATTCTGTCTGATTTTCTCAAATAAAAATATAGAAGAATAAGACTGAAATAAAGATCAGATATGAATATACTTTTAAATGTAGATTATGAGTTGGCTCTATCGTGAGTGTTTTGCAACTGTTGGAATTTCACTTAAGATATCTGTTAGATTCTCTTCCTAAAATTCCACTCTGAGACAATTTGCATTTTCACCAAAAAACAATGGCATGTGCATTAGCCAGAGAATTTGTTGCTTCATTCCTGGAAGTGTTTAAGGCCATGCTGGATAGGTCTTCGTGTGATCTTATTTACTGGGAGGTGCCCATGGCAGGAAGGTTAGAACTAGACGGTTTTAAGGTCCTTACCAAAACAAACTGTTCTATGATTCTATGATCTCTCCATACCCATAGCATGTCATACCACCAAGATACATGTGCATGCATAGATAGACAACATTTTTAAATTAAAGTTAGCAGAGGAAAACAGCTGGAAGAAAAAAATAAATCAACTCATGCCATTAAACTTGCCAAAGATTTTAGTGAATTTAAGCAGATTATATGAAGTATGAAGCCTTGTCTATACTCTTCTACACAGTACTCCCTTCTTTGTACAAATTTGTTATTATAACACAACAGCTTTATTGTCTAACTTTTCAGTTAGATTTTTCAGTTGTTATGATGAGAATTAGGAATATTTACACAATTTATTGATTTTATGATCAAAGCACACTTTCCCTTTTCAGACCCTAGTTCAAAATCCAGTTCATTACTCTATTGATAAATGATCACAGCCTGTGGGTAAGATGGACATTTTACCACATTGTACATGTGAAGGCAGTGTCCCCACTAGATTGCTCCAACAGTGTTATGCAAGGTAGCTGGCAATGATCTCTCTTATATATGCCATAACCAGCCTTAGTGAGCTATTTATGACATGAATATATCATAGAACTGGGCTAGATCTTTAAGAAATTCCAGGAATAATATAAGTTATACATGAAATTGAGCATGAAAAGCAGATTCTTTTCACACATTAAGGGTATCACACACCTAAGCCATTTTCATGTGTCTCACCTAAGAGATTTTCATGTGTCTATATTGTACTATGCATTATTTCAAAAATGTAAATTTATTTACTGTAGTGAGAAAATAAATAGGTGAGAGTTTCGGGAACCTAGAAATTCCCAAGTCTAGCATGCAAAAAAATATTCCTTGTTAACATCTGCATTTGCTTGACAGGAATGGAGAATGGAGCAGGCAGAGGACTGCGAACTAAGTTATAATTATAAGGAGAAAAAATGAAGATATCCAGCAGTGATGCCCTAAGAACACAACCATATAACTGTGTTGTAATGCATATGCACGAGGGGGCAGAGTTGGGCAGGCAAAATTAGCCTCCTCATTTCTCCTTGGAGCTTTCTCTTTGTAGCTTCAATTACTCCATTATTTATTTATTTATTTGGTAAAGCAATGTGCTATTAACTGATTGCCCTATTCTTACTAACCTAAGTTTGTGTATTAGCAGCTGTGGCTTGCGAGAATGATTGGAGCATAATTAAATGACAAACAACATCTTGTTTAAATAATTTACAGTAACACTTCTGAATATGGAGGTGGACAGTGGAGTGTCCCACTGTCAGTAACAGTAGAACTGACTGAATTTTTAGTTAAAAATTTACTACTACAAGACCATTGCATTGCTTTTTTCAATCTACTCCTTCAAAGAAAACAACCTCAAACTGCAAGGAGTTTTAGCTAACAAACAAATTACACAGGTCTCTTGAATAAGCATACAAAAAGGGCTTTTTTTGTCCTTGAGTTTAAAACAGTATAAAATCAAGGCAAAAATACAGATCTTGGCTTCATACAACTACAGGGAAAAAATATAAAAATAGTTTTCACCTGAATGCAGATCTGTACCTGGTTGACTAGTCAGGCCAGGGAGAGATTCCTGTAACTGGTAGGTTGATGATGATGATGAAGTGCCATCGGCCGTGTTGTTTGAGGTCATATATGCACCATATGTTGATGCTGAGTAATACTGTGCATACTGGTTTTGGCCAAAAGCTGTGTATGATGGATAATCCTAAAACAGCAAAAACAGTTAACTATGTAAATGAAGAAGTAATGTTTTCATTAAATATTTCTGCATGCAATGATGTGATTTATGCAAAGAGCTGATAGCTTTTAGTCTAGATTTTTTAACTTGAGAAAAATTACTAAACAATTAAAGGGAGATTGATAAAGTATTTAGGTGCCAAAAGATGCAACTATGCATCCACAAGGATTTTCAATGCTTTCCACAGAAAACAGTACTTAACTACAGCAAGTCCAATTCAGCATAACAAGTCTAAATTGAAATAACATTCCATCACTGGATTTACATAAATATTTTTTTAATGCACAAACAAGTGTTGATATTCGTACCTGTTGTGAACTACTGAAGTTCGTAGAATTTGAAACAGAATTGTTTGCATAAATAGTGGATGATGGTGTAAAACTAGAACCTAAAATTAAAAAATATGATTCATTGCAAGAACATGTTTCTGAATAAAAATATAATTCTAAATACAGGATTTCATGTTAAGACATTAATGAATTGGAGGAGCAAACAATTTTTAGTTTTCTGTTTAAACAAGAAAACATCTAATGAGCATAGATGAAGTGCTGCTTCCATGCATATAAGCATACCTTCTTTTTTCCCACAATAGAAGAAAGTTATTGGCAATAAGTTGTTGCAGTGACCACAAAATCATTTTTCAATTTATTACAGTGTCTCACTTTTGTTCAAATATTGCTATTCTCTTTTTCCTTAATTACCTAAGTCCTAACATTTCAGTGTTCCCTTATGAAGCAAAAATCTATTTTTTAAGAATATTTAAATGATCTATGTGTTTTTAATCAATCTGTTATGAGGCTTGTCCATGTTTTCAACTTCAGATGATTAATACTATGTTTATAAGATTTAATATTGCATTAAAATATAAAAAAGTATCCAGATAAAATAAAGTATCATTGAGCAAAAAGAAATAAATCATAATTGCATAATAAATGAAATACTGAGTATGAATTACAGAGAAATGGTAATAAATTATTTTTTTTAAAGGGAAAAGCATCAGAGGATGTCGTACTCAAAACATGTAAACAAAGGGAAGTGACATGTGTTCCCCAATAAATACAACAAATGCTTCCAGTCCTGCTCCATAGAAAAGTGAAAGTGTAGATGGGGACTGCATTGCATGACCAGATCTAGATCAGCAGATGATAAAAAATGAACATATATGCATGCGTTGGAAAAACTAACTTAAAAAAAGTAGCTATATTTTAGCGATAAAAGTAGCTGCCAATGACAACCACATTTGCTAGAGTTCTGAAACATGAACTGAAAATGTAATGAGGAAACAGGGGCCACAAAGAGCAGCAAGGAGAGATGACACATAACAGCAAGGGCTACTCACCTGGCATCTGATAAGAATATGGTGTTTGGCCTGGCTGTGGGGTGGAAAACCCTGGACTGTAACTGAGGCACCCACTCTGCAGTGGTGACTGTGTCTGCGAGAGCCCACTTTCCGTCTTGATGCCTGGCAACATTACACCCAAATCTGTATAAGAAATTAATTTTCAACTGATTCTTTAAAATACTTTCTCACAGTGGGGAAAATAAAAATTAAAAAAATAGCAAAAATGTTCACATCAGCATTTATCTTACATCTACATAAGACAAAGTAATAAGAGGTCAAATACCGTAAGTAGGTAGGCTGTATGGCTGTCCTGTCTGTGAGTAGGCTGTATAGACTGCTGGTTGCTGCATTCCTGAATACTGGGTTTGTCCGGCATAGGCAGACATTGTTTGAGCTGCTGGTGTAGAAAGAATGTGTGGATAGGGCCTAAATATCAGGAAAAATAGCATTACTGTGGCAACAAATACTTTGTAGGTTAATTCAAGCAATAAAGAAAAAGGTATCCAAAAGCAGTTCATTATTCTGCCAACTCCTCTTCTTATGGGAGTTATTCCATCTCCCACTGAAATAAGCTAAAAAACTCCATCTCACATTCCCCAAGGCACTGTGAAAATTCTGTGCTGTCCCATCACCACAATTTAATTCTTAATATTCTGTGTCCATCTGTAGATGAGCTGTGCCACTGCTGTAACAGTTTTATATGGATTTAACCCCTTTGAGATAGGAACAGTACACTTAAATCAGAAAAATCCTCAAGCTTATTTATCCAGTGCAGGGAAACTTGGACTGGAAGAATAAATGAAATACAGAGGAGAATGTTGAAGTTACTACCTTATGCCCTCTATAAATGGTTCTGCTTCATCAGATATCTAGCCTCTGGCTTCAGTGGGAGAAGCATAGAGAGAAGCATGAAAAATATTAACAGCAACACTTTGTTAACCAGAAGGGCTTTAAATGTTTGGGAAATAGAATGGAAATAAAAATGGTCTTTAATTTATAAATACTGGGGTTTTATAGGGAAATTGAATAAAATCAAGTTTTAAATTTTTGCCCTCCAGAGTTGCAAAAACATACAGAGAAACATTTGTCTTGGATTGTTTTGTAAGTCAAATAAGATTTTATGGACCAAGAGCTGAATAAACATACTCTGCAGAATTACGCTTACTGAAATCTGGCTATTAAAAGCCATGACTAAATTTCAGATTCTAATTTTTTTTTTCTTTTTTTTTCTAATTAGTTCAGTACATTTGGCAGTGGTTGCTATCAGAAAAGAATTACTCATTAATTTAGATGCCAATAAATTATTACAGTAAATTAAAAATTCTATTAAACCTTGTAATGTATTTGGCCAAATGTATGAAATATAGTTTGCTAAAACGTGTTTTAAGTGGAATAAGGAAGAATGTTTTTAGTTTAGACGCCTACTTTCTCAATCAATAAATGCTGGCTAACATGATACAAATGCAAATTTGGTGAAGAAATTTTAAAAAGCCTAATCAGGTATAGTTTTAATGCTTTCTCTGTATCAAATTTCAAAGTCACATAGGTAGAGTATCAAAAGCACTGAAATAAATATATGGTATACTGAAATCAAGGATACTTGTGCACAACATCACATGTCAAACAAGTCAATAGGCTGCCCATTACAGTAGTTTCATAAAAAAATCTTCAGTGTTTTCCATAAAGTTAAAAAAAGGAAGAAACTTCCTATTCCTAATAACCCTGCTGGCTTCTGAATAAATACATAAATAAACAAATGTGGGGTTTTTTTTTGTTTTTTTTTTTTGTTTGTTTTTGTTTTTGAGAGAGAAAGAGATTGAATCTAATCCAATTTAATTTACTTTGTTTGATATTTTAAATCTTACAATATTGGAGGAGGAAAGGGTGGTTCATAATTCTGGAATGTTTGGAACTATTTGGCAATGCTAGTACTGGAACAGTCTATGACATGTTTACCGTTAAGTATGCATGTTGCACATGCAATTGTGATTTCTAAATATAAACTCTCTTCCTCAAAATATGTTTGTATGTAATGCCAGCACTATTAAAATGCTGATGTGTGAGAATGTCAATTTTTTTTTCCTTCCACTGTGTGTAGAAACTCAAAAGATATTTCTTGTGCAGCAATACAGTAACAAAGTAGATGTTACTCCGCAGCCATGAGAGAGAAAAAAAAAATTGACATAGAATTGTATTGGATTCATTATGGAGGTTTAAGTATTTTCCTTTCTCTCCCTTTCTTTTGCTGATCAATATATGTTCGCAGCAAACCACAGAACTGCCTATAACCAAGGTCAGTTCTCTATACAAGATTACAGTAGGTACAGACACTAACTTGGAAGGATATATCTGCGGAGAGTACTGGTGCGCTGATCTTGGGCTATAGCCACTACTTGTTATTACTGCAAAACAGAAAACAAGAGTACAACAGTTAAAAACGGTATGAAAAGAATATAGCCAGTCTAAATACTACTGCAGTCACGTTAGCAGAAAATCTAATTGAAATGGACAGCTTTTACATGACATATACGTCACCACAACCGTAGTATCTTAATACACAAACCAAAACGTTTGGCAAATTTCCAGATCATTCATTCTTTACTGAACTCTTTAGTTGTTGTGAACGTTTTAAGCTTAACAGGCTTGTTTCTGAATTTATTGCACAGGCATATAATTCACACATGATCCGTGATCCACACACAATAGATTTTTCAAATTTGCATGTTGTATTAAAATTAGTAGTTAAAAGGAATCTAGTGATTTAACGTATCACGTTGCATGGGATTGAAAGAACATGCCTATACTTTTAAAGTCTCATATTAACAAGTTTAATTTTAATACTGGATAGTATTAATAGTGTTCCATATAGGTGTTTCAGTTAGCTTACATGATGAGAGATATCCAACTGATCACTAGGAAATGAATACTTCTTATCAACAGGCTGATTAGAACACAGACACTACCAAAAATAGCTGTATTTCAAAAGTAAGCATAAACAGTTATGTTCAGTAGCTATCAAAATTATATATGTCTACACTACGAACAGCTGCATTCTTCCAAGAAAACTAACAGAACAACAGTCATATCCCATTAAAATTTCATTCAAAAGCAGTGCTCACACTGGATTAATTCCAAGTGTTTGGAAGTTTCTCTTTCCTTTAGCCATCTGTCTTGACTAAGACAGATGTATTCCAAATATATGTACTCTAAAGAGTTGAACCAATCCCTTCAGAGCAAATCCATACTGGGCAAACATACAGAGTGTCTTTATTAGGCCATCTGCTGCTCATTCACTTTTCAAAAGATTAAAGTAGTACACAACGAAGCACTGGAATTTCTTTAGTCTAATCAATCATAGTTGTACTTCAAAGTGTACCCTCTTCCTGAGTTGTTCATAATGGTAGTAGCAATGAACTTTCAGAAATATATAAGTGACAAATAGGTTTAGGTTCCTAACTATTTTATGAAACATGATATATGTCTACGTCCAGGTGTAATTAACATCTTTGAGATCTATTTCTTTGAACATATGCAAAACTTCATATTTCTGAGGCTACTTTAAACGCATTTAGAACCTGTAGGATTTTAAAAGGAAAATACAGTAGGAAAAACAACAACAAACACATTAGCTTATTTTTTAAATGTGCAGTTGAGAATGGCTTGAAAATGAGGAAATGGATAATTTTTTGAACACATGCTACTAGATCTCCTAAAAGAGTTGCTGATTGAAAAGATATTAAGGGATAATCTGCAAGGGAAATCTGCTGAATTTAATATTATATTATTGGATGTTTTTCTCTGAGAATGCCTTCCAATGGTTTAAGCTTATTTTCTAAGTGTGCATAAAGATATCCTCAGAGTTAGATGAATGTATAGCTGTATATAAAAACAGAAATAGCTCATAAAACCCTAAAGGATGTTGTTATTTATTTAACTCCTGAAGAGTAATTAGTCTTAGCCTGTTCTATCACTGTGACCTTTCTGAAGACAAACAATAGCTAACAGAATGACCTTGGTGATTCCCAGGGCAAGGAATTTTCATGATCCATTACCAGCTTATCGGATCTTTTTTGACCATACTGCTTCACTTTTTGTCTATTGTTTGCTGAATGACACATCACTTGATTAATCAATTTGGTTAATGCACATTTACCATTCTACTACAGTAGGCATAAACTACCAAAAAAGAGAGAAAGAGAGAAAAAGAGGGGGGGAAGGAGGGAGGGAGGCAGGCAGGCAGGCAGGCAGGCAGGAAGGAAGGAAGGAAGGAAGGAAGGAAAGAAGGAAGGAAAGAAAACAAAAGACAGTTTATTTAGATCACTTGAGTTATCAGAAACTAATGTTTTTCTGCAAAAAACTGTCCTTCCTGTTTTTTAAATTCTTTCTGCATATATATATATAAGAAAATAAAAAACAAATTGTGTGCCATTCCAATTAAATAGCTTTTTCACTCTTTCTCTGGCAGTCTTTTACATCAGTTTTTGCACTGCATTTTAGGATGTGGGATATTTGAGAAACACAGGGTACAAGAGCTGGCATACGAGAATATTATGACTATGTATCACAAGTGAATTATACCGTAAATCCCAGCTCAGATTGGTAATTCTGAGGTTTATCAGAATTCAGCAGTTGTCTCTGTTTTCAGAATTATTCTCCTAACCCTACTTCTCTTTGGTAGGGAGGATTAGCAGTAGGGGAAGTGGTAGAGGCAGGATGCTACATACTTTATAACTTCTTAATAACTTTCTAAGCATAGCTTTCTGTAGCCACTTATAAGAATGGACTGGTCACCATTATACTGTGTTATTTATGAGAAAATCAAAACTGTCTCTTCCCTGAAAAACTCAAGTATTTCTGAGATTTCATTATTTAACTTTACCTGCTCTTCTGGGCAGGTGTAATACCCTTGATTTCTCAAGTTAAAAGCCATCAAGCTGCACACTTCTGAAAAACAATAGTCATATTTTGCACATGCCCTGGAGAATCACAATTCAGAACTTGGCAGGTAAATTCTCCATTCAATGGACCCGCTTTCTCCAGAGGTGGAAGTTCTGGCTGATCTGTACCACGCAGGGTCCCAGCATTTCCAGCCTCAATCCCACAGGGAGGAAAACGTGGAAGGTGGAGTTTCAGAAAAGGCAGTAAGGCCTGAGAACAGATGCGTAAGAGTCTCCTGGGCTCAAAGTTTGAGGATGGGGTAGGAAACGGGTTGAGGAATGAAGGTGCTGGCTAGGAAAAGAGACTGCAGGGTTGGCTGAAATTGAGAGGCAAAAGTTGCAGTAGATATGAATGTGACAGAATAGAAAGAGGAAATGAGAGAGGTAAGAAGAAAAGCAGATGTAACTATGCCCTCTGAGCTGAGGCTTGATACATCACTGGGGAGACGTCCCCAACCTAACAAATGTTGACCACAGAAGAGAAAAGAAGGTGACAGCCAGCTCACTATTTACCCTGTTAGCTCAACTGGCAAAGATAGCAGTAGAGAGCTTAAATAACCAGAAATCATGCTGATAGCATGTGCTGGGTTCATCAAATCATCACAGACTAAAATTTTGTATTTTTCCATTAATCATCTGGAAAATTCTGTGTGAAGAATTAGGTTAAAAGGATTGCATTTAAACAGCAAATTTCAATTTCTGCACAAAAGGGGACCAGACAAAGGTATGTAGTGACGGTGTTTCCTAACCTTGCCTTTATAGCCTTTAGAATTTTTTTTTAATGTCCTTTTTGCATGTAATAAATTTTAAGTAACAAAGACGATAAGAACTTCAGATGTTTCTCTCCACTCCATTAAAATTATAAACAGTTCCCAAATTATTCCAGTATCCTAAGCAATTTAAATACAAAAATGCATGTATTCACAATACAGCAGCTGTAGCAAATTCTTGGAGCATAAAATTGCTCATTTAAGACTGTTCTGCAATTCTCCACACCCTGTAAGTATCCAGCCCTACAAGAGCCTGCTACAGGATTGCAAAGATTCGAATTGAGTGTACTGATAATAATTACCAACTGCCAGTCTTTGAGGGAAAAGGTGGAGGAAGAGGGTATACAGTATGACTACCTTGTCACCCTGAGCTAAAAGGCACATCTTTTTCCCAGGGTGTCACTCTGCAGAAGGATGAGACCAAAGCCCTGATCGTGGACAGCCACATGGCAGCCAGCGCATGGACACTGTGGCAACTCTCTGTGGCACTCTCATTCTAAATTCCGTGTTTTATTTTTCAACTTAATACTAGACATGTGAAGTTTCTTCTTTAGTATATTCGGTTTTTGTTTTTTTAAATGTGACTTGAGGCTGGCACATTCAGCATAAATTTGCAGATTTATCATAAAACCACAAAGGCTTTCTTGAAGGCACCTCTGATTGCAGGATGCCAAGGATGGAACAAACCTAAGTGTTAGACAGTAGTTTCAAAAAGCTGCAGTGCTCTTCTGTCAAAAATCAGGGTACATCGCAGTTACCTGCAAGGCCTAATCTGTCTCTGCTATAGTATGACTCATGCAGTCTGTCATCACTTTCTATGTTAAAGCTGGTCATTAGGAACAGAGCTGGCTACCGTACACATAAAGAGCTTGTTCAGCCTTACGCTCAGCCCTAGAACACATCACAGGTTTTTACTGCCCTTGGAGCATGGGAATCACTTTTCATGGGGAGAATATGATGGAGAGAAATTCCACACAGCACTTTTAAATGAGCCTCATCACTATGCGATTTTATTTCATAAAATATTTAATAATGTTTCTAAGTCCTTCTCTACTTCACAAAGGTTGCTTTAGTTCTTCTGACCTGTTCGTACAGGACAGAGTATAGGTGTTATCCCTCCTAGTGACCTATACGTCCAGGCTACATGTTTGAAAGCTGCAGGAAAGTACTAGCATTACACTTTGTTATGGGAGTAACACAAAGCTGTGAATGATTTTTAGGAAAACACAACATTCATTGCTGGGCTTTGCTAAGCATTGATTTCAGTTGCAGCTGATTTGTCTAAAAATTTGTCATCTTTCTATTAGTTAGTGTTTGTTGGTTTTGGCAACACATTAAACATCCCAAATCATCACTTAGATTAAAAAGTCAGAGGAATACTTTGTGTGAGTTTATATTGCTTTTTACAATTTCTGCCACAAAACTGAAAATTTTCCAAATTGCAAGTAATAATAAAAGACAAGTAATGGATTTACACTTTGTGAAAGGCTCAACAGGTTAAGAAAGCAGTTCTGCCTCACATATGATGATGCAGACTGCTAATCACTCTGACAGGCAGACTACTGATTTCCCACTGTGAGTCATCATACTCATTTAATACTTGAGTTTGTGGTCTACAATGAGAATTGGGGTCATTTTTCATTTGAATATGTAGGCAGCTAATGGACAAAAAAGACTGTAAAGCTCAAATTCTTTCATTTTTGGTGGCACCTTTTCCAAATCTTTAAAGTGTAGAGATCTCTTGTGCAGTCAGTGGAAGCTAAGAGTGAATGGCATCCTGTGAAATCAAACTGTTGTTTAGGTAACTAAGCATGAACACGGGACTGCAATTTTGGCACCTCCTTTCTGAAAATGTTGCCTTAGCCATGTTTTTACACATGGGATCCAGCTCAGGTGTCTTAAATACATGGCACAAGCTGATAAAATTTCAATAACAATGCCAAACTGGTATATAGACAGACATTTTATGACCTGCACTTATAACATAATTTATAATATTTTAGAGCAGAGTAACAATAGCCATGGGAGGGGGGAGAAGGGAGAAGGGAGAAAAAGAAAAAGGAAAAAAAAAAAAAAGAAGAAAAAAAAAAAGGAAAAAAAGCAGCTGATTTTTAGCAAAAAGTTTTTTTTTTTTTTTACATAACTTATTAGATTTTAAGTTGATGGTGTTCCTTTCATAATGAGAACAATGTTTTCATTCCTACTAATCAGAAAAAGTATACGCTTGCTTTACATTTCACAATGGACCTTTACTTCAAGCACTTAAATTTCAATACTTTCCTGAATAATGAACTTCAGAGTATGTCTGGATTTACTGATGCCTAAAAGCAATTCTGGAATCATACACTCAGTTTCTCTGCTTTTAAAACATTTTGATTACGCAGAAACATTGTAATTTCCAGAATATTTTAAATGGGTTGTGACTACCTATGTCTACCAAAGCCCACAGCATGGCAATTCTTGGCTTCAGTAAAATTTCAGTCAGGCTGCTACTGAGTTGATATTTTCAGATATGAAATTAATTTTCCCTTCTCTCTTATTAGAAGCATTCAGCCTCTTAGAGGGCAGATTTTCTTTAATTTTTTGTCATCTTTTAGTAATTTATAGGAATCTACTTAAAAGTTGTTGTTTGTTTCATTTTTTAAAGAAGTAGATTAAATTTACAATTATTTAAACTAAAATATTTACATGGAGACAAAGTAGCTTATGGCAATCAGTATTTAAAGTAACACACTGTTCATACAAATAAGAAGATCAGCACTGAAATATGACCCTTAAGATTCTAAATTCTACAAATTAATACAGCCTTTAGAAATACAATCCATTTTTTCTTCCTAAATCATATAAGACCAGCACTGAGAAAAAGCTACAGTACAATAATAACATTATTATTATAAGATTTCAACATACAGGAATGGTCCTAGTCATCATTAAAACTTTTTTATGATTGTAGCTCATGAAAAGTGCATTTATTAATAGAAATGAAAAAAAGTTACAATTATTTGGTATTAAAATGTTACTATATTGTGGCTTCTAAAAGATCACTTCCATGCAGTGCAATGCTCATTAGCAAAGGTTATTAAATGCTATATTAATGTGTATCTAGCAATGTGTGATCTTATTATGGCTTTACCTGACCCAGTAAAAGTGTCAAGCGATCCATCTCCAGTTGTTGTTGTTGTTTCATTGCTGTTCATGGGCTCTGTTTTGACTGCAAGAAGAGACACTACATAGAAGAATAAGTAGACATGAGATTTTACTTTTAGATTTTACTAGAGTCCTCATGCCAGTCTCACTAGTGGTAGTCCAGATATACTAAGCATGCGATGAAACAGCTTCAACCTTTGCACTACCACAGCATTGAGGCACTCTACCATCATTCCATTAGGAACGGCCATGCATCCATAGAGCTTTTCATCTGTGCATTTGGCTATGTATTGGTTTTAGTAACTGAACTATCTTCTGGGGAGATTTCAGCCTAAATCTAATTGATTCCAACAATTCCCTAAGGGTATCAGAAAGGAGAGAAAAATTAGCTGTCAAAGCATGTAGCACAAAAATAGTTTTGCCTGATGAGTGAAACAATAATTTAATATATTTTCATGCTCATATGGAAGTATATTATTTGTTAGCGTTCTGCCTTTGCCCTTCCCCTTTTTTGCAGCTCGGTCAACAGCAAGCCATTTTCCATAATAGAAGGGTGAAGTTTAAAATAAATAAGTAAATAAATAAACACAAGACCAACAACAGAAAAGTAGAGCACAAACAACAACCCTGAGAAATCAGCTTCTAATTCAGAGGTTACCAAATATTTGGGACCACAATGAACTCAAAAGATTTCTTACATATCATCATGTACCCCTACCATCCAAGCCATAACTGAATGCATCTCAGTGGCAATTCAGCTTCTAACAGACATTCAACTGGCAAACCTAGAAAAACTCTGACATTGGCAAACCTGAACAAGTTACCACCATTGCCTTGTGAAGGTCAGTTACACATGTTCAGTCAAGAAACAGAGGTATTTTCAGAGACCAAATACAGCCTTAGCTGTCCTCAAGATTCAATATCCCTCTTAAAATATGTTGAGGACAGTGTTTGAGCTAAACAAAGGATGTGGTTTTCTCATGAGAATAGTGGCCAGAGTAGTACCTGCAGAACCACACTGCTATTTCTCCCTGTGTGATCACAGTAAAGAGCTCAGGGATTTCATAGCTGAAAATACAGCCGCTGGGTTCCCAGAATAGGTGAGCCCTGAGTGGAGTGTCTCTGCTGACATACCTCAGTCCCAGACAATTGCTTAACAGGTCTTATTCCATTAGGTCATATGGGATGCTGCAGATATTACAATTGCACAAGTGACCTGTTCTGAATTCAAAGGGATGTCTGTTTAGGTCAAGCATGGACGATTTGAAAAACTGAGATGTGCTTATCTCTGTGATATGGAGAGAGCCTTGCAATATTGCCAGTGTACTGATGTTAATGAAACCAAGCAGCCCCTTACACAAGTTACAGTTATGCTGTAGTTGTGTATTTCTTTTCACTGAAAAGATTAAAAAAAAAACAACAAAAAAAAACAAAACAAAAAAAACCTTGAAAGTGTCTGTCTTTTAAATATAGACTTCTTTCCATCTTCTCTTTAATAAAAGTGACACACCCAGTCTATTCTCTCTGCTGGCAACAGCAGTAAATTAATTTGGCATGAAATCATCAGGAAAAAAATTTAGCCATATTTTTTCAAGTTGCTGTGCAGTCTTTGTCATTATGCAATCCTTTATTTTCTGATTTATAACAAAAAAGTGACAAGAATTACCAAATGAACAAAGTCCTTTGTCAGTGTAATCTACTGTTCCCATTTCTCTATTTAAGTGAGAAAGAGGTGCTTCAGGAAATCAGTAAAATATATAGCAGAAGAAAATTTAAAGGTCATTTCCAGCAAATAACATATCCCTTCAGTATTTGTATATTACTGTATACAGACATCTGCATTCTATATTAGAAAGCATCTTATCTTCCCCCTTGAAGACCTTTGGTCATATTTTACTTTATAAATTGCATGCATCCTTTTTTCTGCAGAGTGTGGACATTTACACATATGAAAAGAAAATCCTACTTCTTAGTACCCTTAATCCTTTCTATTCAATAAAACATTTCAGTATTGTCCATACTAAGCTATAAGCTTATGCTCAGTATTGCATCCAGAAGGACACCTCACTTTGTGCCTAACCTTTCTCTTTAACCAAAGCTTCAGTATCTAATTGAAATGTTTACTTTAGAGTTACGTATATTTCTGGTTAATGCCAATTGCAGTGCACTTCCATAAGCACAAATATTCACCATCCTTTTGTCTCCCAGTCAAGCAAAAAATGACCAAAAGCAAACCCTTTCACGTAATTAACTTGAGGAAAAACACTGTATTGGCACTGTTCTTTGCTGAAAAATACTTGTTGAAAGTATTTTTGTGTTTGATTTTAAACAGTTCTACAGTCAGATTTTATCAACTTAAGGATCATAAAGATCTTTCCACAGTGTAGCTAGACGTTTGAAGCATTACCTTTTTTTTAAAAAGGTTGCATATCATTAAAACAAGAGGGGCAAAAAAGCACTGTGATAACTAAAAAAAGGAATTTTAACATCAGATTAAACAGCCAGTAATATTTAAAGCTGAAATCAAAACATAAGCTGACAACAAGTCAAAACAAAGCACAGATTTCCTGACATGTGAGCTAAAGCATGGCAATACTATGAAGGCAGCCTCTCTAGAGATAGTGCAAAGATCAAGAGTTTGAGCCATCATTATAAATCAATAGTTCAATGAGAATAAATGCAATATGCTGTTGTATAAATGTGGATTAAGTTTATTAAGTTCTGAAAAAGTAAAAATATAATGAAAAGCAATCTCAATCTGGAAGCCCACTTGAGTGTTGCTGACAGCGAAGACTGCAGATGGTAACAGAGAAGGGTTACCCTGGTGGTCGGGGCAATGCAACAGGCAGATAGTGTACAAGGGCATACAGAAGAAACTGGAGTTGTACAATCTCAAGTACAGCTGAGAGGAAAACCAATTTCTGCCATCAGCTATGTAACAGGAAGATAGAGAGGAGATGAAGAACAAAGCTGTACTCTTCTCAAAGGTGCTCTGTGTGAATGGATAGGAAGCAACAGACACAAGGGAAAAATCCAGTTAGACCTGAGGAAAATTCTTCATCATGAGAGTAATCATGCCAAAGACAAGAGCCCAAAGAGGCTGTGTTGGCCCAGCTGACCTCCAGGAATTGCTATCAAACTTAATTACGCCAAGACTAATTCAGAATACAACCCCCTACAAGCAACAGTTTCTACAATGTAAGTTCTTTACCTGATGAAACAATAGGCCAACATGACTCTTACTCTTCCAACCTGTTCTCCTAAATAACCTCTCTGAAAATAAACACTGAGATTTTAGAGGTAGGAGATGCTACAAGACGCTTCTGCTATGCCCAAATGCGGGTAAACATATGTAATAGGTAGGAGGCAATGAGAGATATTAGTTCAAACAAGCATGACTGAAAGCTCATTTTCTTCTGAGTACTTTTTTTTCTTCTGTTTTTAGGAAGCCAAAAAGCTATGAAAGTTTCACAGAAGACAGCAGCCGAATGTAGTACATCGCCTGAGGTGGCTGGCAGCTGCCTGACAAGCTGAGCTCAACTTATAGCTGCACTGTACTAGGTTGGGAGGGCAGGAGACATAGACCAGGTTAGGCAGAATGCCTGAGATGAAGGATGGAGATGGCAGGCAGATGGAGGAAGCCAAGCAGCAGCGGCCAAAGAAATCCTGTAGCACACATATCTCAGTACATAAACAACTCTATGCAGCATAAGCACATAATATTCCTTAAAGATAGATACAGTAGAAAGTACAGACACAACACAGGTTGGTCTCACTGTGACATATTCAACTAGAAGCATAGACCTAAACATGCTACTGTCTTTGGAAAATCAGCTTTCATTTTGTGCAAAAGGTGATGTGTCCACAGTAACACACGGGCTTCCATAATATATTTGCTCACTGTTAGTAATTAGTAGTTAAATTGTTTATCTGAACATGTTAAACATTTAACTGAGGTAACAGACTAAATTAGATTTATTTAAACTTAAATTCTTGAAACTCAACCAAGCATTTACATGAAATCATAAAATCATAGAATCATAGAATTACTCAGGTTGGAAGGGACCTCAAGGATCATCAAGTCCAACCGCAGTCTAACCATAGTACCCTCTACAACCCATCGCTAAATCATATCTCCGAGCACCACATCCAAATGGCTCTTAAACACATCCAGGGACAGTGACTCAACCACCTCCCTGGGGAGCCTATTCCAATGTTCAACCACCCTTTCTGTAAAGAAGTGTTTACTAACGTCCAACCTAAACTTACCTTGGCGCAATTTGAGGTCATTTCCCCTCATCCTGTCACCTGTCACCAATGAGAAAAGACCAACCCCGCTCTCACTGTAAGCACCTTTCAGGTACTGGAAGACAGTAATAAGGTCTCCCCTCAGCCTCCTTTTCCCCAGACCGAACAGCCCCAGTTCCTTCAGCTTCTCCTCATAGGGCTGATTTTCCAAGCTCTTCACAAGCCTTGTTGCCCTTCTTTGGACCTGCTCCAGCACCTCAATGTCCTTTCTGTACTGATGTGCCCAAAACTGAACACAGTACTCAAGGTGAGGCCTCACCAATGCCGAGTACAGGGGCAGGATGACTTCCCTAGTCCTGCTCACCACACCATTCCTGATACAAGCCAGGATGCCATTGGCCTTCTTGGCCACCTGGGCACACTGCTGGCTCATATTCAGCCAACTGTCCATCAGTACACCAAGATCCCTTTCCATCAGGCAGCTTTCCAGCCATTCCTCCCCAAGCCTGTAGGTTGCCTGGGGTTGTTGTAACCAAAATGCAGGACCCGACACTTGGCCCTATTGAAACTCATGCCATTAACCTTGGCCCATCGATCCAGTCTGTCCAAGTCGTTCTGTAGTGCCCTTCTCCTTTCACACAGATCAACATTCCCTCCCAGCTTGGTGTCATCTGCAAACTTACTGAGGGTGCACTCAATCCCCTCATCAGGATCATCAATGAAGATGTTAAACAGAAGCGGCCCCAGTACTGAGCCTTGGGGGAGTCCGCTTGTGAGCGATTGCCAACTAGATCCAACCCCATTGACCACGACTCTTTGGGCCCGACCATCCAGCCAGTGCTTCACCTAGTGGAGCGTACACCCATTCAGACCATGGGCAGCCAGCTTCTCCATGAGAATGTTATGGGAGACAGTATCAAAGGCCTTACTGAAGTCCAGGTAGACCACATCAGCAGCCTGACCCTCATCCACTAAGCGGGTCACCTTGTCACAGAATGAAATCAGGTTTGTCAGACAGGATCTACCATTTGTAACCATTCGTAAACCCATGCTGACTGGGCCTGATCCCCTGGTTGACCTTTAATTTGTCCATGATGGTTCTCGAGATTATTCATTCCATAACCTTCCTGGGCACCGAGGTGAGGCTGATAGGCCTGTAGCTATCCTAGAATCACAGAATGGTTGGGTTGAAAGGGACCTCAAAGCCCATCCAGCTGCACCCCCTTGCCATGGGCAGGGCTCCCACCTACCAGCTCAGGCTGCCCAGGGCCCCATCCAACCTGGCCTCTCCAGGGATGGGGCAACCACAGCTTCTCTGAGTAGCCTGTGCCACTGCCTCACCACCCTCTGAGTGAAGAATTCCCTCCTAACATCTAAAGCAAATCTCACCTGTTTTGGTTTAAAATCATTTCACTTTGACCTGTCACTATCAGACTGTGTCCTATCAATATCAGCCCCCTCCTGTTTATAAGCCCCCTATAAGTACTGGAAGGCTGCAGGTTATTTTTTATAAAATCTGTCTTGGAAATGGTAAATTAATCCTAATTTTATTTTTGTTTTAAAAAGGATATTTTTGAGATATTCCTAAATGTAATCTGAGTCTGCACAGCTTAAACACTTGTGAAAAGGCTTGTAGAGAGTCATTTACACAGTGGTTAATCTCATATGCACTGCAACAATGCCACATATATAATTATTAATAGTCACTGTAACTCAATAATACACAGGAGAGGAAACTCACAAATGAAAACGGCAGCTTGGAAAATCTGGACTAATATTTGTGAAGAGGAAAGTTGCATAAGCATTAATTAAAAGTGAAAGTAGTAGTGGTAGTAGTAGATGTAATAGCAATTTATAGGAATTTGAGCTCAGGTAGTCATGTAATGTTGTACCTAAAAATCAGAGAAAAACAGATGAGCATTCTATGCAAAATCTGCTAGAATTACAGAAGTGCTGAATGCTAGCAATACTCAGCATGTTCAGCAGCATGGTGCTCTTCCAGGCTCTCAGAGCACATATGCAGTTAAGCTAATTTTAAGTTAGCTAAAATTCTCCTTGTTTTTCTATTGTCTTTCAAAGTACGGCAAGATCAGTACATATTGCAACTTCCTTCTGTTTTTTTTGGCTGTGGGAAAGACCTTTGAGAAAGGGTGGAAAAAATGGGGTGGAGAACAAAAAAAAGGATGGAAATGTTCAAACCACAAAACAAAAAAAACAGAGCAAACCAAGAGATATTACACAGCAGCCACAGAGACACATCACCACACACATGCACTGTACCAGGGTCTCTCATACTTGTTGCAGAGGAGGGAGTACTGCAACTCAGCAACCAGTCTGCAGTATTTAAAACAGTCATGTTGTCTCCTGAGGACAGGAATGGTATAATGGTTCATTGTCTGAATGTCTGTTCAGTGTACATGAATATTCTTCAATGCTAGTAAGTGTTGTTATACTTTGAGCCAAGTCTAACTGCACTGCGTTGTTTTCCTGAGCATTGCTTTAACCAGTTTATTTATGCAAGTATAATATATAGGGGCATATAGATATTAGTGTTCTTTAGTGGTATGCTTGAAGTTTTCCCTTCTCTTTATACTGGAATTATGATTTTCTTAAAAATATAAATAGGTAGAACAGTAATGGTTCAGTCCTTTTCTGTAGGGTTCTATTCCCCTCACATGCACATGCACTTTTTAATGACATTCACAATTTTTTTCTTTTTAAGCAAGTGAATTAAATGCTTTGCATTGTGGCCAGAAAGAACTAACTACAAAGTTTTTTTGGGGGTGCCAACATCTAACTTCCAAGAAAGAGGACTGAAACTACAGCTTGAAACATATGCATGGTGACACTCTCACAAACAATAATGAGGCCATGACTCCATCTCAGAATGTGACACCCCCTCATTTTTGCATCTCAGCTATGGCAGAACCTACTATCTGAAAACATCTGGACATCTGTGTTGTAGCTGCACGGTAGCACTGTTCGTTTAGTAATAGATACAGTGATAATAGCCAGTAAATTTAGAGTTAAACCTAAACATTCCTTCTTGACAAACTTTCACTGCCTGCCAATAAATGAAATTAACATGTTCATCATTTAAGAAAATTATCTAAGCCAGCAGCAATGACAATTTTTATGTACTTCTTTTGCCAGAAATTTTCAATAAATCTACATGGATGTAGTTTTGGGTATAACTGTAAATTATAATTCAGCCATGAAGTAAGAAGCTGAAAAAGCAATTCATTCCAAGTTACCAACAGGCATAACAAAGCCTTTATGAATTTGTTAAACCATTTCAAAGCTTTCTTACTTTCACTTTTGTGCAGTTCTACCTCTTCCTTCAATTAGTGCAAATTGGAAAAGTGTTGCTGGGATTAGTACAGGTACACCAGTATTTTCTATTTCTTTCTGAATTTTTATGCATGAAGTTAAGAACTAGCCAAAAATTGCTACGTACTGTAAATGTCTTACACTTACCTCCTGTTCCATTTGTTGTAACTGATGTACTACTGAGATTAGGCTTATCCAGTTTAGAACTACCCGGTGCATCACTGCTTCCAACAAGATTATGAGGACTTGCTAGATCTTGCATTTCCATAGACCTGTTAAACGAAGTGATAGATATAAATATTTTGTGGTTTTGTGGTACTGTCTTTTAACTAAATCTAAGGAAATAGCCAATAATTTGTCATGAACAGCAACAACCCCAGCATTTTCCACTTTTCTTCCAGGTATTATGAAGTAAATGTTACTAGTTCCCAAACTGTTCAAATTGCTTCTGAAAGACATGCATGCAGCAGTGCATGTATACACACACACATACATACACATATATCTATACATACACGCTTGTATATATGGATGGATGTGAATGGATGGATTGATGGGTAGATAGCTGTATGTATGTATGCATTTCTTAGAAGAAAACAGATAAATTAAGTGTAATTTCAGTCACTGCAGAGCAAATCAGAAGTAGGACTTCTGCCTCCCATTATCTGTATTCCAACCATCTATAGTCACTGAATTCATACTAAATCCAGCAAAGGAACATACAGATAAATGAACAGAGCTTTTACATAAATCTGAAAGACTTTTCACTATGAAAAATGCATATATTCTAATTAGTTTACTTGATCTTTTTTCTTCTGAGTAATTTCCAGGAATCTTGCAAAATTTTTTAAAAAAGCAATTTTGCAGGAATAGACCACAATGGACTTCAGCATTTCAATTATACTGAGAGACTGTGGATGGCTTTCATTCAGTGACAACAGATCTGCCTTTCATAGACAAAGCAGAAAAGGAGTGGTTCTTGTTAGACTGGTAATAGAAATCTAATTTGCAGTGCGTGCTTGCCTTTTCCTTGCTTCAATTATAAATTAATTACGCAGATTTTTATTCCCCAAAGAAACCTTTTTTCTACGTATAAGCAAAGTTGCCAGCCCATCTGCAATAGGAGAACCATTTACCACATGTTATACTATAAAGGCCAACAGAAAGATTATCTTACAAAGTTGTAAAAGCCCACTTGCATTGTAAAAGATTGAGATGGCTAATAAGAGAGGGACAGTTGGGACAGTTCAGTAAGTTTAACAACTCTTGTATCTTCATATTCTGGCCAGAAAATGTAGTGGCAAGTGTTAAGGCAAGATCCAGTGTCCCAAGCATTTATTACAAGTTTCACTTTTAAACTGTCTTCCATGCTCCTCACACTCTCCTCTGGAGCAGAAAAAAACCCAAACCATACTATCTTTCCATCTAATATGGGTATGCTGTTTGAATCTGATTTTTGGTTTCTCCAAAATAAGAAAAAGAAAAAAAATCCAGAATGAAATGTCTCCCATTTTATGCTCCCAATTCAGTTGATCTCCTGGATTCTCTCTCATTACATTCATTTACCCCAAGGCACAGATTTAAAGCTTTCATGTCTTGAAAATCTTCCAGTTTCTGAAATACTACATTTCAACTGGGAAAACACACCAAGGCCTTATCCAAAGCCACATGAAGCCCATGCAAAGAATTTCATTTACTTCAATAAATGCTTGAATCCAGCCTGAGATTCACCAATGTGCCAATGGCAAGGCAGTTTTCCCAATAGTAGACTAGATGAGACAGGGTAAGTTGATACTGCAGGTTGTGCATCAGCAGGTAAGAATTTTATTGCAGTATTCACATAAATGCAAAGGTATGCACTGAGATTTGAACTGCCTTGACCTAAGTTTCATCATCTAATTGTACATACATTTCCACACATCTGTCAGCAGCACATTATAGTTATTTTCTACTGGAAATGTGATCAGTGTTAGATTAAATAAAATGGACTCAAGTGGTTTACTACTCCGTCAGTTTCTGTTTGTTAGTTTCTGCACAAGGATAACAGCTAAATGTTAAAAAAAAGTCTTATGAGTTTCCTTCTACGCATTTAAGGGAGTGGGAGAATGCTACACAACATAAACAATGTGTGTTCACTGCATCTAGTGTTTAGTACTACCCACGTGTTCACTAACAGTTAAAGTGTCATGGTTTCTTCTTCCAATATGATCAGCCCAGAGATGTTCACATTTGCTTATTTTCTTGTTTAGCATGAAAACTACAATGATTTCTTTCTAGACAGCAATTTATCATGGTCACAGACATAAATGATTCAGCTATATTTCATAAGCAAAATCATTCATTTATCCAGCTACTGTATGTAAGGGCTATCCATTTAAGCACACTTCACACTCAAATCAGATTTAATCAGAAAAGCAAGTCCACTGATTTTCATTTGCTTGCCAAGAACATAAACTGATTATGTAAGAGGAATAGTTTTTGTTCCACACCAATATGAAATCTTTTGAGCAGAAAAGTCTTATACTATCTTATATTTGTTCTCTTCATTCAGCATCTAGAAAAAGGCATATGAAGGGCAAAGCTCATTATTAATGCTATTTTTAAAGTAGCAAATTTACACATAAAAATTTTCCCTGGATGAGTAAAAGACATCTCACAGTTAAGAAAGTCTAAGAAGAGGATATCCAAAATGATGAAAAGCTTCACAAAACCACCTGTATACATTTATGCTTATCCTGGGTGCTCTAGCTTGTGTGAACAAGTAAAGGGATTACTTCAACATATTCCTATGTGATATATTTATTCAAGTACATGTTCCCTTCTGTGTAACAGATGTCATTCAAATCACCTTTCTGGATGCGTTTAGTTTACCTTCAGCCTAAAAATTTCTCAGAAAGACGTAACAGACCTACTCAAATCTTACAGCTTCAGTGAATAAAGGATTCAGGAAAAATGTTTAATAAAATGGATGAAATAATTCCAACATCTTGAATTCATTTTGTCAAACTAAATGTTTATCAGAGTGCTGCTTTCACTGACTTAATGAGAAGCAGGTTTGGGTTCAGTATGTTTTCTTGCAGTAAAAGTTAAAAAGGGTGATCTCAGAAGGACCAATTAATACTTCTAAATGTATGCATTTATTTATTAAAGACTTATTTTCTAGGAGGGACAGTGTGTTTAAATTTAGGCAAAGTAAAGTCTATTGTTAAGTCTGCTTCAAAAAATACATTGTAAAGCTTTTTTTTTTCTTTTTTTCCCCCCTTTTCTCTGCTAGGCATTTAACTAAAGCTTGAGTTTTGGCTACCCAATCTTTGTCTAAGACTACATCTCAAAGAAATTAAGTAAAATGTTAAATTGTATAGAAAGATATGTTTTGGAAGGAAATACATTGCTTTGCTACATATTTTAAATTCCTGATTGTTGGAAGGCTGCTAATATTACAGCAAGCTTCTGAGCAAAAAACTGAAATCTGGCAAGATGAATTTGTCTTTTACTCTGCTTTGGCTATGCTTTAAGTCTTTGAAAACTGGTATTTGCACAAGCTTAGTGGATTGTTTCTGAGGCTTACTGAAAAAGTCACTAAAATATCCCATTTGCACAGAACAGCCTTCCAGATCTCAACACATTTCAACTCCAGCCTGAACATGGACATACCCAAACAGTGGAAGTGGGTTTGCATTAAGATGGTTGTACACGAATCCTAGCCTCTAGGTTAGAGCACATTTTGTTTCCAAATAAATTTTCCCATCTGTCCCTACAATGGCAGCTGAACAGAATCTGCAGTAGATCCTAAACCACTGAATGGTACAGCCAAACATCATAAGCTAACCTAGCATAGGAAGTTTTCAGCATGGCTAATTATGCTTGCCCAGTTTAACTATATTTCTGAATAGTTTCTACGTACTTTTATGACAAGTTCAAGCCTTGTTTCTAGGGTTCTGGTGGGTTTTTTTTGTTTGTTTTTTGTTTGTTTTTTCCGACTCCTTTTACAACTCAAAACTCAATATTTTATTGATGAATTCTACAAGTAGATCACAGCTAGACAACTTCCTTCTTTAAAGAGATGCCATTTTAAAATGTAAAATACTTGCTATATAATTTATTTTTGTTCTATATTTCAAAGTGTTTTCTACTAACAGCTTTGAAAGTATGAAATAGTTTATCAGAGATCTATAGAAGAATATATATTTAGAAGTGGAAATAAAGTGCATTACACCCTGAATGAACATTCAGCAAATTCAAAAGGAAGAAGCAGTGAAACTGATGAGATAAACTTGCTCCATTGAGACAACTGCCTCTCTTGTCTTCACAGACTCATCAATGCCTGCTTTGTACCTTCTCCAGCTCAAGAGATGGCCAAAATATCACATCTTCTACTATTATAGGCAGTCTCACAAAACCATACAAGTTCTGTGAGGGTGCTCAAGAGTTAAAAACAAATAACACTGCCAGACACTAGAAAGAGTTCCTTTCCACTCTTCCCAAGGCCTTGTTTCTTAACCTATAAAATGATCTGATATAGTGCTGAGAAGCAGTAAAAGATGTCACGGTATGCTGATACAACTAGCAAATGTTCTTTGGACTTTTATTTTGTCTCTTCTATTTTAACAGTTGAGAAAGCAAATGCTAAACTTTTTGCAACTATTTGCATTTGTTTGGCAATTAGGGTATCAATTTCCATTTTAAAAAAGTAAGAGGAAGAAGTAGAACTAACGCCACATTGATATTCCAAAAAATACTTCTCCTCTGTCAATCTTTAACCAATGTCAGACAAAGGGTAGTACAGGGAGGTAACTTAAGTGAAATGGAGAACAACGTTAGCATTTCTACATATTAATAAATAGCATGTCATTAATTAATAATAAAAATGCCATGGCCTCAGCTTCATAGAAGTTTAACTGCAAAGTAAGGACTGCACTATGTTCTTATAAATATGCATGATTCATTACAAGCTTGAATATCATCATATAGCTTCCCAGTGCATGAGTTCCAGCTTTCAAGGAAACTACTTAGGCATTGCAGTAACAGCACTGTGAAGACGATCCTTGTTATACAAGTAGACTATAATTTGAAAAAAATATCAGAATTGCAGAATTTTGTATTACAGCTTTTTAGATCCCAACAATATTGCTTATCTTGCAGGGCATGGGACTGCTCCAGTGATCCTTTGGGGAATAAAGTGGCACTAGCTGTGATTGTATCTCAGTTTTCTTTTAGGCCTATTGTCTTTCTCCTGGCTATTTAAGCTCTAATTCAAGGAGAAAAAAAGCCTTATGCAGACAGTATTACTTTACAGGAGATGTCTGCCAGGCAGCCAGTGTCAGTACTCAGGCTGTACTTGGTGCAGAGGACTCAGACTGGAAGCAAACAGGTTCAGTGACAAAGGCAAGTATTGTAGTGTGTCGCAGGACATCATTTACAGCAAGAGAAAAAGAATGTTTCTTTGAGCAGCACTGCCACATCTTCCCCAGCTCCCCCTACCCAATTCCCCAGTTACATTTCTGCTCTCACCCTCCATTTTTTTGGCTCTCAGCCCCTTGGGACTCTGTGCTTCCTGACAGCCAGGTGTCAGGTATTTTTTGTCTTCATTTCAAATGCCAAAGGTCATAGCTTTTGTTAGTCTAAAATATGGCTTTTGCTATAGTAATATGCAGATACTGTTCTATAAAAAGGACATATAGGTATGTTCTGAATGGGTCTAGTGAGAAAATAAAGCAAAATCCTATGAACAACTACTGCTTCCAAATTCAAGTTCACTTTTGGAGGAAAAGAAAAACTGTCATTTTCTTCTTCTGTCTGAGCAATAAACTGAAAATGAAAAGACTAGGATTTCTCTGGTGGTGCCTAAGCATACTAATAAATTTAAAAGACTCAGATTTTTGTTCTGCATAATTACTGAAAACTATTAATTGCTTGAGAGTCAGAAACAGCATAGTCTCCCTGGTGCCTGATCAACAGAGATGTCTTTTAATGGTTTCCAGCAAACCATACAAAACTTTCAATTCTGGTGCAATTAAGTTGGCCACAAATCCACATCAAAGTATTTTCTCACTCCCTTCTGAGTTTTGCTGAAGATCAGTGTCGTTTCTGTGATGCAATGAACAAAAAAATTTTAAATTAATTTTGATTTCCACATCTGTGAATATATCACAGAATAATTTCTAGGAAATGCTTCTGGTTTCTTCCACCAAGCATGCTGTCCATTTGTCCAATGCCAAAATACTCAAATAAAAATCAAGTGAACTTTGGCAGCAAAAAAAAATTCACTAATTTACTTACTTCAGAATAAATGCAAGAATTTTCTTCATTTAGAAAACACAAGTTCACACTAACACAAACAGGCAGACTGTCACTGTTTTGGCAGATAACAAGAAACCTTTTCTCTGTGTGGTCTCACTCCATTCTACCCCACCAGCCTGCAGAGGCAGGGATTGGTTTGATTTGATGAAGGCAGATGACAGTTTCATATAGGAAAGTTTTATTTTCTGATGCAAGAAATGAATGCCCATGGAAAAAAAAAAGAAAAAAAAAGGTACACAGAGTGATAACTTTCTGTCCAGCTGGATCCCAGCTTTCAAGATTTCTTTTCTGGACTATATGAATGTGACTGCCACAGGTTTGATATCATGCATTTTTAGTTCGGGGTCTATATTTCAGGCACTGGAGAATGTATCTGGCAAGAAGCAACGTGGCATCTGAACAAAGATTTCCTGTTTTCTCATAGAAAAAGGCAACTAGTTGGAAAAAAAACACTCTAGGTGACAGGCAGAAAATATGCCAATTAGTAGGCAGTGTGGACCAGAGGCTGTTCTCCAGCTTAAGCACATGAAGTGGAAAGGCTTTGAGAAGGGCAGGGAGCCACACTTTCTTGATCTCCATACAGCCTGGCTGATCTTGACCAGCTGGCATATACCAAGCCTACACCTCACACAACTTTAACAATTTCATGGTACCAATGTTCCTATGCCACAGCCCCGGCTCATGCAGGACATGTTTAACATCCTGCCACTGGCTTGGCCATACAGCCCACATGCTGGGTTATGCAATTCTAGTCCCAGTGTGAACAGAAAATACAAAAAGGTATGCAGGAGGTTAAACTCATGTTTAACCTACTGCTTAAAAAAAGGTGACAAAAGTAGATTTTGAAGTTGTTATGTGAATATTTAAATAAATCAAAAGCGATAATGACACTGCAGTTCCATAGGGAGCTGTCAAGTATCCAGCTTACATGAAATACAGACTACCAGCTTACAGATACTTAAGATCTATATACCGGTCTTTGGATCACAGGGCCACATTTTCAAAGAGTTGTTCACCCAGCAGCTCCCTTTCCCACTTCTGATCACTTCCAGATGTGATCAGTGCTTATGAAACCTTTGGTTCTAACAACATGATGATCTGTGCCATAAACAAATAACAAACACTTCTGAGAAAATGGCTAACAGATAACCAGCAAGACTGTGGCCACGCTTCCCTCATCACAACTTCGGTAGCACAACTGGTTGGGGTGACTTTGGCCTTTCCTACTTCTCCATCCAGCCAGTGACTGGATCCTGAGGAACAAGCAACAACACTGATGATGGAAGGATCTCGCTGAGTCTTCAGTATTTCTAAGTATAATTTCAGCAACAAAGACCATTTCTTTATTTACAGAGGAATGTGAATGTATATAACTGACAATCAGATCTGCCAGCTACTAGCCAGTTGCCAGTCTGTCCTTTATAAGAAACAGCCTTCAAAGTCACACAGCTTGCTGCACACGATTTCTAAGCATCTCTGGGAAAACATCCCTCACTGAGTGACAGTATGGCTTTAACTGAAACAGTCAGAGGACTGCCTGGGTCCAGATATTAGTGCTTGGCCTGTATCTAAAACAGTAATTGCAACACAAAAATAATGCCAGATTTACTCACGTACAAAAATACTTAAATAAATCTAAAACTGGGAAATTAGACATGAGAGGCTGGTCCTGTTGAAATTGCTGCAAATTTTGCAATTGGCTTCAGTGAAGCCTGAACAGCATGATATAAACATTAACTCACATTTTCATAACAAAAGAGCAGAGGGTGGGTTGTGTTTCTGACTCCCTGTTGAAATATCTGTTATGTTTCAAACTAGTGATTGAAACACTTAGTTCTTTGTCAGGGTATGCCCAAGGGAAAGAAATGCTTTCAGGTGTGCAGTACTGGAGTGATCATACCTAATTTCAATGTAATTTCTTTAGCCACCAGTATAGAGAGCCTGCAAGATCTCCATCCATCTCCAGAAAGGATAATCGTTGACTAAGAGGTGTCAAAAACATTGTCAAAATGTTCAATTCAAACTTTACATTTCAATGCAAACCTTCTGAATATTAGAAATACTAACACATCTGACTTCTAAGATGTCCCTTCAAAAATTAAAACTGATCTAAACCTTGGCTCCCACTGTGAAATTTCTGTAGTTTACCTCAAGTGGAGCACAGTATGTTTGGCTCCAAAACGTTTTGTATCAAAAACAATTTTTTCTCTTCTCTAATTGCGATCACAACAACATTCTAGGTTTAGAATATAAAATAAATAAATGCAACTTTCTCACGGCCTGATGTTTTATCTGTCTCACTGTTTAATTATTGTGATTAAGTAATAAAGTGTAGATATGCATAACTGTTCCAGATTGCAAGGTACATTGGATGCATTGCACACAATCCTTTTCATTTTGTCCAGAAGATGATGTCCTGATAAATGCACTCATTCTGGCTGATCTTTACAAATAATATTTAATGATTGCATTTAATTTCACTTCGCTGTTTGATTTCCCCAAGTCACCTTACAACTTGAGTCCTAGAGAGCATGCAGTTTTTAATTTGTCAGACTGGACACTGATAAGCAAGCTGTAGTGGGGGATACCCACCGGTCCATGCAAGCATGGGACCTGGGCAAGGACAGAGCAGTGGCTCCAGACACTCCATATTCTCCTTTCCCTCCACACACACACACCTTGCAGAACCAAAAACCCACATGTCTGATGAAAAAATGTAAAAGATTTGCCCCTCCTTTATACCTCTGTTTGCTAAACAAAAAATAGCTTGACATCAGCAGGACTTGTGACATACAAATTCTACCTTTAAAAATTAGCATCTACACACTTCTGTCAAAGTCCTGAAAGAAAAAAGAGGTAGGATGTAACAAACTTTATCTTAGTGTTGTTTTTTAAGCTCATGTGCATCTACACTGCAGACTTCCTGGAACTAAGACTCTAACATTATCACACGTAGCATAGATTGTCCAGTGGTCGCAAGCCTGATTAATGTTACAGAGCATGCAAGCAGAAGGTGTTAATATTAACACAATTGCTGTTCATAATCCAATGCTTCTGCTTTTCAGTAAATTTTGAAATGTTACTGTTCTGAAATGTAGTGGTATAATGAAACCCTAATGGAGATGAGTATCCTTCTCTACAACTATTTTGAGACAGTTGTCAAAAGCACTGCATTACTTGAGCATAGAGCCCTGCTTAATTTAACATATATAATTAGAAGGAAAATAAGATAAAAGCCTGAAATAACATGGGAATGAAAAGTCATCTCATGGCCAGCCACCTGCCAATTACTTCTACACTGCAAAGCAAAAAAAAAAAAACAAAAAAAAAAACCAAAACTCTAAAAACCATAAACATTCAGGGACCAGAGATTCTGCTGTAAATTGAAATATAACTAACATGAAATTTAGGAAAGAAGATGCTTTCTCTTTCTGCCATCTTCTGTGCTGGAGCCACACAAAAAACAATTCTGCTAAAAAGTCAATCCACTGAATTACTTCATTTACCTGGAGAGTGTGTATGCTTTTTTCTATAGAACTGCCAACATGTAGGAACATACCTTCCTACAGACTTGCTGCTGCAGTCGTGGGCCTCTCTTAAATGGCAGAGAAGAATCCCCTGTGAATTAGATTGAGGCCATCATATTCATTTTCACATATAACCAATTCCAGATTTGAACTTAGTTTTTTTTTTTTTTTCAAAAGTGGAAGGCTAGTGAAAGACAAGTATATTTCATGCTTCAAGGGGAGGCAAAGTTACCTCTGCTCTAAAAATGACCTAAAGCAATTCCCATAGAAATCTGACAAAAATACAGACTCAGATCACAGTAAATTATATCACTTGGCAGTCAAACTGGAGAACTAAGTCCAGAATTGCCAACAAAAGTCAAGACACACATTTGGATATATGGAAAGCTTTGAGATTTCTAACAGAAAGGAGCATACACAGGCACCATTTGAGACTCATAAAGAACCTTATCAGTTTGAATGGAGTGTGTAAATTCTAAGGATCAGATGTAAGGTGGTTTGTGTGTGTGTGTGTGTGTGTGTGTGTGTTTAAATAAAAGCATTCAACAGGGGAAGATAGAACGGACAGACCATCTGCAGTGTAACCACATAAAAGACCCCTGGGCAAATCCAACCCATTAGCAGAAGTGCTTGACAAATCTGCCAAAGAGCCAGATGCTGCTTATAGAGGAGACTCTTCCCTCCTTGTCATCCCAATGCTCTGACTTCTGTTCCCAAAGGGGGACAGTGATGAATGGTGGTCAGCTTAAACTGTGCGCAAATATAGCCTAAGTCCTGTACTTCAGTTATCTTACAATAAATAGACAAGACCAAGCCTGAAATAGTAAAAGAAAAAATAAAATAAAATTGAACACATGTATGAGCCATTTGTGCAACATGCAGATGCTAGAAAACAGAAAGCAAACTCACACATTTCCATGTGGACTTTTTATATAGATTTTCTTTTGTTCATTCTGCCGGTGCCCTACCATTTCTTTCTAAGGACTGATTAGGATCAGTAGGATGGCAGAGAGGTGATTTGGGTACATTAAATGCTAGCACAGCATGCTAATTGCATAGAGTTAGTTAAGTACTTACAGAATACACAAGGTGACTGATGGTATTTAAAATGTCTGAAGAGGTTGTGAAATATTAAGCCAAAAAATTACACTTAAAAACAATCGAGAAAAAGTGATTTGTTTACATAGCAACATGTACCAATCTCTGAGTATGAATTTGTATCTAGCTGGCCAACTTTTTAATACCTACATTTCTGTATGAATCTCTTCAACTGGATTTGAAGTGTAAAGCAGATTGAACTGAATACTTTTATGATTCAGTCTCACTGATAGTAAAAGAGGTCAAAGAAGGTGGAACAATGCCTGAATTAGTTCTCCTGTGTATTGCTGTAATATGATATGAAAGAGCAAAAAATAGACAAGGGATGGAGGGAGGGAAAAAGGGAAGGAGGGAGGGATGGAAGGAAGGAAGCTCGTTCTCATAGTGATTACGTGCTGCACTTGAAGAACTAATGTTGTAATTTTGCAACTCAAAGACCAGTTCCATTTTACAATAGAGTTCTGTGAAACTACTGACTGAAGTAAAATCCCTTGAAGGTGTAATCTTTCCTATTTTTCATTGAAAATAGTGTGAAGCATTTCCCCTATCCAAAGACATGCCTTAGGCTGAAAAGTATTTAGCTGTGATTAATACATTATTTAGCTCAGAAATGCATGCACTTCTTTTCAACTCTCTGTAATTCAAGCAGACTGTGTAGGAAAAGTATCATGACTTAGCAGATCAACAAATTCAGTAAAAACTGCTCATAATAGATAGAGGCAGGAAAGAGAGGGAAAGGGAAGAATAACAAATGCTTGCTTTGGTATTAAATGCTCATCATTTAAAGGCTGCTCACACAAAGTCACCTCTGGGTGCAAAGCACCGCACTCTACAGAGCAACAACAGACTTGCTTTGCACAGAAATTAATTTCAGCCTGCCAGCAACTACTGGTCAGACTGTGGCTGGCAATCCACAAAAGCCTGTCAGCAAGCTAGTGCATACTGTCTGAGCTACAACGCAACACAAAGTACAGACATCAAAGCAAGCTTAAATGCTACCAGTCTTTGCAGCTGGTTACAGCTCAGGTTGTACGTTGGGCCATCACCATTCACATCATGAAGTGAGTTGTGTTGTTTGCAGCTAGGGAGGATGCTAGCTCACCATCTGCACTGATATCCAATCAGATCAAAACAGATAAGTAACAAACTACCAGGTGTATGCCACACCACCAACATCACTTTTGGTCCTACTCCTTCAAGCACCCGCAGCTCCATCTACAGAAAGTTGTAAATAGCTGCTGTGGTTCCCTAAATTATGTTGTGCAGCAGCACCTGCATATAAAATGGACATGAGATAGCAGTAAGAGAACTGCACCTCACACAGGTGTACCTGTGTTGCTAACACATTCTGCAGGGATGACTAAGATGTTTTAGTGAGTATTTCAATGCTCTGCTCATAAAATTTATGTTAAATTGCCCTTATACATTTTTGTTTATAAATGTTGCCATTCCTACTTGAGAGTTATCATTATGAGAAAGTTATTTTTAGTGTGTTTCTTACATTGAGAACAATGCAACAAAAATTTCAAAATTTTTATATGTAAGAAACATATAAAATTTTGAAATTTTTTGTTGCATTGTTTTCAGTTCTTCACTCATCCCCTTTTTGTGTTCAGTTGTTGGGGGTTTTCTTGGTACTTAATTGCCATTAATACAAAGTCATTGACACAGCTTCAGATCTTCATTTCAGCAAGCCTTTCCCAGCCCTCAGAAAGTGCACCTATATGCATTTATGTTGAAAGGACCTCCCTGTCCCACTGTGCGGGATGGCAGAAAGCACCAACCAATATGTCAGCATGTGTGACGGGGTTTCACAACTGGAGCTATCTAAATAACTTGTACTTTTGAGCAGACTCAGAAATCACAAGGTGCTTTGGAGTTGAAATTATGTCAGAAATATTAATTATACAATTACATGGGGTGTTTCTAGTCCTCGTCAAAATTATCCACAAAACTACTTTTAATGCACATATTTGTGTATTTGCTTAGTAAAAACAAGGGGAAAAAAGAAAGCAGTTATTAAACAATTCAAATATAGGTGATTCAAGCCAGTATTCAATAGGATTTTTCCAATTTACAAAATATACCCTAGAGAGCAGGAAAGACAGCACCTTTCTAAGGGAACAGTAAATAGAAGAAACACTTCTAATTTAAATTAGTACATTCAGCATTTTGTGTTTTCTACCCCATCTTCTCAGTAAGACAAGGTCCTACAAACTGATCAATAAACTTAGCCTTGTTAAAATAACATGGCTATTTCTTAGAGTACTTTATCTTATTTCCACATTTGTGTTTTTTTTTTTTTTAATTTTTAATAAAAGCTCAAACCTATTATGATTGGTTCTTCCATTCTAGTAGTACTAATCTGTATTAGAAAACTCTTACCTTTGTAGCATGTGGTATTTCACAAAAAGTCTTGAGACAAACATAAAAATCTCCAATTTGGTTCTACTGATGCCTCTGTTAAAATCTCATCCTATTATTTATTTTTTTTTAAAGTAAGATTCCAATAAATGTTCAAAACATATTTTTCTCTTATTGCTTTCACTTATTTCAAAATCTCACCAACAATTGATTTGTGTTAACACTGCTGTGACCTGGCTTGGCATCACAGAGAGAACATTATTTGTAGTATAATAGAAAATATGTTATGCCTGATTTTAAGAGAAAAAAAATAAACAGGAATTTGTAACAGACTCAAAAAATGTATAAAAAAATACATTAATTTTGTTGTTAGAGCCACAGGGATCTGTTAATATAAACCATTCCAATACTTCTCTGTGATGTCATCAGTTACCATGTGTTTGCACTCTAAATAGATTATTGCAATTTCTGTAAACATATCATATATATTTTTAGAACTCTTTGGGGGCTTGATCCAGAGCCAACAAAAACCAATGGGCAGACAGTGACCAGCTTCAATAGCCTCTGAGTAATCAGAAGACCAAATTTCTAAAGCTAATGCATAAGAAGATCAGGGTATGGCAGGCAGAGAGACACCACAGAGACTGCTCCAAAAATAGGAAAGTCTTGTGCTGCCTGAAACTACGATCCTGAAAATACAGCACACGTAGCAGGACAAGATACTTCTAGTTGCATCTGTTGTGTGATTGTCAGGGATGTTGTTTGTCATTCAATTACATATATCTGCACAGTCATCTCGATAACTGTATTACTTTGATTGACTCAAACTGCTGAAGTGGCACACAGACTAAACACATGCACCAAACATTTAATAAGTAACAGATCTGCGTAAGACATTATTTCAACTGCAAGCTATGCCTATGTGTTCCAGAATACAGACTTTGTGAGAAATCTTATTACACGGTGCAGTTATTTTAAAACTAGAAAATTGTGAAACAGTTTTTGCCACACACTGTCTTAACTGAGAAGTCTGGGCTTGATCCTGCCAAACATTTCTCTTAGGTAAGATGTTTGTAACCATACTGGACTCCCTCTCATGAATGCAATTCATTTGCTGTCCCTCCTGTTGACTGAATTTCTTTTTCCAATTCCTAACATTACTTATGGCAGTCTTTCAATTTCAACTTTGTTCTGTCTTTCCATAGAATATTTGCATTACAGTATCTGTTCATCTTTATAATTTGCCCCAAACCCACAAAATTCTAGCAGCTTGTCAAAAAGCACTTTTTTTTCTGCCTGAATTATAATATTTTTTTGTATGTATTCCCTTCTGGAACTGAATAGCTCCACAGAAAGAAAAGAAAGAAAAAAAAAAAAAAAGCAGAATCTGAAAAATCAAAATAAATGCACTCATCATCTTTGCTATTATCTTTGGTTGTCTGATGTTCCTAGCTGGTCTTCTTGAGCTAAATCAGTAAATCAGCAGTACAGCAGGTAATTGCTGGTGGAGTCAGCATGGATACTCAGAAAAAGAATACACTGCCAATCAAAAGAAAAAGATCAGATAAATAGTATTTCAAAAGCATCTACCTTAATTCACCATGAGATGAATGTCACCTTAGGAGTCTAAATTAAACAGTCATCTCAATATCTCATTTCCTCAAAATGAAGCTCACATCACCAGTATCTGCAGACTATTCATCGTGACGTACAGGAGCACTGTGCAACTCCTGGCTCTGAAACGTGACTGTTTAAATCATAGAATCATTTGAGTTGGAAGAGATCCTTAAAGGCCATCTAGTCCAACTCCCCTGCAATGAACAGGGACACCTACAGCTCCATCATGTTGCTCAGAGCCCCGTCAAGCCTGATCTTGAATGTCTCCTGGGACACGGCTTCCAGAACGTCTCTGGGCAAACCATTGCAGTGTCTCACCATCCTTATAAAAACCATCTTATGTCTAGTCTAAATCTCTCCTCTTTCAGTTTGAAACTATTTTCTCTTGTTCTATCTCAACAGATCCTTCCTTCTTATAGCCCACCCCCTTCTTTCTTACAGCCCCCTTTAGATACTGAAAGGCCACTCTCAAGTCTCTCCAGAGCCTTCTCTTCTCCAGGCTGAACAGCCCTAGCTCTTTCAGCCTTTCCTCGTAGCATTATCCTCTCTCTAGTATAAATAAGTTTATGAGAATGTGGCTCATAAATAACAAATCTGTACCTTCAAATGAAGACTTTTAAGACATGAATGAGAATAAAATGAGGGAGTGCATTTGGCTAAACAACACATCTGAAAACTTGGGAGACTGAGCTTGCCCATTTTTACTGCACAACCAATTTATTTTTCTCTGTTGCAACTACTGAAACATGAATGACAATTTCCATAGCTATTGCTGGCATTTCTTGTTTAGCAGCTCGATTGCAAAGCTTCTCTTCACCATGTAATAACAAACATTTGTTTTTCATCTGATGAACTGCACATGAATGGGAAAGTACTGCCTGTCTCGCTCTCCTACAAACTAGTATGCAAAGGGCTGAGCACGTTCAAACAATCCTGGGAGAAGCACGACAGCTTCATCATTAAACCTGTTAGATAAGTTGTTTCTCTTAGATTTGAATTGAGAACTTACAATATTAGATCTGGTAAATACGGATAACTGCTGGCTGGCTATTAATGTCAATACCTGCCTGAATTAAACAGCCATCAATCTTGAACTAAGGCTATGAAGGTCCTATTGAGCAAATTAGTGTAAGTGAAAATTCAAGTGTGTTTTAGAAAGCCTAAATTGTTGAGTTAAACAATTTTGTTAATCTAGTTGTCTAGAATAAGTTGCAGTAGATACACACTGTTTTCCTTCTCACTTTTGTTAAATTTTGTGATACCCATAGAAACCCATTTGGGTAATGCACTCAGTCGTAGCATGGCTCTTGTACAGCAAGTATCATAAGCACTGTATTCACACCCATGCCCCAAGACACAGCAGAACCAAACTTTTGTCTTATGAATGCAATATGAAGACTGTTGTAGACGTCGCTGTTATTCAATACCATCTATTTACTTGCTAATACATTAACATTAGCAAGAAGCAGAAGACGACTGCTAAACTTTCCCTTTGCAAGGATTTCCTCCCCTCTCCCTAATTCATTTTGTAACTCAGTAATCTATGTATTTGCCAGATCTTGATTTGTGATGCCAATTTGGTCTTACAGAAGCCTGGTGACAGGTGACCTCTGACAGACATGGTGAAAAGGAAGACTGTGGTCTATTACTTTGGTAGCAATGACCTGTTCATCAAGCAATCTGTTGTCACAAGAAAGATGACATCCTGGATAATGCAGCCAAAACCAACATACTGTAGCTGACTGTGAACTGGAGGCTGGGAACCAGTATAAATCATTTTATCAGATTTCAAATCACATCTATTCTAGTGTTTAACTCATTTCCACAGCAGCGTCCTGGGGTACGAGGCTGTAAGCATAGACAAAAATCTCCATTACTAGAATTAAATGTGCTTCTCTGATTATGTGCGCAAAAAATGGAACTACAATAATTGTAAACAAGTTAAATTTAATGCATTGCACTGGATTTCAGTGATTCTTATACAATTTACAAATACAATATACAAATATGCCAAATTAAATGTATGAGCTGTTCGGCATACTTGGGATCAGTCCCATTTTAAAGCATACCCACTACATAAGAAAATTAATAGCAGTGTATGTTTATAGGCTCCGAACACAAGGAATGTTCTTCCTAATCTTGCTAGTGCATTTCACACATGAGCAGAATGATAGAGTTGTCACCCATGCACACTACTTTTGTCTCATCAGATCTGTAGTATGAGAGTAGGCAAGTCTCATTCATTGCAAATTTTCTGGCTCCAGAAGACTATAAACATTTTGCACGCTTGGCCAGTTATCCAGAAGTGCAGGATGGATTTGACTTTTATTTCAAAATTATGTGGAAAGAATGCCATAATACTGTAACCGTCACAATGGCATCATAATACATTTAATATCTAAACAATCTGAGATAAAAGTAAGTTTTTACAACCAGCTCATAGGGGTTTTGCAAAACAACTCCCAGGAGTCTTTAACAGAATTTGTAAGACTATGTCATTTGCGAGTTGCAATTTGTGACAGAGATCCATGTATGTTTTTGTTTGCAACTACAACTTGCCAACCCAACAAGACTCAATTCTTAACCACAGTTTACTGTGTGTGTAAGCAGTTTACCTGTTGAGATAACAACCGTATTGTATAAATAACTGCTGGTGACAGTTGATGTTTCCTGTGCATCTAACTGGATACTTCTGGAAAGCATTTTTTGATATGTTGCATAGGTTAATAAATTCCCTTCAGAAAAAAAAAAAATTTACTAGTCACATCTGCAGTTTGAATGTTTCTTTCTAAAAGATGAACTGAGGCCAAGCAAGACAAAGAATCTGCTGATACACACATGTCACTCCAAGAATTCTCCTGACAAAGTTCCCACACCCAATTTAATTACTTCCCTACTGTAAAAACACTTTCCATCTGCATTTATTGTAATAGTTTCAAATCCAAAACCAACACACTATAAAGCTAGCTAAATAAATGAATGATATTGGCCTTAGGTCCTGAGCCAGGAGCTATTCTATAAGGCTGTGTCTCCACCATTCATTTTTATGCTGATGTTTCATTTTATGTGCAATGTTTTCACTTAAGACTTGTTTAGAGAAGAATTACCTTGCTCCAGGCTTTCAAGTGTCATGTGCTGTGTGGTACCCCTAGTGCTGCTGCTGCCAGAGGCTGGCAGAGATTCCCTGCAAGACCCAGGTTGCATTTTGGGTAAAGATGGGACAGAAATAGCCTGCTGCAGGCTGTACATACAGCATTCCACATATATAGGGCAGGAACATTAATTTCAACTTTATCTGCTGTATCCAGAAACTGAGATTGTGGAACTTCAAATGAAAAGCTTTTTTTTCCTCAATGAAAAAAAAAGAAAAAACTCCACCAGATTTCTCCTCAGTATTGACTATTTGTAATTTGGGTTCCCCTCTTGTACCTGGGAGATAAAAGGTTTTTGTTCCTCATACCTCGTATAAATAATTTAATTACAGTTCATAAGAAATTTCTTACTGTGCAGAGATAATGACAGTAGATCATATCTTATGTCCTCAGGTGTGTTGCAATATCATGGTGAGATGAAACAACAGCCATGGACTACTTTGTAATTTTTAAACACTTGAGTTATAACAGTCTGCTTTGGACAAGCAACACACTTGAAATTACACACATGCACAGGTGGAGATTCTCTGTGCCATCAAAGTACCTCTACCCTTTAAGAAACATGTAGATGTGGTGCTGAGGGAAATGGTTAGTGGACATGATGGTGGTGGGCTGATGGTTGGATTAGATGATCTCAGTGGTCTTCTCCAACCTCCATGATTATATGATTGTATGAAAGAAGAAAGACCTCAACTTTTATAATAAAATTTAAACCAAAGCAGTAGGACAGCAGATAAATTTCTCACTTAGAAATTATTAAATGAGAAACAAAGTACAAAATATGCCCCCACTGAATCCCAAAGCAAAACTGCTACTGACTTCCCTTGAAAATGTGTTTAGACATTGAATTTTGTATACAGTTACATACTTTCAGCTCTTAGCAAACTAAATGAAAGTCAAGAATGTGTTCACAAAGGGCAGAAAAAGATTCTCAGATGGTGAACCACAGAGCTCAAGCCACAGACAGGTTGCCTTCGTTATCCCAGGTGGCCCCACCTCCAAGAGGACATGAAGACATAGCAAAGGACGGGATCTGAGGGCAAATCTCAAATTACTTAGCTTTTCTAAGTTTTAATCACAATTGTGTGACTTCAATGTTCTTTTATGGTTATCTCTTTAAATTAAAGCCTTTAAATTTTTGTGAAACTTCAAAAGTTCTTTGAAATAGAAGCAAAATGAAGACAGACAAAAAACACAGAAAACCACTAAGTTTGAAGAAAATCATCCACTGTGGCTCTACAGTTTACTAATCAACAGGAAGATGCCCATCTAAAACAATTAGTATTTCACCTGCTAAGAAACATGCATAAACATATCCACACATGCAAAATACAGAATTCAAATGTCTTCCCTTTTCTCCATGTACATGAATATAGCAAAAACAGTGTTTGGTAAGTTTTTTTTTAAAAGAATGCATGGTCTCTTCCCTACTTACAAACCCAACGGCATGGTTTTCAGAAGTGAAAAAAGATTCAACAAAAGTAAATTTTTTCCAAATAAAATCAGAACTGTCTACACACAAAAAAATAAACACTTAAAAGTCAATACTCAAGTTTTCCCAAGGAAAGGGATAAAAGAAAAAAGTGAAATTTGATTAAATAGATTTCCCTATGGTATTCCATAGGATTTTCACTAAAATTGAGTGCGTTAATTCAGCATTATGGCACCATCTAAATCGGTAAACCACGATGCTAGCCCATATCTCTAACTGAGGGATGAAAACCTTCCAGACTGAATAGCAGTTAAAATTAACCTAGTCATTTTTCCTATTCAAAGCAGGTCCTTCTCACTGAGTGCTTTCTGTCTGCATTTCAGCTCGTTATCACATCACTATGCTGCAGGTAGTCGGCATTTGCCTTTTGTTACTGTACCTGGCGTTCGGAGGCTCTGACACATCTGATTCTGTACACGTTTTCTTTACCTGCAAAAGCAAAGGATTTTCATAGTTACTCTCACTTGAAACAGAACTTCCTTGCTCACTATTCAGACACTTACATTGCTTAAAGTGGATGCAGCTCTGCTCACCGTGATCTCTATAAAATACTTCCCGCTTTTTACAGCAGCAGTATGCTGTACTAAACAGTGTGTTTCATTATTATCCCATGAACAGCTGCCAACTGCACTTCCCTAGGTTCCATTAGTATGTAAAATGTTCAGCTAAAATAGCTTGGGAGTAGCCCAACTGGGAACAAAGAAACCAAAGAACCAGGTTCCCCACTTGGAAACCAGAAAGCCATACTGTTCTCAGCAGAGTAAAGAAATGTTTCCCCAATTGATACAGCTTCTGTTTCCTGCTCAATCTCACAATAATAAACACCAGATTCTGGGGCAAAGTGCAGTGCTAGCTAAATAACTCATACATTAATTTTCATTTTGTGAATCTGCTGGTTGTTAAAAGTACGAGGGCTGCTCCAAAAATAATGCCAACTCTTTTATGATGCCAGCCTAAGATGTTAGAAACAAATGTTGCTAGTATGACAGCAGAGGCTGAAGCTTCCCATCAATATTCCATTAGTTTTGTTGCCGTGTGACAGATGGCAGCAGAGAGACATCTGACAAAACAGTGTCTGACATGGAAGTGCACAGCAAGAAAAGCCTTGTCATCGAAATCCTCCATATGGAAAAATAGCACCCATGGATGTTCATCTACACTTACTGAATGTTTGTAGAGACCAAACAGTGGGTGTCAGCACAGTGAAGTGGTGGGTGGTGTGATTCAGCATTGGTGGCAGTGGGGCATCTTGTCTGATGCACATTTTTACAAGCACAGCATGCAGGCTCTTGTTCATCGCTGGCAGAAATGCAGAGCTAATGGTGGTGACTGTGTTGAAGTACAGTGTTCTGTAGCTAAGAATTTGCTCTATAAAACAGTGTTATTGTGCTCTTTGTTCATGTTATAGTGTCCATGGAAATAAATAGGAAATACTACTTTTGGAGCAACCAATGTATTTTTGTAATGCATCAATGAATATCACATACAGCATTTGTACATAATTTTGCAGTATATAATTAATATAGTATAGATAGCTTGATTAATATAATTATACTTATTATTATAAACACTTATTACTGTAATTAATATAATATATAATTAATAGCAGTTTGACTTCCATACTAATTTTGCAATACATTGCCATTGGCCATTTAAGGGTGAAAAAAATACAACACTTTCCAATAAAAATAGAAAACTGCTCTCTGGCAAACTAGCTATCTCTTTGGGATCTTTGGGATTTCCTGCAAAAATTTAACTGTGCCTTCTGGTAATCTAAATTTTTTGTACTTTCAGCAGAGAAACAAATATTTTGCTCACTTGTGTGCTAATGTAGAATCCAGAGCTGTGTGGGAGGTTTCAAAATTACATTTTAAAGCCACCTAGAAATATTCATAATCATTCAAACTATTTTCATACGACTGACACAATGCAAAGAATATTTCCATTACAACCAGCACATGCTCAATGACAGTTTTTGAGATTAACTTGCATAAAAAAGGGCATCCTATAACTTCCTGCTACTTTAAAAGCATTAAAAAAAAAAAAAAAAAAAAAAAAAAGTTATCACTGTGAGTTGCTTGTATTGAAGCCACTGGCAAAATAGTCACCAACTCAGACAGAAGAAATCAATTTTCAGTAGCAATAATGAAATTTTCCACATAAAAAGAATTTGAAACTGTCTTTACTACCACACTAGTTGTCATCCAAAACAATGACAAAGAAGAAAATGCAAAGGATCTTCTAAATATTTTGTTTGCTTGAATTTTGCCACGAAACTTTCTCCACCCTTTCCAGCTGTCACTTTCATCACCACTAGTTTTGAGCCTGCTGGATTTTTTTCTTCACAGTTCATAACATGCTACTCTATGGACTCTGCAATTGCAGTTTATCACGGATGCATGTTGGTGCAGAGGCTCACCATGAGGGACAATGAAAGCCCACGTAAGCCTTCATGAACAGTCAGACACTAACATCAATGCTACAGTTTTCTGTTCACTGCATTATTATTATAGTAACATTAGATTTGAAATATAGTATAAAACCTGAGATATAAACCCATGACTGACAACCAAATAAATGCCTCAAATTTGTGTTGAGGTGCCAATAAGAATAATATCCATCAGAATTAACATACTGACCGTCAAAATTACAAGCAATTGTTCAAAACCTAAAATCAAAATCATTCAAAGAAATTGAAATGGAAGCAGCCCTTCTTTGAGAGGCACCTGTATACTTGCAAAATCAGACTGTATCAACAGGAAGTTACAGAGGGACTTGGCTAGAAAAGCAATCTTTCAATTTTGCATATAAAATTAATATATAAATGCTCTAATTAACATACGCAATAGGAAACACAGTAAAGCTTTTCCCTTGTCTTGTTAACATATACTTACTTTCAAGATACTTGTGCTATCTCCTTGCTGATAAATCACTGGCACTTAAACTTTTCATAGGACAGACTCACAGATGACTTGTCCTACCCCTGCTAGCACTAGTACTGCATCTTGTTTTGATCAATGTTAAAGCAATTGAGAAAGACTATGGTCTACTTGCGTGATGAAAACAAGAAAACTAAAAATAAAGAAATTCTTATATCTTAAAAGTGAGTAACAGAAAAGCAATGGGTCAACTGTATCAAAAAGACTCACCTCCTGCGAGGTGAAACAAACTCCAGGGAAAAAAAAAATACAAGTACTTCATATTCAATAATGCTGCAATGAAAACAAAGCACTTAATAAAATAAGAATATCTCAGGTTTTCAACTTGGTGTACAGATGATGCAGTTTGTGATCATTTTCTGAGGAAGTGTGGAGTATAAGTATGCCATATATACGTGTCTTTTCCTTTGAGACTGAATGCAGACTTCATTATGGATCCCTCTTTCAGAGAAAAGATTTAATAAATAAAAATGTTATTTAAGGAGGAACAGGCACGTGATTTTCTTTCAAGTGGCTGGGTGGACTGAACACCCAACTTCTCTTTAGGGCTATTCAAGTAGCAAAACACATTTTGTTATTCATAAAATTATGCCACCCTTGAAGGTGAACAGAAAATCACAGTGAAAACTTATGATCAAAGGCTAAATATCATTATCTTTGTCTTCAGCTGCACTATTTTCCCTCTTAATCTGCTTTGGTGACTGTTTTCAAAATAATTAACCTTCACTAACACCACATTTATTTACATTCTCATGTGTTAAATGTAAGAACTTTTTTCTTTAAACCTACTCAGTTTTCCATTTTTCTTTTTTTTTTCTTTTCTCTGTTTATACAGGTTTTCTCACCATTTCAGTTATATGCATGTTGAGAAGTATTCACTATGGTGGTGAAGTATCAATTTCAGCTGTTTTTGAATTTTACCAAAAGGTGTTGAAATCTCCTACCCTAGTTGCCTACTTCAAAATGTTTGAAATATTTCATCTAAAAATGCTTAAATACAATTTTTTTAAGAAAACAAGATGTTTTGTTCGTATTTTAAGTCACATAACTATGCTGCTCAGAGGCTTTAGCAGCTGAACCCCAAAAGTGAAAGTGCACAAATATAAGGTGTAGTGATGCCCAGCAGTCATCATCTCTGTGAAATGGTGTCCAAATCTGTTTAGCTTCATATGCTTCTAAAAGCCATGTTTTCACACCCTTACTGAAGCCCTGTTGTATTCCAGCTTCTGAATTTCTGAAGATCAAAACCACACTGAATACCTTTCCATGACAAAGACAGAGAAGCCAAGTAAGAATTAAAAATCACTTCCCCTGATTTCCATAAGCACCTGTGGCATCAGGAAAGTGCCTGTCCTTCTTTAAGTGGTGAGTCCAATGTCTTCCTATGGCAATAACTAGGCAACATCATAGAATAGAATAAACATCCTGTGACCTCAAATAGGATAAAGAATAAAGGAAAAATCCAAACAGGGAGGAGAGACAGAAAACAGAGCAAAAAAAAGAGGGGGATCTCCAGGGAGCAAAATCAGAGGAGAACAGAACCTAACGTAGGGGTTTTACGGGTACTGGATGAGTACTGGAGCTTGCATGGATGGGACAGGGCAGCACAGTTTGCTCTCCTCTTGTCTAAGATCTGGGAGTAAAAATCAGAATGACAAGCCCGAGCATTCATCACAAATTTATGAAAGTCACTAGTAAAGGCTTTATTAGTGACCAGTCTGCACAGAATAACAGGCTGTTTCTGGCATGCCATCTGCTCTGCAGATCTACTTAATGATCCAAGCTGGGGAATTGTACTTTGAACTTACAAAATGGTGCACAAATGTTATGTTTATGCAGAAAAAATAAGATCTGATTTTCTCATATGGAAGAAGACATTAGTCAACATTTTATACAATTTCTGCCTTAATCTCTGTCTTCATTTTTCAAATTTAAAACACAAACACTGTTTTAAGTGTCTTACACTTCATGCTGTGAGGGCAGCATGAAAAAGAGATGCATTTATTAAACATCGAAGACCTAGGAAATCTAGTATATCTATGCAATATCTGTATGACAAAGAATGATTTTATATTCACTGTGGAGTTTAGATGTTTCACATTCAACAAATACAGACTGAGGAAACATAAGAAAAATCTAATTACACACTCCGAGGAAACTGGAAAGTCATGTATGTCGTGCAATAAGAGCTGCACCATAATGGATAAGAGACTGGATTTCCACAGACCATATTAGTCCTGGTATTTCCTCACTTCTGATGTTTTCCTTTGCAACATTAACATCCTTTTAACATGATTTTATTGGTCCTTATTACACTAGATGTTAAAACACAAACTGGTCCATCTCTGTGAGGTGATCTCACATGCACACACTCATAGCATTAAACTCATAATGCAACACAGGTGAGAAATCCTTTCTAGCATTTACAGTGAGCGCAGTTGAAAAAAATCTTGCAATATCAGAAGTAAATTATTCTGCCACTGAATCTGCTGAGCTCCCTCACCTACTGCATCAAATATGGCCATAATCACCCTGTCCTCCCAAATTGGTGAGCATGTAGTGAATAGTGCCTGCAATGTTTTGGGTCAGAATGAAGTAGCTCTGCATGCAGGAGCCACTGAAGATGTAACATCCAGGAGGCAAGAGTGAAGGGGGAAAAGTAATCTTTGCAGACACAAAGACATCTCAAAGCATGTCTCCATGCCACATCTAGCCTGGAGAATGGACAAACCAAGTGCTTGGTTTTACACAAACTTGGTGTACTGTCAGGATGCTTTCCTACAGTAGGTTATCCCCATGTGAAAGCTCACAAGCCAGGGAGAGGTACAAGTCTGTGGAGAGCAGGGGAGGATGGACAATGTGGGGGAATATTTTGATGGAAATAAAAGAGAATTTAACTCAGGATATCTATATGACTGTAAAGAACAGTAGCTCACAGTTCAGATATTTTTTAGATGCTGACTTCAACAATCTTTACATATACCATTATAACCATCTTGATGACAAAAACCTTAGTACGGAGACTGTCCATATATGGTCTAGTACATTAAGGATTTTTCTTGCTACCATGGCACTACACCCTTCATTACTACTACAACTACAGAAAAATTAATCTCTTGAACTGCATAAACAGGACAAAGGATGGCACAAATATACATACTAAGATTTAGTAACAAACTCTAGGCATTATGTATGTTTTCAAATTCATTTTAATAAAATCTACAAATGTTATTGAGAATTAAGCACTTTATGGTGGCTAAATTCAAATAATACAAAGGCTGTGTACATATGTGAATTAAATCTCAGTGAAGATTCTGCAAAGAAAAATATAAATGCTAAAGTCCCTCAGAGAAAGATCTGAGAAAAATTCTAAATAGTCCCAAATTCTCAACTAATTTCTTCACAATAAATCTCTGTTCTGTTTCACTTCCACAGGTCTCATAAGGATTTCAGTTACCTAAGCCTAATAACAATAAAATTTTATTATCCAAATATATATAAGCAAGTTATATGAAAATGTAAATAAATAATGCAGTACTTTAGTTACTCTCAGGTTTTAACTTTGTTTCTGACTTAGCTAAAAACAGAAACACTGATGCTAGTGTTGAGTGACAGAACTTCAAGCAATAGAAAATAGACTTTTCTTACAACTTTTCACAGTGCAGATTTGTACATCGTTACATTTTACTTGGTATCACATTGTGAAGCAGATTTATTGTGTCTCAATAGATCTAAAAATGTAACAGTTCTAATCTCAAACTTTTTATGAGCATCAATTTAAATTCAAAAATAAATTAAATTCACTAGAGTGAATTAACTATTATAGGATTTTAACTATTCAGTAAACTCCTCCGTTTTCTTAGTAATGAAATTATTATGCTGACAAGTAAAATTTTTTTTTTAAATTTACTTTGACAAGTAAAATATTTCAAATACATCCAGTTTGCAACATGATGAACTTTGTTTGCCTGTTTATGAAAAATGACAGTAAAATAGAAATCATTCAGAGGATATAAGTATGGAAGGAGACTATTTAAGTTGCTCTTTGTACTTTATGTAATATATGAAATGAGATTTCTTATTTAAAGACAACAGATATCTTTCCCTGCCTTAAGGCAAGGAAGAAATAAGAGCACACTGGGTACTGTGTGGGAGTATTCATGTATGACACTGAGCAGCTGGGCAAGGCAGGAATGGGAACATGGGAAACCATTTCTGTAGCATTATTGCTTCCTTCTATTTTCCATACATATTCCTTTCCAAAGATAGATGTATTAATGACAAAATGTATCACAGCTACCCTCCTGTATTCCTCTCTCCTCAGAGCGATGCACTGGTAACCAGCTAGTGAACATTCAAGCCACAAGGAAAATTCCACAGAGGATATATCTGACATAATTTACCTGCAGTTTGGATAACTACATCTAGGCTAGTCATCTCAAGCTTTCTTTACACCTAACAGGAAGAAACAGATTTCACCTGACCTAGTGCAGTCTTCCACATCAAATAGAGATGATTTATGAGTAATAGTTGCTAGTCTCCACTGAAATCTCTAGAGGATCTAAATGATTAGCGAGACATTTGCATTATGTAGACTACATAAGAGAGTAAATATCATGTTTTATGTACACAGTTTATTCTACATGTACCTCTGCAATCTTCCTCCACTCCTCCAAAAAGAGTGATCAAATTCAGATAAGATCTTTGGAGAAGGGACAGAAAATCCTGATGTTTTAATTCCTGCTCTTTTTGAACATGCAGTAGAGAAAATGTTGAACAGTGCTGTCAAGCAGTATGCACTGTCCCCACATATCTTGTTTGACTCACCAAGTTTTTTGTGAAATCCTTTTCTACCTGCTGCACGGACTACAATATTGAAAAGAAGTGGCTCCTGCTGTATTTTCACACTTCAGAGGCTCAGCTTCACTGAACCAGTCACTGACTATTCATTTGAAGAAGCAGCTATGGTTAGCAAAACATATATTAATCTGTTAAATGCTTCCACTATTTGAGATGACACTATTGCTGCCACAATATTTCGGATCTGCTGTACAGACACCTGTAGACAATAGTGTGGATGAAACTTCGACAGAAACAAGCCTACAGACAGGCCAAGAGGACGCAAAGTGCTATATTTCCCATAGATTTCATTGCATCAGGCCAGGATGATAAGTATCGACACACTGGCGTCCTTTGCTGGTGTGTGCCGTACATAGGAAGTGAAGTAACAAAGGGTTTAATAAATCCAGGCAAGTAACTTATTTATATTACTCATGACCATAATGATTGTTTCTTTCACAAACAACACACAGTCTTAGGGCTGACATAAGCCTTTGTATTATTTAAATCAGAAGGATTTACCTAATATAAAACTGCTTTTGTATTTACAAAGTTTTACAGAAAGAAGTCGCATTAAGATGTATTTATGGCATAAACTGATAAAATCTGAGGCGCTCTCAATTTTCGCATTCATAGGCTATCTTTGGGGTCAAAAATTTCCTTCCCTGGCACATTCTTACTCGTGGAAGGATTTCCTACATGTTTGTTTTTGCAACCTGATTAATGGGTTCACTTAGTTCAGAGTTCTAAGCTTCTTTCAAGTTGTTTTTTTTTTTTTTTTTTTTTTTTTTTTTTTTTTTAATACCTGAAAACATTTTTAAAACACATTTTAAATTGCCTTTGGCACAAGAGCACTTTCAAAAATATCAAAGGGTCTGATGGTCAAGTCATAATTTAAGTCATCGGAACCTGTAAAATACAATCTTCTACATTCTGAAATGCACATGCACTGCGGGGAAAAAAAAAAAATCACTTTTTTTTTTTCCTTTTTGTTTGTTTGCATTAGATGAAAGAAGGAAATATGCCTTCCCTTAACAGTTGGGGCGGGCAGGGCAAATGCCATACCACAATCATACTTTTTGTTTCAGCATCAGTTACCTAATAGCTCAGAGCTCACAGACACTTTCCCCTGCCCTGCTGGGAGGATGGGCTATCAGACTGGCTCCTTTCCCAGAAAGAAAGAAGGAAAAGGAGGAAACCCCAATCAGCAGTTGCAAAGGCAAGGAAGCTCCACCAGCCTGGAAAGGGGAGCAGCTCACTTATTGTCCGAGTCTGATGCAGGAGAAAATAATACTTAAGCACAAACACTGGAAGTCTCTCTGACAGCCATCTCCCCCTTTTTCTCCTTTTCTCACTCCCTCTCCTTCTTTCTCATTGTTTTTGGTTTGTTTTAAATAATAATGAAAAAAAAAAAAAAAAAAAAAAAAAAAAAAAAAAATAAAAGAAGTGTATTGGGTTTTTTTTTTTTTTCAAAAAAGCAGAATGTGTCAGTGCAGGTGAATCTGCAAATGCATATTTGATGCTTCCCCAGTATCCACAAACTAGAAATTAGCTAGAAGATACTGAAAAATGCTTCCTTTTTTTACTCCGTTTATGATCCTATGATCTCCTCCAGACTTGTTATCATTTTGAATTAGTTTTAAGTGTCTAAAATTTCAGCATTTCCAGTTATCATTGATCTCTTTCAGCAGAAAAAAAAACACCACAGTGAGATACAGGAAAAGAGACACACTATGCAATGCTGTCTAGATTTAATCTGATTTCCCAGTGCCACAGACATGTCATAAGCAAAATTGGTGTATCAAAAATGCTTTGGAGTTATCATTTAATATTCAAAGGAATAACAAGTCATCTCCTGTTATATGCATAAAATTCAGCACCCCCTCAGAAAATCCAAAGTTATTTTCATTCCTCCTGCTTTTCTAAACTAACCAGGGCCAACAAATGCAAAGAGGAAAAAAAAAGTAAACTTTGAAGCTGAAATTTAAAGCAATGAAAGGAAGTTCAAAAGTTAACGTTCCTATGGCTGTGTTAACTTGGCCATGCTGCAAATACATCATGCAAATACTTCAAGCTATTTTGTTAGAGGTATATCGTACTGTGCCATAAAGCATAATGAAATATACTGTTTTCATACGGAAACCATCTTGTACCATCAACAGTACACCATACAATGCTAATGCTGATTTCTCTACCACAAAAAAAGTTTCTCTACCACAGCAGCTTCACTTTCTGAGGATGCTGATGCTTCACTGGGATCCAGCAATCACTCAGGCCAGTCAAGAGTTTACACGCTGACTTCTCCCAAGTCGTTTTCCTCTCCAGAAAATAACCTCTCTTAAAGAACACTTGCCACAGCTTTTTCATATCTCATTTAGAAAAAATTTAAACAAATGGCCTTGTTCATTGCCTCCTCCTTTCTATTCTTCACTATTTTGGCTTTTACCTAGGAGGACACCAATATCCAAGTGCCTTTCATAAGTGCAATAAACATGATCACAGCCATCAAATTTCACAGATGATGAAACACATATGTAAAATAACCTTCTCTTAGTAGAGAAGTTCTTCTGACCCTCTGCTCTTTCGTTTGTCTTCTGTATTTTTAAAATACATACTGTTATGTACTAAGGTTAAAGGTGATTGGCTCCCAGAAATATGCTTTGGTTTCAATCCTAAGTAACAATCTTAAGTTTCTCAGTTTCATAGAGGTCATTCCTTGATTCCCACTCAGGCTTGGGTATGATCCATCCACAGAATCCCCAGCTGTAAAAAAATCAAGAAATAGGAGGCCAGACTCCCGGCTTCTCCAGCTTCAGTTGAATTACAACACATTTCACAGAAAAAAAAAGGACAAATGCTAAAATTCTGAATATTGCTAATTCTTTTAGAAAGCAAGACAGTAAGTAACTGCTTTCCTTCACAACCCAGAATAGCAGAAAAATTTTCATTTATATACACGTACTAAGATATGGAAATGCAAAAGGCATTGACTAACTATGCCTTCTGCAGGAAACGATCCAGCCCTGCCTAGATTCATAGGAGCTTGCAGTAGTTTATCTCATTTCAACAGCAGTGAGGGTAACAGTGATGCTAACTGAGGCTGTGTCGCATTAACTTCTAGTAGCAAAAGGAATTCCCTGAGCTAATGAGTCATCAAGCTTGAGGTAAAGCTACAAAGTTTTAACCAGCAGTCTAAATCGGAACATGGTGGTTAGGCTCACATTTCAGAATAAAGAAGGTAAGCATGTGAATACTCCTTTGTAGGCTGGGGGGGGGATTAAGGAGGGGGTGCTCAATTAATGCCAAACAGCAACAGGTGGATGGAGCAAGTAGACAGGTTGGAGGAAGGACAATCATGGTAATGTGAGCAGGTAACATGAACACAATCTTAGCTCAGCATCTGCCTACCCATTATCAGCTGGCAGAGTCCTGTAGGCATTCTGGAAGATGGGAATTAGATGGAGATCAAGATAAAACAGTATTAAAATAAAATTTAAAAGCCAAAAAACTGCCCTGATATCCCATGGCAATCTTTCTCCTGGTGGTAGACCAAAGATGTTCAGCAATAATTATCTGGCTTTTCAACTGGTAATATCTATTAATTATAATATAAATAGATGATTTATTCTATGAAACTAGTCCAAGATTAAGTCATCTGCTAATTGTACAATCACAGTATTTTTTGAACAATATACTGAATTTATTCCAATTAAAAAGACATACTTAAAATACATATAAATGACAACATATAAAATCACAAAAAAATTGTAGGTTCAAAACTGAAAAAAAGTGGAAGTACAGAATGAAGGTAATAAATGTTTAGGCATTACTTTCCACTTTGAAAATTACTAGGTCTCCTGTACAGTAAATAACCATCCTTCAGTACCATACATTTCAGTTCTCTCTCATTACTAGTGTTACTTCACTGAAGATTGTAGCAATAATTTCTAGCAGCTGTTCTAACATTAATAAACTACATTAGATAACCAAAAAGCCTGGCAACCTACTTCCATTAGAGTATGGATGCAAAAAAATTCTCTCCAGCTCAAACTACTTGATGATCAAAATAAGATTAAAGTTCTTTATGGCCCACATATTGGGTTACTCGTAGCTAAATAATTTGTTAGAAGAAAGATAAAGGGACATGCAGCATTGCAGTATAAAATCTCACAAACAAGTAGACATGATGTGAAGACATTCATGTGAATGTGTACTGGCATGCAACAGAACGTAGTTAGCTTCTGGCTAGTTTAGTTTCCAGTGCCTCTTGAACACTTTAATAAAAGCGAAGAAAGTGCTGCTGAGAAACAAGCATGGAGAAAAAAAGAATAACAGTTCACATGAGGCAAACTACAGATAAAATAACTTCCAATAAGTATACAGGAAAATACACACTGTACAACTAGTAACTGTATGTTAGTAAGTAGCACAGAAACAAAATATAAGCTAGCGAGACTGTACACATGCAAACATATACATATATGACATTAATTAATGAACAGGTAAACTCCAGGTACACTTGCAACACAATGCTCATTAAAAAGCCTATAATTATCGCAGTGATAAAATGGTAGACAGGGAAAATAATCATAGAAGGATGATTAATTTCATCTACATAAAGGAACACAACATTTGGTTGTATACTAGAAATAATAACAGCCACAATTAGAAAGCACATTAGAAATACTAACTACTCTTTTTTCCTTTTGTTTTATGCTATAGTTCTTAACAATAACCAGAGTAGTAGTGTTTACGGTATAAGAATCATAAATAAATCTTAAGCTAATATCTAATAGTATATTTTTCATTATTAGTCAATGGGAACAACACCAGAGATAATATAGCTATTAAAATGCCACAAAAAGAACCACAAGATGCCTTGATAGATCACATTTCAGCTCATATATAAGTCACTTTCACCTCTTTTTTCAGGTTTGAAAGTTTAGCTGATTTATACTACTATATAAAACTATACCCAAAACATTTTAGATTTTTCATTAAGACTCCTATTCTAAAATGCATATTTTACTTTTCAGAATGTTCTACAAGCAAAATAGTAAAACCAACTTTCCAGAAGCAATTAATTATTTTCTTTTAATATTTTTTTTAATTCATACCACTTTGTTTATATTTGCAGTCCTCCAGTAAATCCTTTGACCAACAGGCAGTTACTTGAAATAAGGTGATCCTCCAATTTATTTTGGATGGCTATATACACATTGCAACTAAAAAGCTCTTTTGTTTAGCAGAATGGAACAAGTGAGATTCCCTAAACTCTGAAAGCATTCAAAGCAAAAGCAGGAGACAGCTTAATAGTGAAGGATTAATTTCATACAGCAAGGTCAACTGTCAGAAAGTATATTGCGGGTCATCTGCCACACTCTCTCCCACAGCCTTTCCAGGCATATTCGATGGAAAGAGTATGCACATTGGCCCCTCTTTCAAACAATCGAGCAAGTGTCCTTTGTCTCCTGCCCAAACGTGCCAAGCCTTCTGCATCTTTTGGCCCCCCCTCCGTTCTCTTCTGCCTCCCAACCTGCAGTACTGGAATGTTTTGGCCACAAGGTTAAGAAAGATTCCCCCATTCATCACAACCTGCCAAGCACAACAGGGTCACAGTCCCAGTCACAGTCCTGCCTCTCTGCTAATCCGGCCTCAACGCCGGCATGAAACTTCAAAGATCTTTTGCCACAGGCAAAAATTAGTCCTTATTTGCTTTAAAATCTGAGTATCAATCAAGTTAAACTGTGCTCCAGTGGAGCGAACATTCTGAGCACTCAGAGGAGTGCCTATGCTTGGAGCTCAGTTCTGGCTCTAATTGAATGCAGAGCTCACCTGGACCAGCAGCACAAATACTTCAAGTGCCCCGAAAATCTAACTGTGAGATAATTCCTTCTGTCCAGAAAGTAAGCCCTGGTAGAAAGAACATGCAAGCATACAAGAGTTGTGCACGTGTGTAAATAACTGTATATAATACACACAGAATCCTTGTTCATGTGCAAATGCTTCAAATTCTTTTCCCTACCAATCTTTTCATTTTCAGTTATGCCATATGATCAACCACAGTTATATAATTGTAAAGGTGTACAATTGTAAAGTTCTGTTATTGACTTTTAAATATTCCCGAAATTAGTTCTGAAGAACAATTACAGATTAATTACAAGATCACCCAGTAAACATTTGTTTCATATTTAGCAAACAAATATTCAGTAACTCTAGCTAAAATAAAATGCAAATTCTGATATTCTAAAATACTGCCTGCCACTCCAATGCAAAAAAAAAAAAAAAAAAAAAAAAAAAAAGCCAACACAATGTTTGCAATCAACTCAGGTTATTCAATACATATTTCAATTGAACCTTTTTTGGAGATAAAATGGAATTTATTTTAAAAAATGCTTTTTAAAAGTCTTCACGTTTTCTTCAGATATTTACATGCAATTGAATATTGTTAAACTGTGCATTAAGTCAGGGCAATTATTAAATATTGCATTAAATTAAATATTGAAATATGGTATATTTCCTGTTAGACTAAGACAATGTGCATTTTTGGAAATGTGTATTTTTGGATTTTTGCAATGTTAAATGTAATTGAAAATACAGCTCATAAATTAAAATACTAAAAGAAGTAACAAGTAAGTAGAACATTATATTTACAAACAGTTCACATACCTTTTATACATGAGTGTAATATAGCCATGCTCTCTTTAACTTAAAAACATGGAAATGATATGTTAAATTTTGAATACCTTTAACATTTACCAAATAAATTATAAAATTCAAAAATTAAAACTAAGTGTTGTTGTTGTTTTTCACATTCTCTCCATGTATATGCAACTTTAATAAAATTTTAGTATAGCTACTTGCAATAGAAGTGGCAGAAAATGAAGATTATAATGACAGGCAATAATGCAAATCAGAGACAGATAGTATGCGTTGTGTTTTTCATGTGTTTCCTCTACTTTACAGTATACTCAGATATTTTATTAAATCCTCATCTGTTTAAATCTGCAAATTAACCTGGACTTCTAGTTTCTGCAGCAGACAAATGAGCTTCCCTGTATGCAGACTCAGACGTATGAAGGCTTGCAGGAACATACAAAAACACAGCTATTTCCCCAAAGTCAAATTTAAGCTCTTTTTCTTGAGATTATCATGCATTCGTACCAGATTGATGCCACTTGATTCACTCTGGCATTGAACAAGTTACACTAAGCAGTTCAATAAATCCAAAACTGTTTTGGAAAAACATGCATTGGTGAGAAATGTGTTTTTAATTCAGGAACTTAAGGTGCTACTCACTTTATGTAACTACTTTAGGATTTACCTTTCCCTTAGAAGATGAAGAAATAAAAAAGGCAAGAAAGGTGGTGAGACAGTTAAAAGCTGCTTAGCTGGAGCTCATTTCAGAAAACAGTGAGCAGTCCAAGAAAAGAAACACGTAATTGGATACTGCTGCTCGCTGCTCTCCAGACCCCAGAAACAAAACCGAAGAACTTATTGGCTGTAATAATTTATCATACCTTTCTTCAGAACATGTCCCCTAAACATTACAGCTCCCTATAGCAGTAATGTTTTTTGGTTTTTTTTTTTTGTTTGTTTGGTTGGTTGGTTGGTTGGTTTGTTTTTTTGCTTTGTTTTTACAGACGGACCAGGCTGGACTGCCCTTTCTTTCCTCTCTAGTGCGCTGCTGGCTCTCCCAGCACCATGAAGTGCCACTGAGTGCAGCCCCTTCCAGGTCTCCCCAAATGGAGCGGGCCCAGGCAGCCAGGCAGGAGGTGCCAGCTCATGTCACAGCCCCCGAGCACAGCTGGGCAGCAGCACAGCAGCAGAGGAAAGTATGTGAACGCAACAGCAATGCGTGCTCCAACACTCCCTGGGCAAGGAAGTTTTTAATCAGAGTTTATTTTCTAGGAAAATGAGTATGTAATTACAAAACCCATTAAAAGTTTGAAACATTCACAGTACAGTAAGACTCAAATATGAAGTCACATGCATGACATACAACAATATGGGAAAGCTTTGTACAGCCAGCTTTGAGAAGCAGGAAGGATGCTTTTGTGTAATTACACTACAGCATTATTGGTTCCAAACAAGTGTCTCAGCAATTTAGAAACTGATTTAATTGACTCAAATGGAATAGAAAATTAAACCATTTTATTTCCCCCTACAGTTTTTGTAGTTTAAGGATAATTAAATTTCAACTCCGCTTATACCTAGACACCTGTCTCAACATACCAGCCTTTAAGTGTCCCTTAGAATAGTGTAATCAAATAGCACAACCAATAAACTGCTTAAAGATTTGACAAAATGCAACACTCACAGCACACTACAGAATAACGCCTTTTCTTTCTTACGGCACTTAACAGGTCAACTCCCACGCTAGTAACAAGCTGCTCCCAAAAGAACAAAGTACTTGAGGGATTCAGACAAATGCCCAGCCTAAACTTCTGTTCTCCAGAGCAAATAAATTAACACTTATGATGTTCCCAAAACAAGTTTGAAACTGCTGCTACAGGAATGAAAACAAAATCTGCTTGTCAGAATACAGTCCGACCACACAACTTATACCCACTTGCATTTCCCATCACATCACTAAGTGACCACTGCATCAGTATCACAAACTGAAATCCATTGTAACCTTACCTCATTTATCTCTGAAGAATAGAGTCGAGTTCCCCAAATGTGTGAAGTAACCTTCCAGGACAAAAGAAAAAAAGGCTGTCTGTGATGTTTGGCACTAATTAACTTCCACTGCTCAGCATCTGAGGTATCCAGACATTTTTTCTACGCTTTATCCATCAGCGGGCTACAACTTTTTAAACTGGAAATACTGAAGACACTTTGTTCTTCCCTGAACTGTCAGACTGAGCCTAGCGCAGTCAGGTTACTTAAGTTAACTAAGAGGAGATCTGGATAGTAAACACGCTTGGCTCTGTCCAATGGCTTTCCACACCCTTCTGTTTATAGTAAGATGACTTGCATTCAGAGGTCACCCCATCAACAGCTCCTGTCTTTCAGTGGGTATCTAATGTGCTGCATTTATCCCAAGGCTCTTTTAATGAAACCACCTTCCCGTCCCTGCTTGCCTGCTGTTGCTGTGACACATCTGCTCCTTATTGTACCAGGTCCTATTAAGTGTTAAAATACCCTACCTGGGCATACGTTCTGCAAGTAACACAGATATTTATGGGTGTTAGCCTTGTCTGTGAATACACACAAAATAAAGTCTTTCTAAAGATCAAAGAAAGAATTTTGCCAGAAACATTCATCTTGCAAATAAAAAAAAAAAATTCAGGAGGAAGGAAGATGAATGCCATTGTTTGATCTGGACTTGAAAATTTTACAAATACTCCCTCAAAGGATAATGCTTATGCCTGTTCCAGATAATATTTATTTGAATATGTTAACACGCTGGAAACAAGAGATGAGGAGTGTCCTCGAGCTCTGCTGCAAAATGACACAGAGCCAAAGAAAACAAGGGTCAAGTGCCAGGACCCCACTGCAAACACCAAGTCAATTCTATGCCAAAAGAATACAGGGAATTGATTGCTCTTACAAAAGTACAGACCGCTGGCTCTCAGCTTTGTGCACACAATATGCTACTGGCTAGTAGAGTTCAGCGATCCAGCTGGTAACTGTTATCTCTTCATACAATGTTTTAAACCAAAAAGGCAAAGCTCAACCTCGCATTTATTGCACTAGAAATTACTCATCACAACAGCTGTATCTAAATAAACTGTATCTTAAAATGGGAACAAGAGCACAGTGTTTATCATTTTCCTTCATCAGTCCAGTGTCAATAAAAATAAGAATTGAGAACCATTTCCAAATTTCTACCGATGCTTTTTTCTTCACTTGTTAGACATTGGGCAACACTTGTTAAATTCAGCTGTGCTTCACATGGAGATGTGAAACTGAAGATGGCACTCTCTCCCCATGCAAACTGGACCTGATTGCTGCTCAGAAATTCTCTTTGAGTGAAAGTTACACCTGCAGCACATTTTCGGCACCAGTTTTTGTCACCACTACAACATCCAAATGACAGATAGCTTGGCTCTGTTAAAGCTAATAAAACATGATTGATGAACTGGGCTAGAAAGCCACGTCAGTTCAGATTAGGATATTTGTGCCATCATTTGACAGGTCCCACACTTTATTATTAGAATCAACTGCATGGACTGTAAGGGCCACTTCCATTCAGATTCTCCAGTGCCTTTTTTTGAACCTAAGCCTATTTAGGAAGCTTAAGTGCAAAAGCTTTTACTTGGAAATTTTGCTTATTTTCTCTAAAATACTTGTGCTTAGAAATACAATGTACACCCTTAAACAGGTGCCTGTCAGCTGCTATTATCTCATGCACTAAAAGTCCAAATAATCCTCATTTCACTGCATTATGTGGCAAAATAAAGGCTCACCTCTCTGACAATGAAAACCTACTGGAGCATATATAAAGTACTGCGGAGGGCATAATCAGCTTTCAGATGTTGTTTTTGACATTAGCATTGGGCATAACCTCATTTTTAATTGCTGAAACAACTAATACATCAGACGTGAAAGTTTGCTAATGCTAGATGGTGAGCTTATTTCACCATCAAAGAAGGGAAACAAAGGGAAAAGCTAGCATGGAAAAGGCTGCCAAGGAAAAACCAAAATCATAGAATCATAGAATTGCTAAGGTTGTAAAAGACCTTAAAGATCAAGCCCAACCACAACCTAACAATACTCCCCTAACTCTAACAACAGATACAAACAAGGACCCCTACTGATGAAAATCCTGGGCACTGCTCTATGAAGTGCAGAGAGCTGTCTCAGGAGTAGATGAGGAACAAAATTTGTTTCTTTTTTTCTACCAGGCATCAGGCAGAGGAAGAGTGGCCTTGCTTTGGGCTCCCCCAGGCAGTTCAGGGGCATGCCCTTACCTCTTGGTACAGCTCTGTACATGGGAGTCTTCAAAGCCAGTGTCTCCTCACTGTCTCACTTTCATCCTCATGATCTTCTCCAATTGCTGTCAAAGATCAACACTAGTCTGCTTACAGACTGCAAGGACCAAAAAAATGACCATCATACTGTCAAGTAATGATCAGATAATATAATTACATCTATAGAAGAACTTCTTTCTCAGACAGACAAGGAAACAACTAAAGAATTGATCAATCTGCAAATTGAAATCAGCAAACAGTTTGTTTGTAACAACAGTTGCTGTTACTTCCATAGCTTTGCACATAGTAAAAATGGCAGGTGAGGTAAGAGCATTTTCTCTACTTTTTCTCCTTTTCCTCCAGGTGAAGAAACTGGAGAAAAGGGAAATGTTTTATTTATGAAAGCAGTAATCTCTTATTTAGTTATCAATGGGAACATAACCTTCCCTTGAACACAGTTTTGTAGTTGCTTTGCTTTTTTTAACCATTTGGATTTCATCAAATAGTATGTGAAGTACTTCAAGACAGATTAGATGAAAAAACAGCAGCAGCACGTTTTGTTGCAGTAGAACAAACCCGTCTAATGCATTCCCAGAGCAATCACAACCATTTCACATTTTGAATCAATGTGGTTTACAAGTAATACACAGATACGACTAATGACAAATAAGTACAAGAAGGAGAGGGTACTTCTTGAAAAAGAGTTGCATATAAGATTTGGATCGGTCAGTTTCCTAGTTAGAGATCAAATTCAATGCCAAATAAATATTTTATTGGATTGCAATCTTGCATTTGAAGAGGGTTTGAAGGAGCTTTGATCCCTAGAATTGTGCAAGGCAGTGACTTCTCCCCACCTCAGGGCCTCTTCACATTTCCCCGGCTGTGGGACTGGGTCTCACAGGTCATGACAGGCCCTAAAGGTATGAACCTTTCACCAGGCTGCTGTAATGGTGCCTCAGCTCAGCCCAGCCCAGCCCAATAGTGTCAAAAAACTAGCTCAACTGCTTTTAGCTCCTTTGTTAGCTCCTCTTTTAAGCTACAAACTGTTAGAAAAAATAAATTCTCAGATCAGAACTGCTGCACACGTTCAAGAAATTTAAATTAAATTTCAATTTATAAACTCCTATCAGAAGTCTTCATCATCTCGTATTTTTCTATTTGTTTTTTTTTATTTTCTCCAGGATGTACCTGAGGAAATTCCACAAAACCCCATAACTCATTAGGGTAAAGAAACTGTTCTATGAATTACACTTCACAGTTGTCTCCTACACATTTGAGGGCTTGTTTGTAAAAGAAAGGGAGATAAATCAAAACATCATTATTTAACTAATTCTCTCAATAGGTGACATTGCATTCATTAGACTCTGCTCAAAACTGAAACTCTGTTATGCTCTGTCTGGGCACTTACAATCTTGCAGTGCACGGAGAAAAGTTCAGTTTTCATCCCAACCATCTTTTTGTTCCCCTCATTCTGGCAGAACGTAGCTTCTCAGGTACAGTGAAGAAAAACAACAGAAGGGCAGATTCCAGCTGGATGTCATGGTGTGTGATTTCTTTGTGATTAACACTGTTACCAAAACATAACTACTCTGGTGAAATTAATAAATAAATAAATAAATAAATAAATAGTTGGGAAACAACTGGAAACCATCTAAACTGCTGAACTCAGAGCGAATAAAGATATTTCAATACCTCAGATTTTCAAGCAGCAGTAATGGAAAAAAAAATATTTATGTATGAATTCTATATTGTAAACAAACTGCAAACATTTTAAATCACACTTTAAAAAAAAAAATGGCCTTAATTTGCCTGATATTTTTTCCACAATAATATTTTCCAGTTTATTTCTGCATGTAACTCAGTAAAATGCAAGCATTCACCTTGCCTTTGTCTTGAAAAATTAAATCTTTGGTATTAAATCTTAAACATTAATACCATCAACATAAGAAAATTGTCAAAACTGGAAACAGTATTTTTTGCTTCAGCATTTTCATCTCAGTTTCTTCCATTAGGTTCAATGAAATTTTCTCCAAAATGCACTTACGTTTCATTCCCAGTGGATATTTTAAAAGAATATGATACTTTAATCTAAAACAAAAGAAGTAAAATCCTGAATATATCGAAATGTACATCGAATTCAAGGGACAAAATATGTGATAAGAGTTTTGATATACTTTCTAAAGCAAAGCTGTCACATAACACCTTATGTGAGGCATTAGAGGTAAAAATAATTTTAAACAATGCTTTTTTGACCACGTTTTCTAGGTCTCCAGCCAGGATCAGTGCTCAATGATGGGTACAAATATAACCCCAACATTAAAATTTTAAAATCTATTTTCTCCTTATGGGTCTACAAAATCAGCTGTTGAATAATCTTCAACATTTAAATAAACTGTTTATTTGGTCATAAAATAAACAAGCGTAGGATAGAACTACAGTTACATGAAAGCTGGGAAGCTAGATTTTTGAAGCAGATCTTGAAAGCAAGGAAGGAAATGAGAAGCTGAAATGTTGAGTACTTTTGACTTGAGCTTCCAAACAGCAGACGACACTTCCTATCATTTTCATCCTTATGGGTACAAAAACACTTATAAAGCGTGTTAGCATTTTACAACTCTTTGTAAGGCTTCAGTCTAGGTAATATCCAGTTTGAGCAAACAAAACCTTATCCATTTCTCTCTTTCATATGCTCAGGCAGCTTGCATTTCTCGTACCAAGCACTTTTCTCCAGCTTTTGTCCTGTTTCTGCAAGACGACCAAGTCTCTTCTCTCTCCCCCCCTTTGCATATGCAGAAACATGCACTATATCATCACACATGTTCAGAAATGAGGGAGTGAGGTATATTTTTTTAAATAAAGCATGGTCTGTATCCTTTCTTTAACTTACTGGTTTGAAAGCTGACTGGCACCTCCATTATTGTCATAGGCCTCCCCACCACCAGAAAACTAGAGCAAAGTCAAACTTGAGAACTACAGCAGAGATTCCTAAGCTGCTATATAGAAACCATTTAGAGGCAGTGCTCTCATGCTGGGGCAGGCAAAAGGAGGAGCAGAAGCAACAGAGCCTGACCTTTCTGGGCAAAGAGCTAGGACTCTTGCTGTTTATTTGTGCCTGGAGCAAGGCCTAACGTAGTAGGGGAAGTGCTTTTTTCATGAGAGAAAAGATGGTGTTTTGCTTCTGACGTGGGAGACACAGCGATTAAGGAATGGCTGACACACCCTGGAATAGCAAGCAATCACTTTCAGCTATTACGTTAGTAGATTAGGAAAAATCAGCATTTTAGCTGAGGTCATCCCCATTATTAAGATTCATACGGGGCTATGGCACAAAATTCAGTTGTCTTTTTTTCAAATAAACTTTCAATGCCACTTGATAAATTTATATGTGCATTAAAAATGAACTAGTACAAATAAGGAATTACAACAGGAAAAAAAAAAAAAAGAAAAAGAAAAGAAAGCTTGTACACTAATTCCACTAAACAAAGCTAAAGAAAAGGTACGTTCAGGACCAAATGAAGTTTGTCTTTCATATGTTTGGAGAAGACAGCTACATTAGGTAGAAATGATTTTAGAATCATAGAATCACCAGAATCATAGAATCACCAATTCTATTCCAATTCACACCAATTCACACAATTTAATTGTGTGACAGCTTTGAAAAGGAGCCTTAAGTAAAACTTTATGTCTTAATGTAGTAAAACTGCATGAATTTTATAAGATATTATAGTTACAGACATTTTAGACACTGAGCCTAGCTGGGTCATTTCACCTGGCCTTTTGGAGATACTCTCACACAAATGTCCCTTAAAAGTTTGGGTAAAAGCAAAGTTAATGATTACTAATTTTGATACAAAGATTTTACATCTTCCTCTCTACAGTTATATTTATGCTTGAGTCACCAATGTGTTAAAGAACCTGTACTCTGAAAATACGATTGAGCCATGCTAACTGCACGTTCATTATGGGCAGGATAGCATTCCACATTTTAAGCGTGCAATTTCTGCTAAAAGCATTCTTTAGAAACACAGCTCCAACAATATTTTAACATAATAAATTAATGTGTTACACGTTTACTCTCTTTAGAGTGAGACCTTTGTGCTTTTCCCATAATGCCTCCAAAAGGTTTGTATCAACTATGGTGCTGATAAATTCATTTCTCTGGATGTCTATGTTGCTCTTTGCATCAAAGGAGAAGTTGCATGGAAGTTTCCATTTTTTTCCTTTGTTTGTGTTGGCAGCTTTACCAGTGGGAATTTCAAAGAATTTCACAGCCTGGCAAAGGGAGGAAGTGACATCTCTATATCCCCAAAATATCCAGCTTTCAGCAGCTTGCCCCTTTTTCTGCTGTGCTACTCTACACACTTTTATTCCTTTTTCCTTCAGTGACAGCCTACTGCTTAACCAAAACAGACTTCCCTCTTTGTAATTTTTTTAAATACACCCTTTGCTATAAGCTATTGTACTCAAGTCTAAGAAAGTCCACTGCCACTCAGAAAAGATGTAGGGGCATATTTTGTTCTCTAGAAGAGCTCATCAGTTTGGCATGGGATGCACTACAATAACCAAGAGTCTTTTGGATTCCACAGACAGCTTTATCAAAGATTCTTATGTTAAACCATTCACCAGCTAAACGACAAAATTTTTAAGTTTATAGAATGGCTTAAAATTCTTTACTGCTTCATAAGCAAGAATCCTGTAATATTTTTCAAACATACAGATTAAAAATTAAAAACACAGTTCTGTTTATATCCACTTACAACAACACTCTACTGCAGTGTAAATCTAAAACTATTCACGATATTCTACCAAAATTTGGCCTGTCTTTATATTATTTCACCAGTTATTTTTAAGTATAAAGTTTTAAGTCACCAAATCCAGTTTTCTTCACATCAGACCTGCAATTCCACTACAGTTAATGATATTTCACTGTTGTCAGAGCAAAATTTGGACCAGGATACAGATTTCAACACCACTCTACTCAGAAATATAGTGTTTCAGAGGTTTTACTGCAACTTCAAAGGTGGATCAACTTACAAGCGACTAGTGCTGGAGAGCATACATCCTCCATCATCATAATCAATTTTTCAGCATCAGCACAAGCATTAGGAAGAATTACTTGGTTTAAAATCACAACCTCCTTTTCTTGAGTACAGAAATGCAGTAAGTTGCTTCTGCACACTACTTGGATTTGTGTACGTAAGCGAAGAATAAAATATCACAATTCATAGCATTTCAATTCAGAAGCTTTAGGTGAAATCATCTTTCTGTCACCATTGTGAGATACTAGCTATAAAGTGCTTAAAAGTGGTTAACAAAAAAGTAAGAAACAGCAATAATTTTAATTTTATACTGTTTTGATTTGAAGCTATCAACTTACTACTTCCCTAAAACACACCTTTAATAATGTATATTGCTGACTAAACAGGGAACTTAGCATACTGCTTCTCCAGCAGGGCTTTTAATTATTTCCAGTAATCAAATAATACATTGACAAAATTGAGAATAAAACGAAAAAGTTTGACTGACTTCTTCTGCAGAGAAATGAAATACACATAAAATGAAAGAATTTGAGGCAATCTTAGTTACTTGTGCAGGTGAACAAAACTTCTGTCCAAACTGGAAACCAAGCACTAAGCCTTAATGGAATACAGGCAAAAATAATGGTATTTCCTTGCAGTATGCCAAAGCAATTCATCTTAGCTTTGGAGGTGGCGTAGTGATTCTGGTCATTGGCAAAGTACAGATAAAGCCTTTTCATCTCTCTCAGACAGACACAGCTTAGTTTGGCCATTTTTAGAACGCAATAAAGTGTTTTGAAGATCCATATTTAAGCAAAGTATTTCTTCTACACTGCGGATTTCTATGCCAGCGAGACAAAAAAACTGTAAAAAGGCCCATGTACATGCTTAAACTTCTTCACATGTTAATTATTTTGTTAGCTTTAATAAGATTATCCACTGTACAATTGGGCATGTATGTAAATTACTGCTCAACTTGCACTGGAACATGGCTGTTTCATTTCTGCATGATATTTTAGGTCTATTCTGTTTTCTATATTTGTAATCCTTCACTGTTCTAAAAATGAAAAATGTCATATTGTAATGCAATTAGAAATGAGGTTTACTCAGTACCTATATTTCTAGAGAGCTACAAATACCTTGAGATATTATTAAAATATATAATAGTGCACAAAAATATTGATGTACAGGTTTGAAACAACTCATACACACATTCAGTCAAAATGAATCCACTTTGAATATCAATTTTAGCTAAAATTCAAGGGACTAACACTAAAATACTAAGAAATCTTTGAAATATTTTGTGCTGTGCAGCAGAGAGGGGAAATATGCAGGCTAGTAACTAAAACAGCAAACAAAAGTAAAACACTCTTACTACACTACAAGAAAACTTCTGTCACATACTCAGAGTGCATGACATAATTGGCTGCCAAAGCCACGTGTGCAAAGTTTTCCAATTTGGTCCAAAACAGACAGAGAGCAATCAGATAGTACCCTGTTACTAGACATAACAGTAGTTTTGCTTTCTGTCCATGTTGTGAGTATCCAAGCATGACATTAAAAGCACTGAGGAATGAAAGAAAGCTTCAAGCATGTAGTTAAAAAAAAAAAAAAAAAAAAAAAAAAAAAAAGGAAATTAAATGAATGCCTACTCAGAAGGGCGGGATAGAAAGAAAAGGAGTTAAAAGTAATGTCCTTCTCACATTATCTTCTTGAGAGCAGTGCAAAGACAAATTGGCAGCAGAAGAGGGAATCATTTTTCCCAGTGAGTGCTGCACTCCAGAACTGGCTGGTAGCTCAGTTTGGAAGATATCAACCATGTTATCTCTGCCTTCAGACTCTGTTATGAATTAGATTACTAAATGAGATCTTTGGGTTATACAGTATACAATGACATATTTCTGGAAGTGGGCATTACTGATTCTTATAAACATAAATACAGAAGTACTCTCCATTGTTCATTGAAGTTATGGAATAACCTGCCAGTACAAGGAGTTCAGTCCCACCTCTGTAGATTTTTTTCTGTGTGAAATATACATCTTTATCTAGCCAAAGAAAAAATACCTAAACGTTGTGGATGGTCTCTTTTTTTTTTTTTTTTTTTTTTTGTGAAATAATCTGAGTCATACAAAATGCGTGCTTTAGCCTCTGTTCTCTCTAGAGGCAGTGAATTCCAAATATTTATTATGTGCTGCTAGAAAAATATTCATTTTATTAGTTTGAAATACATTTCAGTTTCTCTCAGTACTCCCTAAATTGTAGCACTTGACTTACAGTCTCTTTCCTACTCATTACTGCATAGGCATTTTTGGACTCATCTGTCAACTCAATTTTCCTCAGTCCATAAAGAAGGGTTGGGTTTCTAAATGTCTTTATTAATTTCTATTTCCCATATCTAATTTCTTCAATTCTTCCAAACCCACAGCAGGTTGAACAAACAGAATTGAATACACAGGGAAGATTTCCCTCAATCTGAGAGGCAGCACCAGAAGACTGGCAGAGTCTCAACACTGGGCACAGGATAATCTTAATATAGATTTTGTGTGAAGTCCCATTTTAGGGAACTACAACGCAACTTGACTCCTCTCTTACTTTTTCACAGAAACAAACAGTCCATTTCAGGAAGTCACTCAGCACAAATACTCTTCCACAGGGAAACTTGGTGACTGAATCCCAGTTTGTTTCTACAGAGGCCAGATTTCTTCACCAGCTGACTTCTAGCTTGGGTGCCTCAACAGGGAGTTAGGTGGCATGAACCTGGTTATGGTTCCTTAAAAATCCATGTAAATTTTGATGCTTGAAGCAGTGCAGTGAACTCTCCTTTTATTGTACCTAAACAGATGAACAGATCTGTAGACTAATCAAAGATTTAAGCACCCCTACCCTGGAGCCTTGAAGTTGACACATTTTTCAGTTAAACAAAATCTAAACTTCTGGTTTCTATAATAAGATTTACCATATAGATAAAAATGGAGTTATGACCACAGATTACCAGGTTAAGTTTTGCAAGCTCAGAGGGAAATGTTGTTTCAGAGTTGCTTACTGTTAGAAGAATATAATTAGAATCTGAAGATGCATCAAATTTAAGAATAAAATAGGAAAATCATAGAGGAATTCCAGCACCATAAGAAGCTTCTAAAAGCTGTTATCTCAACAAAGTGCAGAAAATCATTTATAAGCAAGAGATGATGGTCTGTTTCAAAGAACATGTAAATGAACATTTAAACCTTAGGATTTGAAAAATGTTAACGATGCCTTTCATCTGACATTGTGTGACAAGAGTATGTAGCTGTCAACTGCACAAAACAAACTGAAGGCCTTGTTTTTCTGAATCTTTATCATGTTCCTCATCAACTTACCAGCACTGATAAAGATTGCAGGACAGATTTTCCTGGATGTTGAAGATTTACATGATTTGGAAATTACTAAGTTATGAAGAGCTGATCCATGAGGTGCTTCATGATTCATTGCATCTCCACCTTTAAGGAATTGGTCTGAAAGTGCACCAGAGTAATACTGAAAATTCCGCTGAAGAAGAAAGGAGGCCTAACATCACTCATGCACACTGTCCAAAGATGTGATTAATATGGCTTTCTGCAAGATTGTCTAGCTACTGACAGGCCACTTCCTTTAAAAACTAACATAAACTGTTAAATGTACTGAAATACCTCAAACTGATTGTGTTCATCATATGGAAAACTTACAGAGGAATATCTTAAGTGATATATTTTTTTACTGATTATTTGGATTCTTTCAAAACTTACATAGTTTAAATATTTTTAAAATGATACCAATTATTTTGTCATTCTATATTGACAACAAACCACAGAATCATCATAGAATTATCACAGAATGGCCTGGGTTGAAAAGGACCTCAAAGATCATGCAGTTTCAACTGCCTTGAGCCACATCCAGCCTGGCCTTGAATGCCTTCAGGGATGGGGCATCCACAACCTCTCTGAGGTTCCAGTGCATTAATACCCTCCGAGTGAAAAACTTCCTCGTAATATCTAACCTAAACCTCCCATCTTAGTGTAAAATAATTCCCATTGTCCTATCATTATAAACCCATGTAAACAGTCATTCCCCTACCTTTCTAAAACTGAGTGAATAGGATTGCTTTAAATAGTGTTATTTAGTGTAGTAGGTGACTGCAACAATTTAGTCATTATTGAATGCATAAATGAGAAGTTATATTTAAGACTCAGGTAAACAGAAAGAAAAACTTTTAAGTATAACTCAAGATGAAAAAGCTGAACTATAGAACAATAACATACCCTATAAGCCATTGTTTTACAATATACAATGGAGAAAATAGTCAGGTTTTTTTCCTCTTGAATATTTTGAATTTATTTGCAAAGAAATGAGTTTTCCTAGGTCCTGTTTCAGTTTTCTCATAAAAAGAAATAAAGTTTTTATAATTCTAACATAAAAAAATTCAATTAAGTAATGAAAAAACGGTAAATTTTCACTTCTCAGAACCATAAATAATGAAGTAAGAAAAGCAGGGTTCTACCAGTGATGAGAATTCTTGAAGTTTTTTGTTTTTTTTTTAATATGCAAGTAGAATCAAAGGTGTCCAAGCAGGAAGAAACTTAATTCTCAATTAAAACTCATTTTGTCAGAGACCAGCATTTAGTTCCATGTGTTACATGTCAATTCCTGCTGTATACCTTTCCACACCTTAACATGCCAAGCCAGTTCTGAAAATCTGTCCCATTGTGATTACTTGTCTTGTTCACTTTGTAATTGTGATTCATAATTCTCCTGTATAATAAAAATAAAGACTTGCATTGAAGTATTTTTTCTTATGCTTTCAAACTACTTAAAGTAGTTTTATTTCAGTGACAAATTCAACGCTGTTTTTCTGCATTTGGGAGGAATTTTGATTTGGAGTCTTACTGTGAAGTGATCCAAATAATGAGTTCAAATTTAAATTTCTACAAAAGAATGAATAAGAAATATTTCTTTTTAACCAAATGTAGTTGAGATTCAGGAGCTGCCTTTGCCCCAGAACAACTTGGAATGTCACTTATTTCTTGAAATCCTTGTTTCTCAGAGGTCATTCAAGACAAGTGCACACGTAATGATTACACTGTCAGTAACAATGAGGGTTTCTAAAGAAAATATTTTCAAACACAAATAAAAACCAAGATAAAGACTTTATATTTGATGTCTGGTTTGAATCAGCATTATAACTGGTGAATAAAATCACTTAGACTTAACCAGGCAACTCTAAGAAGAAGAAAGACTTGAATTAATTCTAAGAAATCTTGAACAAGAGCAAGACTGTTATTCTGCAGGCCTGATGTTTCATTACCGTCATCAAGAGTAGATCTACCACAGATTTCATAGAATCAGCATTCCCTGAATAGTCAAGGACAAATTTCTCTTTTTAGTTTGATTTTTGGATTCGTGAGTCTTGGGCCATCCGAGTAGGTCCTATGACTGAAGTGAGTGAATTTAGAATTGTAATCAGGGAAATTTGTATCCACATTCATTCGCAGCTTTTAAATTACATCATCATATGCATTATTGTTGAATATGAATTATGGAAAAAATTTTACCTTGTAATGGTGTTGCTGATAAACTGAATGGTCAGGAGAGAAGTTAAACAGGAAATAAAACTAAAAGGAGCATACATTAATAAATTAGTTACCCGCTCCTATAGTAACTTATACCTCTTCTGGCTCTTTGGTATGTAAATTAAATGACCAAAACCAATTTACATTCACATCAGAAAGTGAGTGGAAATCTAGATTGGCTGAACTTACAAATTCCAATTTCTTGGCAAGTTAGTTATCTCGTCTTAGATCTCCTTATCCATTTATACATAAGGAAATGTGGATAAACCAATTATAGGACAGACACAGACCCAATCAGATCAAAAACAGATCAGTATGCACGAGTGATAAGCTTAATGAAAACATGGTTTCGAATGGGACATTTTAAACTCAGTAGGAAACAACTAGGACTTTGGAGCACTGAAAACAGCATAAAGAGGCAAGTCCAGATGCACAAGGCTTATGCGCACCTACAAATTGTGGGGAACAGACATTTTAAAGCAGTTAAGGACAGGCTAAGTTAATGGCCTGGGTGTTGTTTCGACTTTGAGCCAATGCTATTAGTGATCTGCATAGTATTATGGCTGTCCTATTCAGAATGTTCTAGAAAGCTGCGCTCTCATAAGTAGATCATGTCCAACTGGACATGGCTTACTTTTGCAACTAAGCAATGACATTAAACATTTGTCCAGATCTCAATATGCATCTGCTGAAGGAATGGGGTGGCGTGTTAAACATATAAGGACTAGCCAGTATTACCCTTCAATCTGTCATCTGCTGAAAGCATCTAGGAGAAGCTGGACTGATCATGAAAAGCTGTAAAATAAATTCAAAGATCAGTGAAACCTTGCAAAAACTCTCATTCAAAGCTAAAAATGAGTTGGATCAGCAGACAACTTTGCAAATACACACACCCCCTCAAAAACTGATTTACTAACATCTGCCACAGCCCCATACCAGAAGCATGTTTTCTCTTTTCTGACTGGGTAGTAATATTTTTACTTGCAGCTGTTGAACAAAATATTCTACATAGGCTATTGAATCCTTTGAACACATCTGTGTGTGTGTGTATGTGTGAAATAGTGTCTCTTTTTGAGTATTTCCAGCCTGAGTTATAATACTCAGCTCATTCCAAAGCCCACAGCAGTTACTTGGAAGACTCTTCTATGCATCAGTGCATTTTGGTTCAGCTCCTGATGAACACCACCAACTTTGAGTTTGACTGCAATGCAGAGATGTAGCATGTATGAACCCAGCTAACACAGGTCAATAAATCTGGCTGCTAATAGAGGAACATTTTGCTCTGCACAGATTGTCCAGCATTTTAATAGAATACAGTGATAACTTGGCAGACTGGCCAGCACCATGGAAGTTACTACCATGCACCTAAGTGGTAAGGCATGGGGCATTCTGTTTGGAGGTACATGCAGATCCCAAATGAATACTCTCTGTCCTAGAAGCATAGGTCACACAACATCAGAATTGAAGCAGGGACACACAGGTGACGTTGGATAAAATCTGTTCATTCCAGTCAGGCTAATCAGGTCAACAGGGGTTACCTTGATATAGCCGAAGTCAGAAGCAAAGCAGAGGGGTGATGCTGGAGTGAAGGTGGAGCACAGAGCCAGATCCTGCGAAACTTTTCAGGGGGACTCAGTTACAGAAGGACTGGAAACCACTAAGGTGAATTTCATTGCTTAGTAGCAGGGAAGAAATGTAAATAAGTAAGCAGGACATGCTTTGCTAGCATATTCTGTGATGTGCTTGGGAGATCACAGTATGGCACTATACTCAAGGATCTCCCCAGACATGATCAAATCTAATTTTTTCTACTGTCAAAAAAAGTCTTCATTTTCTAACCAAATTGCAGGCAACAGAAAGCTTCCAAGCTTGTACACATATTAGGATATTCATTTCTGTGAAAGGCAAAAAGGAAAGCACCAATATCTTCTGTTCTGGTATTAATGTTAATTATGAGTTACTGCAACAAATGGTGCTGGGCCATTTGCAAGTCTTTAAGAACATATGAGATCTATGCTTGATAACCAAAAGTACAGTGAGATCAGCACTTCACTTTCAGCAAATACTAAAAGTAATCGGAGAGGAATAATAAGTATTGTGATATTTACCCCAAGTACTCTCTTGGGGTAATTCTCCAGCTGAGTTGTTGAACTCTTTTGTGACTCTGGGCATCCTGGTCTAGTGGTTGGCGACCCTGCTTGTGGCATGGTCCTTTATGGTCCTTTTCAACCCAGGCCATTCTATAATTCTATGAACTAATCAATGAATGCTAACCAAGAAAATTTGCCAGCTAATAGTAGAATCTCTAAACTTTAAATTTAAGGTTTGTTTTTTTCTTTTTTAAAATGTAGCTTCCCCCTCCCCAAGATGCTGTTCAATTCCTTTTTGACTCTTTCATTCCTTGTTTCCAATTCTAATGAGCTCTCTTCTCATAAACCTCTTGAATGCCCTTAGAAGAATGCTCCTGACTTTTGGAAAGTCATGAAGAGGGTGATTAGATACGTCTCTATCTCCTCAGATAATTCTAAAACAAGTATTAAATTTCTTTACTACATTGCTTAATATTGCATAAAAGGGGAATTGGTAGGGTAAGTGCTTTATTGGATCATTAGTTCATTTTGAATCACATATACCAAAGTAAATATTATATACTGTATACACTGAGAAACTGGTAAAATCATGATACAACAAATTTCAATCTTCTGATTTAGTAAAAATGGAAATAAATAAGGAAATAAATAAGTAAAGAATCTGGCATGCTTTAAGCTTTGGTGATTTTTCTTCATCATCTTTGTATTTCACTTTTAAAGTAAGCCAAATATGTTTCTTGCTGTAATTGAACTTCTACAAAAAAAAAAAAAAACAAAAAACAAACAAACAAACAAACAAAAACAGTGATTCATATGGCATACTGTAATTATCTGTAACATCCATAACATGCTGTTATCCTGTACCATAGGGTCCACAGAACAAACATTCCAGGCACCACTATATTACACAAACAGTAACAAGCACTAAGAATCTAGGAATATACCTAGGAATAGTTATGAGGCACATACAATTCTCTTTACAAGTAATTTTCAACTGTTTTAAAACAATATTAAGTCATTTTAATCTATGATTTCTAGATCTTTCTACTGTTTCAACAGTTTGTTACAAGCAGTATACCATTATAAGGTCCATATGCTGTAACTGTATGTTTATATGTGCTTAGGAGAGAAGAAGAAACAGAATCACTTCCTATAAAATAACTAGAAGCATGGAGATCTTGAATAAAAAAATCTTTTTTCTTTCTAGGAAACCCACAGTTAGCATTTACCTGTGCAGGTTTGCTGGAAGAAAACCTTACAGAAAAGTGACATGAATTCTATAGCACCTCCAGTCAGCACTACCAATAAAACTGTGAAGTGCTTGTAAGAGTGGTGCTGTACACCACTGAAGACTATGATAGCTGACAGAACCACAGCATTCTTGATGAGAGACCCAAATTTGACACAGCAAAGCTTAAATTTGGGCACTGTCAAAACAGATGGCAAATTCCTATCGATTTCACCTGAGATAAAATCTTACTTTGAAGGTCTTTTGGTTTTTCATACCTTTTATTTTTCCCAGTGGTTTCCCTTCAGCACCTAATTGCTATTATGCTCCTTCACCATTACATCTAGACCAAGCTGGAAAGAGATGTTCTTCTGAAAAGAACCTTGAATCCAACCCATAATGGCTGCAGAAGAATGGATTCCTTCAACTTATAGAAAGTTCTCACACCTGATGAAGCCAAGTGTGGGCTGTGCAGTCAGGTGAGCAGCCTAATGGTAGCCTACAAAAATCACACTTTTTGAAAAGTTTCTGAATGTGGAAGTTTGTTTCCGATACTTTTCAGCATCTACAGCTCTTGTTCTAACTTTCATCTTGTTCTTTCCAAACTAAAATGATTTTTCAGCAATGAAGGGAAAGAAAATATTCATGGAATGCTGGAACTAAAACAAATGACTGCTCCTGCAAAACAAATACAGCTGGCAAGTAGAATGCATGGCCCAGGAGGCCAAAGAAATAATCACTCCATGAGTAATGAGTAATCAGCCTCAGCCTTGTGAAGCTACTTTGCATTTGGCAAGTGAGAGCACAGAGGTATTCTGCTTGCCTGATGGAGATAAAGGCAGAAGGATTCAGTCCATGTGTAAGATGATCATGAAAAGGCTCACAGTATTTGTGGCTGGTGCTCAAAAGGGTCATCTCTCCTGCCCCAGCCATACTTCCCAGATAAATGTATATTAAGGCCAAGACACAGAAGCCCTTATAAAAAGCAATGATAATACAAACACTAATGCAGAAAACGGACATTGCAGCAGAACAAGGAAGATCCTGTGTGAACACATGCATGCATAAAAACATTGATGTGACACTATAGATGAGCTGAAGAATTACACATATCAGGCACCGTCTTAAATTAAAACCTACAGTACTTATCTCTAAAATTTACATTAAAAATTAACTCTACTATTATCATGCATGCAAAGAAAAGCTAACTTCTGGAATAATGAAAATGACTGGTTATGTAATTAATTAATTAAATTAAATATTAAAATATCAACAGTTACTTCAAGTATAAGTATTCTGAGTTTGAAACAGACACCAAACTCATCACCACACAATAGCAATTGTGGTAGTGTTAAAAAAAAAGAAAAGGAAAGAAAGAAAAAAAGCCTCTAACTACCACAGCTTCATGAAAAGCACTGCTACTTTAAAGTAGGTCCTTTCTCAGAAAGGGAGCAGACACAGCTTCCATTTATTATTTATGGTACCTTGTGCCTATGTCAGCTCCTGATTAATAATTAAAATTAATCTCATTAAGGCAGATTTCATTACAGCATAATTTAATTAAATGATAAATTGGTTCCCATATGTCACCACTTGTGCCATCTTTTAAAAGTCACTGATGATGACACAGATTTACAAGGGTTAATTCTAACTTGAGAAACTGTATTTCTTAACTGATTTCTACCATTTTTTCACAAGCAAGGCACACAGACTGAGATATAAGGTGAGACAGGCACCTGTTACGCATAGGCACATGGCAGGAGAAAGGATGAGGTCAGCTTCAGGTTTGGTTAAAAAGATCACTAAATGCTGTACTTGTGATTCCTCTACACATCAGTATTCTAAGAAGCTGCTCAGTATCACAATGCAGCTGAGATAGCCACAAAAAAAAAATATTTCAGATAGGTTTACAGAAAATTCCTTTGGATTTCCAAAGTCAGTGTCTAAAGATTTAAAAGAACCAGTGACAGATGAATGAAGAGAAAAAATGTCCCTAGTGTCAGGAGAAGATTATTCTGACTGTACTGTATTTCCTCTTCCCCTTTCCATAATGCTATGCAATTTTTCTCTCGCTTGTTAACTACAAAAAATCCACCACAAATAAACAAAACAAAAACTGGATTACCAGCGAAAGCTTCTAAGAATGAAAGTGAGAAATTAAGTAGACAGTGGATTATCAACCTTAAGTGAATGAGCACGAGCACTGTTCAAACAAGGCCAGAAAGAGTGACCTAATTTGGGTGTTTCTTAAGACAGAGATCAAACAAAACAAAGAGCAGAGAGGAAGCCAAGTAGTGATATAAAGTACTCTGACACAAAGGCTCAAAACAATGATAAAGCATTTTCTCTAGTATTTCTCCAGTACACTATATCTTATTGACAGGTTGTGTTCTACAAAACCACACCAAATTTTTTTAAAAAGTCAGTGTAAGGAAAGTGAAAAAAAGTATTTAGCTGAATTGTAAGGGTACACCATGTCAGTGTGTGCATTTGTGGGCTAATTATGTTATTTTTATGCAGCTACATTTGTCCACCTCCAAACTGCAACATATTACTGCTTTCACTAAACACAGTTTAAATGTAACAAAAAACACAACATATGTTGAAATTCATGATAACAAACAACATCTGAATACATCAAGTTGAAGGAAGAATACATAGCAAAAATCTCTATTCTGTTCACACCAAAGATTGCTCACAAAGATGCAAATTCTCCTTCAGCATGGAAAAGTTCTGTACAGATTGTAGAATCACAGAATATCCCGAGTTAGAAGGAACCTTAAGCTTAAACCTTAATTCACTTCCTGGGCTACAGATATTCTACATGGAATTTTAAGAAGGTACTACCAAAGAAGTCTGTAATGTTCTGCCCAATGAGAAATGCTGAACATATGAAACAGGCTTGGTTGTTAATCTGATGTTTATCAGGTAGATCAGTGAGCCGGCTCTCTTTCTTTGTCTTGGATTCTCAACTAGGAGCCACCAAGCCAGTTAGCAATACTTCTTTGTTTTATGACTGGAAGCGAGTTCTGCTCACAGTAAAAGGATGGCCTGCAACAGATATATCCATATGTAAGTCCTCAGTCTGCCTGACATACAGCAAGAAATTTAACAGAGAATGTTCAATTCCCACATCTCAGGGGAATGCAAAAAAAACTAAACCAAAGACAGACACACGTACAGACATTTACCTCCTTCATCACCCACCAAATGCTTTAGGTCTATATGTAAGGTTATAGTAAAGTTTACTCTCAGAAACTTAGGGCTGAGGACAATATGAAAAAATAAGAAAGGTATCGAGTGAGACTAGTATATGTAAACATCAACAGTCTCCCAACAAAAACAAACAAAAAAAGCCCCATATTTGAAATGTGAAATACAAAAAACCCTGTCCATTTTTATCAGTTATAAAATTCCAGTGTAAGTTGTAACAACTTCTCTACCTAAAATGATATTTTTATTATTCTGAAGCAACGGTTTAATTTGTATTATTTAAGTCCTTTAGTGGTTCATATTCTGCAGTGAGTTCACAACTATCATTTAGATATGGGCCACGTACACTATAAGGAAACTACTCTATTTCCTTGCATATAAGCTATGGAATCATAAAATTATCAGTGCTGATTATACACAGGAAGAAACCGAATTTCCTTCCAAACATCTGACCCCTTCTTTCCACCAGAGTGGAGAGAAGGTGGGAATGGAGCAACAAAAAGACCTTTTTAATAGCTGCTTTGCTCTGCTTCCACATCTGTGTGGATTATCTGAAGATTTACAGTCAGAGAGCAAACTATTTTATATCCTTTAAAAAGAGATGTGGGCTATTTGGGTAAAATGCATGATGGCATGCTGTAATTCAAAGTCTGAATATCCTGTAGAAGCTATGTTCTTTCATTGCTTTTCTACCTTGAGTTGTGATTTCCAATAAAACAACAGGCCTCAAATAGCAGCCTGAAAACTAACATGTTACCTTACTGCTGTTAGGAAAAATTCCAGAAAACACATCTCTCCAATTAAAATCTATCCTCAGAATAGCTATGATATTTATAAGCAATCATCTTTTGGTATTTCTCTGCTGAAAAACTACCTCCAATTATTGACAAAAGCTCAGGTATTACTTTATTTTCTGAAACTCTACAGATGTATTCCTCTTAAAAATTTGTAGAGTGTTGAGTAGAGAACGTCTTCACTGTTCTGGTTTCAGTATTTTATTGATGACTTTATAAGTAATTTTACAAGAAAGAACATAACATTACTTGCTGGGGTTTCCCTCACTTTCTGACTGGTGGTTAAAGCTGATGCTTTTCAGTTAACATGCAGGGCTCAGCATCATGCTTCCAGCCTATTACCTAGCAATAACACCATTTGTGTACTCCCACTTTGTACTATGGCATGGTTGCAGGCATACCCAGTTCTTTCATAAGAAAACGTTTCCCTACAAAATATGATTTCAAGAGGGAGAAAAAAGGATAAAAATAAAATAAAAATGATATTGTTGCTTAACACCAAACATAGACAGAAAATACACTATGGAGTGATTGACAATAAAGATGATAGGAAAATATAAAATGTACAGATAAGTGACTTGCTACAACTTGTTATTGCTTTCAACATAATTTACTCTGCTGTTCTTTCTTTGCCTTCTCAGAGAAGTTCTCACAAAGTTTGTATGAACCCTGGAAACTACAGAATTGGCTTAGCTCAGGTATAGCAGGGAAAAAATAGCAGTGTACATATAGTCAGATGGTTTCTTAACACCAAGCTCTACACTAAGCTGAGAAGACGCACCAAGGCACTATCATGGGATTTTATAAATCATAAACTTGTGAAGCTATCTTAAACACAATGGAACGTGTGGAATGGAATTTAACTGCCCTACAGATAGGGGAAAATGCATTAATCCTATTTATTTGAATCTGCTTTTAGCAGTGCTGTTTTTTGCCTACCATCTCTAGTGTTATAAAATGGCCTGGGTTGAAAAGGACCTCAATGATCATCTAGTTTCAACCCCTCTGCTGCAGACAGGGTCTCCAACCACTAGACGAGGCTGCCCAGAGCCACATCCAGTCTGGCCTTGAATGCCTCCAGGGATGGGGCATCCACAACCTCCTTTGGCAACCTGTTCCAGTGCATCACCACCCTCTGTGTGAAAAACTTCCTCTTAATATCTAAACTAAGCCACAATTACTAAGTTAGTCAATGCTAATATTATTATAGATCAAAATAGATGCACATCATTGATGTAACCGTGTATCAGAAATTATGCTCTAAAGTTGACACAGGCTGAATTTACTTTTTCCCCATACATACCTTCTTCACTCTTGATTCTATCCATACTTGTATTTTTCTGATGGAAAACCCTCATGTCTACAAAGAAACCACTACAGCTGACATTACATAGAATACACACAAAGACACAAGAACTAGAGAGTCCACAGTAACCCTGCAATTACAGCTCTCTCCTGCATAGAAAACAATTTGTGTTAATGACAGAAATAAAGAAAAAAAAGGAAGAGATGCCACATGTAAGGGGTTAGATGCTATTCCTGAAATATCACGCTGAGTGGTTCCTCGGACCAATCAGAAGTCTTCAGCATTGACTGATGCTTGCTACTTCCCATTACTTTATCAGAATACCTTTGTTCATTACTTGTTCCCTGCCCTTGTCCACACTGGGGCATGCAAGCAATGCTCACCAGTGCCATCAGCCAACACCGTTACAGAAATAAGATATAGTATGGTTTTCCACTCATGAACTAGAAAGGACAGAGGTGGAAGGAGAGGAACAAAAAGCATTTGCATCTGTAATTTTGCACTGTGCTCTCAAACCTTTGTCTATTTATTTGGTGGTCCTGCCTACTGCAGGGTGGTTGGAGCTTGAGAATCACAGAATGCCTTGAGTTGGAAGGGACCTCAAAGATCATCTAGTTCCAGTCTCCCATTATAATTAGCTATAACTGGTCTCCTGAAACTGTGTTCCAAACTGTATACAGTTATGGAAACCCCACACAAAACAGACTACCTAGTGATCTAGCTTTGAATGACTTTGAAGTTTATCAACAAATCAAATAAGTGAAATCATATTCTCATAGATTTGTACCAATACAATTTAATGCAATTTATCAGCAGGCAAAGAAGTTCCTAGATATCTACTAGGTTTTTTTGTTTCTTTGTTTTTAACTTACAGGCAGAACATAGCTCAGAACTCATTGGATATAATTGAAACAATAACACAACCATATGGATGTAAATATTTTCGCTTAAAACAGCCTTTCTTCTTCCATCTATTGAACAATAAAAACACATTTTCATCAGCAGGCTTTTAATTATTTAGCAAAGTTGCACAAAAGATCTAAAGGCTTCCTTAATTATGAACAATGATAATCCAAAGACTTCAAAGATAAAGATGAATATTTGTTTCAAAATCTCTTATTAAAATCCATGACGCATAAAAGAAAATGCATTTATAAAAATACATATTATCTGAAGGTGAACTTATAGAACATACGGAAAATTTTATTTGATAAGTTTTGTGTTACTGTGGGAAGCTTTTTTTTTCCTAAAAAATGTACTTTCCAGTCAGATTCTTTGGAGAAAAAAAAAAGTCATTTTTATAGGAAGTAAATGATAAAGTTTTTTCCCTTTTTTTTTTTTTTTTTAAACTGAGAGGAAAACTTAGACAATTCTTCTCCATTACCACTGTCTAATTCTAAAGCTACTTTTAATTCTTAATGTCTTAATCACTCATGCTTATTAAATTATTTAAAATGTGCTCTGAACAACAAAGAAAAGAAGGATCTTCCTTTGCAGCTAATGAAGCAAAGGAAAGTTAGTTCTGGTTTCACAGAACTGTCAGGGTTGAATGGGCATCTGAGGAAAGATACCTTTAAAGTTTTGTTTCAGAACAAGGCCTTTTGCCTTATTTTCTTACTTGCAGAAGAGGGAAGTAAAAATGGGTGAATTAGTAGCAGCAGACTTCCTAATCCTGTTAGAAATTTCTCCCCAACAGGAAATCATTATCATTCCTGATTCGGTTCAATCATGGTGTTTCACAATCACCTTCATAGTTAATAATATTGTGAAAAGGTAGGAATCCAATGCCGTTTGGTACCAGGCAAATAACCTAACAAATGGTCGCAATCCACAGCAGATAAATATAAACATTCAGAGAATGTGTCGGTGAGCAGACAGCACAGTGGTTCTTTGGGTAAAGGCAAGGCAAGTGGATCAGTGATTATGTCAACCTTTCAACAACCTTTTAAATGTAGTATCCAAATCCATACATTAATAGCTGCTGACTAAGAGGAGGGAAAATATTCTCCATCATATAATCCATCTTACCTGCCAAAAAATGTTGTTTAATGATACTGAGTACAGAGGTGGTAATATTCAATCAAGAGTTACTTTTTTGGTCACTCTCCTTTTAAACTTCTCTTCTGCTCCTAGACTAATTTTCTCTCCTAAGAAAATATCTTTTGCAAGGATTTTTTTGTTTTAAGTACCACAAAAGACCACAGAGTATTTTCTTTTTTAAAGTAGTTATAGGACTTCAACTGAAGCTTAATGACTTTAATGTAAAAGATAACTCATCCAAATATCCCTTTTGATATGTGTGTTTTGTAAGATTTGATTACACTGCCAAGTATAAAGGATATTCTATGCTTCATAAATGTAATGACAGTTTCTTAATTCCTATGCACATTTTCTATTAAATTCTCAAGAGATATCACAAAGGAAACAACAAAACCTACCAGAATCCTCATAAGTGATAAATACTGTGCAAATTACAGAGTTTGTTATTTGAATAACCTTCCAAAACTATACATCAAACAAACATTGGAAGGCATTAGAATTTTATGCATATACAACTATTTATGTCTGGCAAATAGAATAAAATTTGTGAAGTTGTGATTTGTGACTTTTTTTTTTTAACCTTAGTAGAAAGGCAACAACACTAAATCAGCAATACATTATTACTATACATTATAGAAATTATCAAGGGTGAAATCAAATTTACTGCAGCTGTTACACTTCCAAAAAAAAAAAAAAAAAAAGCAGGAATCTGGGTCTTTGCCAAAGGACACATTTCAGGCAGTCGATCACATGGTCTTAGAAACAACTAAATTAATTTTGTTGTAAAAATAAAAACGAAACCTCGCTAAATATCAAGACCAAAGAGTAATTTCCAGACTGAGAAGGCTGTCTTTAATTCTTTAACAGTTACAATGACATCTAACTTTGTAATATCAAATGCAGATATGCTTTCTACCAATTACAACTTGCATTAATTCAAAACAAAGGTATTTAATTTATGAATATCATAAATATAAAGCCTGATTCAGCTTACAGGTAAATACACCTTATCAAAAACTAAAATCACCTCGAGCAGAAGACTTCCAGAAAGCAGAAACAGCAGAAAAAAATAGTTTGTCTTCTAATATCCACCTCCAGAATGTCCCAAGTGGGACATTACAGCCCACATGCCAGTTACTCTTATGGGCCTCAATTCAGAAAAGCATACCTATTCAGGAAAGCAGTTAATTAAGCACATGCTTATGTACTTTTCTGAATCAGATCCATGGTACCATAGGAAATGGGTATAACAGACACGAAGTGCATGAGTAACTGAGAATTTAGCTCCGTAACATAAGCTTTCATTTATGTGCTTTTGTATTTTTAAGATATGATGATGGATGCACTGCTTAAAGATAAACATGATCAAACAAAGACCCATATATATCCCAAGACCCATTAAGTATCTCCTAAGGCTCACTGCAAAAAAAATGCTGTACAAGTACAGAGTACTTTTTTTTTTTTGTTTGCATTATTTTATTTTGCAGTAAATTGGTAGCTTTGGGCATGTTGATATAATGGGGATAAATTGCTGGTGGCCAAAGAGTTGCTTTTTACAGTGGTTTGAAGCTACCAACACGTGCCTAGCCGGTTGAAAAAAAAAACAGGGAACAAGGAAAGAAAAAGCTCTGTACGTGTAAATCTCTCACAGAAAAGGAAACTTCAAAAAATGTCCTTAATTTTCTTTCGCTAGCAGCACTGCAGAGCAAAAACTTTCTATCTGTGTTTTTGCTTCCATTCAATGCAACTCTCTGTATGAGAAATCCTTAGCTGAAAAAAAAAAAAAAAAAAAAAAGGTGGCCACCAGCAAGTAAGATTACTCAGCTGCTGCTTTTAGCAAAGCAGGAAGCTAACTGAGGGCACATGTGGGCCAGACATATTAAGAGCCACTGGCAAGGTCTGAAAAAAAATGCAGTTTTGACAAGCTGTCATTTCTGCATGTGATTAGCAACCATCAGGAAAACCCTGCGGTTTGCAGTGGAGAAAACCAAGTCTAAGAATGGTAATTATGCATATGTATCGAAATACCAGACCACTTATTTAGTTTCAAATAACTATTTTCCTAAAAAAGGTTACTTTTTTTTCATCTAGTTCATGCTGATTTTCTATCACTTAAAAATAATATTAAGCTGAATGAAAGCGCATTATAGCAAAACCATCCAGACCATTACATTGGAACCACAGAGTTTAAAAATATCCTGCTGAACATAAGAACTTGGATCAAAGACTTAAAGACTAGATTTGGAATCTCCTTCAGTGCAAAGAAACCATAGTTTTAATATACAAATACAAAATACAAAGCCACAGTTTAATTCTTAGGCAGTTATTCTTGATGTTGCAGTACTAGTAACTACATCCACTAAATTTTGGATATAACAGACCAGAATCTCCCTCAACACTATATTCTGAAATCAGCTAATTGGATAAAATACAGAGATATTAATTTTCAATTACAGAGTTAGTAAATGCACTTGTTAGACAGACCTGAAAGTCAACATAGTTAAGCTAACGAGATGCTGTTTTCTATTTGCACTTATTAAACCACAGCTCACTCAGTCTTGAAGAGTTGTCTTGAAATACAAGATATTCTTAAAATAAGAACGTGCTGGTCAACCCAACTTTGTGTAATGGAGAAGTGTATATGGCATGGATGTGCAATCACAGTAGCAGATGCATCTCAGGAAGTGACAGAGGTTCCCTATCAAGAGGCAGCTACGTGACAAAGAAGTAGGACAGAAGTAGCAGAGGGCTCCAGATTACCATACCAACTAATGTATTTATCAGATGCTGAATCATGGGTTGTTCTCTTCCTCTAGTCTTCAAAAGCAGTATCTCTCATGGCTATATTAGTTACAAATACTTGACAGAATAAGCTGGGTGGGATTTCCATTTTCATCCACAACTCTTTTTAACTAATTCCAGCAATTTCTCTTCAAATTCAGTATGCCTGGAATACATAGGTATGTGCTGGGCACATGCACACATCACTACAATCAAAATGAAGATAAAAAACTTGCCAATCTTCCTCCCGTTCTTAGCCCAATTTTGTTCAAATGACAAACGTTTCCAGTACGAGCTACAAAACACTGGAACACAAAGTGCACCCATCAATTAATCCCACTGCATAATACAGTTTAGAATATGTAAAACTTGTTTGTATTACCATGTATTTTTTTCTTTGACTACTATTTTTTTTTTTTATTCATTGAATTTTCTACTGAATCAGCAGATGTTCAGTTTACCAAAAATCAATATTTAAAATATAAATACATTTAAATAGTGGGGTTTTTTTTCTATAAATGAGTTTGAAGCAATTCCTTTAAAAAGAGTCTTAAAATCATTTCTGTTGAAATCTGATACATTAAGATATTTACACTAGTATCAAGTTTGAAGATGCTTTTTCCTCACGTGATCTGGGCAAGTTTTCAATGCTCAAACCAGCTCTTCCCAGCATACAAGTAAAAAAAAAAAATATTACGTGACTTGTAAACAGAGCAGGCCACTCCAAGAAAGGGCAGGATCCACTGTAAAACTGTGGAGGTTCTAATGTTAATATATGATTTCTTTTTTTTAAGGAGAGTTTGCAAATTACTAAATTCCCTGGGAAGCAATAACTCTTAAGGCAAAAAGAGTTGGTCTTAGGCACTTAGTCTGCTATTCAGTATATATAATAATATTGTTCTAAGATGACTACAACTATTCAAGAGTCTAGTGTCATTCAAATAAAGGCGCACTGTAACTGGCAACAGAAACTCATGGTATCTTTTATAATATTTTATTCTAAAACCACACAATAGTTTCAAATTGAATACATAAGAAATAGCAAGAGATTTTTTTTTTTTTTTTTTTTTTTTTAATTTTAATGATTTAAGATGTACTATGCCCTGCTAGGCATTGTAAAATTTTTCATAAGATACAGTCAATTCTATGCATAACAGTCACTGTGGTCACAAGTAGACGACCTCTGCTGACATAATAACAGAGTTAGACTTCCCACATAATACACATTTTCTGCTTACTAAAAACATTTGTTTTGGACATAGAATATGTGAAAATGAGTAATCTACTGAATAATTATAAAAAGAGAGGAGTGTACATTTGGAGTAAATCTTAGTTTTTAGAGTATCTAAATGCTGTCAAAATTCAATGACTGGATTCTTTACTAGGGCAGAAAATGGATGCCGTGATCTACTGGAATTATACTGTAAATCTCTTCATAGTGGCACAGATGTTGGATGTTTTTCAAAATGTACTGACTGGAGACAGGATCCAGGATGTGCAGGCGTACAATGAGACTACTAATGAACCTTAGACTGCTATTCATCAAAAGCAAGATTCTGGAAAAAAAAAAATCTGTCATCTCCCAAAGGGTTTACTTAAATATATTTAAACCAAAACATGAAACATGAATGAAAGAAGTCTACAACAAAACTAAATACCGTTTAAACACTACATTGCCACTAGCCTAAATGCATTGTTAAAGCAATTAATTTTTTCTTCTACATGTGATTATATTGTACTCTCCTCAAGGAGATAGAAATAGAAAAAACTGTTGGCTAGAATATATGCCATAGTGCCAATGTACCACGGCAATTTACATTTCTCTGCACTGAAAAGGCACGTCTTCTTCAGGACCCTTGTGTGAGTAATAGGCAGAATAAGTACAGCAGTATCTCTTGTGTTCCAGTACATGCTGTCACTAAAATAATGCATAACAGCTGTGATCAGGCAATTATGAAAGTACAAGATTAAGAAAGATGATGGGTGGTTGAAAACCTGCACAACATGAACCTAAATACATATCTTTTCACTGCAAAATATTACACACTGTGCAATACTTCTATTGTACTTCATTATACCTTTAGTGTTCCCTTTTTATTAATATAGAATAATCTTGTCAGCTCCAGAAATGAAAGAATGATTTATTCTGTCATTATCTTTCCATTTGGAAGGCAGCTACAGTTTCTTTTTATGTCTAAGATGAATCTTCTCTCCATTTACTCACTTTAATCTGACATCATTAAGTTTACAACTTACAGTGCATTATAACCTCACAGTGTGTACTACATGATGTCAAATGGGAAGTCCTGGGAATGAAGCCAAGTTCCAGTGGAGCTTATGGACATCAACCTCACAAACATAGCTGAGTTTAACCTTAGGTAATTGAGTCATTGTGTTATGTTAATTTAAAAGGAGACATTTTATTTCAGGAAAGTAGAAAAGTCACACGTGAATTTACTGGGTGACATTTACAGACAAGATGGCTTAGTCCTTTTTCCTACCTGCACTGAGTTTATGGAATACCAATAAGTGGTAAAAAAAAAAAGACAGAAAATTTGGTCTTTATGAAACAGTAACCTCTTTATGCAGCCAAGTGCATAAGCCTCGTGATAAGCAGTCATAGCAAAAAAAAATTCCTGCACAGAGCTTCATCACCATCATGAAAACCTTACTCTTGCAGACAGATTTACACACAAATCTGTGGCATCTGCTAAATGTAAATTTTCCAAAACTAAATTTCAAGAGAAACTACTTACAGTCTCCTGAGAAAAACATTCTTAAAAATTACGAGGAAGGATAGATCAACACTATAAATAAAGCAGCTGGAGATATTTGCTGCACAATCTAGCATGTCTGTGCCCCTAATCAGCTTCTAGATTTTTATAATGATCTGATTGTCTGAGAGACAGTTTTTTGTTTATGTTTTCTCTATAAATAGAGAAACCATGCTGTGTACTTGCATCAGCACAAAAGTGAAATAGGCAAGAAAATAGATCTTTAAAGGAATGCATAGCACTGATTATTTTTCCACAGGTTGGGGGATGGCTTTTAGGCAGAAAAGGATCCTATGCAAAATAATTCACACTTGCATTGAAAAAGAAGGACAAAGGCTGCCAGAAAGCAGCAGTAGAACAGCAGGAACTATTTCCACTGTTTGTTTTCTGCCAGCAAAGAGTAGTAAAGGATGGATTAATATTGAGAACAGAGCTGGGTAGCTCAGAACATCAGAAATATGGCAAAGGGCAAGCTCACTGTAGCCAAGCTCTAAATTGTGACTCCCAATACTTAGAATACCAGCCAGCCATACTTAGAAGCCAGTGCTTAGGGCTTGCTGTCAACCACGGAAAAGTTACTCCACACTCTTACGTTCCTGGTAGGTAAACCGCTGCTCTTCTATTCCACAATATCATCACTCTGCTTCTCTAAGAACTTTACATTAGCCTCCTTTAGTCAATGTCCAGTTTTCAAGATGTGATCAGTCACAGCACTTTGATGTTTTGCTATAACAGCAATGCTAAAGAGTACAAAATACGAAAAACAAACATTTACTTAGCAAAAGCAACAGCAAAAGAGCCGAGTCTGAATTTTTGTCTGTGGTATTCACCACAACAGGCTGTCAACACTGCATTTCACATTTCTACATTGCTCTGTATACTTGATCAGAGCACCCTCAGAGTTGTCATTTCCAGATTTGGTTACATATTTTCCCCCCATGAATGTGCTTTTCTGTCTTTTATTCACTTCCAACACTACAATTTAGTAAGAAAATCATCTGCAGTCTACACCATCCTATTTATACTTTCCACTGAAAAGTTTCTTAATGAAAATGCAAGTTTTTTTTAGAAGAATTGAGCTAACTATTATAGATAGTATAAGTATTACAGGTAAAAATAACATGCAACAATGTAATTCAGCCATGGTCTATGCCTGAATTTAATTCATGAAGAAATAAAATTACATCTTAACAGAACAGTACATAGTATGTTTATAATACACTTTCCATACTTCACATAATGTGAACAAAAAACTCCACAAATTGGCACATAGAACCACCAATCAGTGTCATTTGAACATTATTTCTGGTCCATATACTCAAATCTTCCTCTTCAGGGGAATTAATGTGTAATAACCCTTGCAACTACAGCCTTGCTTACAAAGAAGATTAAAAAAACAAAACAAAACAAAAAAAAAAAAAAAACACACACACACTGATTCAAAGCTGTTGTACTATTTCAGTAAAATAAAGAACCTTGTCAAGGTTTTTCATTTTAGCTCAAAGTTACAGTACAGCCATCCCTAGAAAGAATTTTAAAATTGCAGTGCTTAAACAGTAACATGTCCAGCTAAGGCTTTCTAAGCCAAGGTACAAGACAATAAGCACTGCATAGACATGGAGAGGAAGGCCAAATCCATGCACAGTCAAAACTCACAAACTGAGCCTCTTCATTTGAACAGTGGCCTTAAATACTACCCACAGAGACAAGTAAACATTACTATCTTTTCTTCCTCTCACTCCCCAGGGAATGGCCTAACTGGAAAATAAAAAAAAAGTCAGTGGGAAGAACACTATTGCTAAAGACAATTAAGTGTAATACTCATGAAATTGAAATTGCTATTTCCATACAATCATAAAGGAGATGTTTGCAATGGGGTTCATCAGCTGTGTAGTTCCTTCTCCCCTCCCCCCCCCCCTTCACCTTTTTCTGAATTTTATGGTGTACTCATTATGGATAATGATTTTAAGAACACACTCTTGATTGAACTGGATTGTGAAGGTCAATATTTTCTCCTAACTTTCTCTGAAACAATGCTAGCAACAAGTGCAAAACACTTAACTGAAAATTTCGGAGGTTTCAGAATAGTGCATTGTCCCCAGTCAGATATTGCATCCCATATTCACGCCTGAAGGATCCCCCGAGACTGCTGGAAACTGGAGGAAGACAACTAGTAGGTCAGCTCTGGCTCTTAAGACATGCCAGGTGGCTTTTTTGTAAATGCTGATTTTAAAAGAGCCCTGTTCCAGCCCTTTTACACCTAGCTGGCATCCTTTCTTTTTTATGCACATTAGGTAAATCCAGACAGCAAAGAACATAGCACTGCCCTCAGCAGAATTAAGTTATTAGTTAACTCCAAACTGTTGCAGGTAAATGGAGTAAGTTTTCCAATATAGTCTGCAGGTTCACTGTCAGTTGATACCCACATCACTAATATAGCCATATTGCAAAAGCCATTGTAAGTGGAGCTACCTTTAGATATAAAATCTTATGAGGGCTTTCTGATGTGCAGTAAGTTCTTAAAAATTAGAAACACCTTCATCCATAAAGGGAAGAATAATTTTATGTTCTCTAATGATCACAGTCTGCTTTTTATCATTATGTATTTCAGCACATTAGCAACAAAGTATGCAATTTCTCATGTACCACAGAAGATGTAAGTAGCAATTAGTACAAACTAAACATGCCTCTCTTTCTCCTGAATTTAAGTGCTCATGTAAGCTTTAGCTCAGGAGATCTAACTAACATCTTACTGATAGGCTTTCTACAGCTATTAAATTTTACAGCTCCATGACTAAAAACCATAATTTCTATCGGGCTTGATATTAAGTCATTCAACTTTTGTAGATAAAGAAATATCAACAAGTTAACTGCAGCTTCTTGGCTAGAAAATGTGTAAGACAGTGAAAATGTTAGAGAAAAATTAATTCCAAGTCTTCTTTCACCCATCCACAGGTACTAAGAAAAAAAAAATAAATAAAGCAGGTCTATAGGCCTTCCAAACCTATCATCTGCAGACAAGTAAGATGCTTTTCAGATCTGATTACATTTCTCAGGATATCTTGATAGACAATTACTCAGTCTTAACTCACATACCGCAGCACCATGACTTTCCACAGAATTCTACAGTTGATGTCAGACAGCATCAGAAAAACAGCAAAAGTGTCCAATTATTCTTTTATGATATTTGCTATCATAGACATATTCTGAAGTACAATTTAAATTACATAGAAGACTTTTTCAGTAATTAATTCTACCTTACTGAAATTAATATTAGGTATTATTTCAGCCTGGAACATTTTGGCCAATGTCAACTCTTCAGGTAAATCTTATTTTCAGTCTGTATTTTTTACACGAGTCACGACTAAATGCCATTGAACTCTAGTACTTACAAGAAAAAATTGAAGAGTTTAGAGATGATCAACCAATGACTCAAAGTATTAGATAGCAGACCGAAGAGTATAATGTCCTTCAAAGCACTAACACACAAGAACCACTACAACTGTACAGAGATGTACAGGAAAGAAGCACCCAAATATATCACTTAAGATTAATTAGCATAAATTGGCAATGTGAATGTGGTAATGGCAGGAGCCTGAGCTTAACCTAAGACTAAGACTCAACTTGGCAAAACTACTCTCATTCACTGTAACCATAACATCTCAACTCTTAACTTCTCCTTTAACTTGCTAGAGAATTAGCAAAAGAACAAGACTGTCTGTGATTAATTGGATGTGCTCATATTTTATAACACATTTATGAAATCAGATTCTTCATCTGGTGAAGTTTCATTATTTAAAAAGTTAACATTCCTCCTTGTCATGCTTCTATTTTTAATAAGAGTTGACTTGCAAGTCAACCACTCAGATGCTGAGGTAGAACTTAGAGAAAACTTTCTACAAAAAGAAGAAGGAAACCACAATTGCTATATGATGCTGAATAAATATTAGCCATAGCCACAAAAAAAAAAAAAATTCAAAAGTATTTGCTAATAAAATATTTCTGAAATTACTCCTTTTATTTTATACTGTATTTTCAACTTTTTCCCAGAACGTACTTAAGCACATGCCTCTCTTAAGGCACATGAGAAATCTCATCCATTTGAGTTTAACCATATTCTTAAGTCCCATACATTCTTCAGTGCCCGGCCCCCCCCCCCAACAAAAAAGACTAAATAAAATGCACGTTCAGGGTAATCCGTTCTATCTGTCTAGAAATGTAGGCAGAGTCCTTTAACAGACATGCAATTCAGTAGGATTTAAGCCTCACAAAATAAATGCCATACAAAAACTAAGAGGCCAATTCACTGTCATATAGTCAATTTCTGTGGGAGAAACAAAACTCTGATCTGTTTTTGTTTAAGTAAATAGTGTTTCTAAACATGGTTACAATTACATGGACAGTGTCAAAAATCAGTGCACAAGCACTGCACTAAGGAAATTATATTTTTCATTTGAGACACCATATAGGACTGGTGTGGACATTGCTGAAAGTTTCATGACTAATTCTGACATTAAAATACAATATTCAAATCAATTGAAAGTACAGTGTTTGTAAATTTGGCATTTTAAATATTTGAACAAGTATCATCTCTTACATCCAATATCTGGCAGCAAAGCTGGAGATGTGTCTGTCAGATGCAGATGAGTTAAGGAGAAGCACATTTACATGAATTGGTAGTAGCTGATATATAAATATGGAGTGGTTCCAAATCCTACATACACATGCATATGTACAAACATATTCCAGAGTGAGAGAGCTCTTGCTGAAGCACTAAAGAAAGTCAGATTTCACCCACTTTTCAGGCTCTGAAAGGAAGTTCAGTACTAATTTTTTTCTAGTGGTATAATCTATTATGATATTGTAGAAGTTGTCTCTGTTGTCCTTACATCAGAAGAGTTCTGGTATCACCATTAATACAGAATTCAATAGTCTAGGCACCCTAGAGTTCTGGGTGTATCCACCTTGAGAAAAGTTCGTGTAGCTGACAGGAGTAGCCATTTTCTCAAGTAGTTTCACCCCTAAAATTCCAACCTAGGGCCTCACCAGAGCTACGAATATGAGCCATAGCAAACTATATAGCAACTATGCATCTCTGTCAGCATTCAAAGGATGGCATGTGATAACAGAATATATTTTATTCCTTCGCCTTGTTATTAAAAACAGCCTCTCCATTAACACCTCTGATACTGGCATAGTAATATCTTCCAGAAGACAGCTAGAGGAGCCATGACAGTTTCAATGACATGAACACTTCTGTTTCTCTGTCAGTCCTACTTCTCATCCCATCTTGCAAGGTTACAAGAAACGAATGTCATTTGATTGCATACCTCGGTTATTTTTTTTTAAGACATTGACTATTTAGCTTTTTAAAAAAAAAAAAAAAGTGCCTTCAAATAATATTTTCAATTCAGAAAAATGTATGTTTTTATTATGTGTGCCAGTGGTGAACATCTGTGTCTTTGATGTCAAACTGTATTTCTCTAGTTATGTGAAACTCATACGGAACATGAGTCAGCTCAGTTTATTCATAGAATCATAGAATGGCCTGGGTTGAAAAGGACCACAATGATCATCTAGTTTCAACTACCTGCTATGTGTAGGGTTGCCAACCAGCAGACCAGGCTGCCCAGAGCCACATCCAGCCTGGCCTTGAATGCCTCCAGGGATGGGGCATTCACAACCTCCTTGGGCAACCTGTTCCATTGTGTCACCACACTGTGTGAAAAACTTCCTCCTTCCTTCTACCTAAAAGGTCTTCTAGCAAAATTTAAGCAGAAGAAATGGGAAACAAGAAGAATTAGCATTGTGCGTTGCTTGTTCTAACTACATTATGGTTCTGGGTAGTAGACCACAGTTTTCATCATTCATTTTTAAATATATTCACTAGTAGGAGAATATCCTTAAAAAAAAAAAAAAAAAAATAATCAAGTTCAGTACCTATTATTTATTTTAAGTGTTAAAATGATTTTTGTTTGATTTCTCTGCAAACAGTAAACAGGAAAAATAAAATAAATACACAATCTCAGATTTTGGAGGGGAAAATATACCTTCAGAGTTCATCACTGGTAGATCATGGTATTGAAATCACAGCATGATGAAATAGTGGAAGGTAAAATAATTGAATTTTAAAAACCAACAAAAAAAACCAACCCAGTATTTGAGTATCACAGAGATCATTATGCCGTATGTAAAGGCCTGACAGCAGACAATACAGTAGTGTTCTTACACCAAATGTGTTGGAATATGAAAGATTTGGCTCCCTCAATTTTCTATACTCTCCTCTTACAACACAGTTAAGAAATCTTGCTATTACACTATAACATTAATCTTCTTAATTCAAAATGGGTGATAATTTTGGCAAGACATCTCTCCGTTCTAGCTTTCATATTGCTGGAAAGGGGACAAAATATCTAACCAACTCAAAAACGTTTCAAAACATACTGTAATGCTATAATGGTATGGAAAGTACAGCAATAACAGTGGAATGGCAAAGTCTTTGGCTACAACAAATGAGAACATGCCAAATGCAACCGATGCAGAAATTAAGGAAAAGAGCTGCTTACCTTTGAAGGCCACAGGTATGCAGGAATCTCCAGCAAGAGATGCCCTCTCATCCACTGCCAACCCTTAAATGAGGTCTGGGATAGGGTGGACACCAGCTCCACCCCTTCTGGTCACTCAGGTGCACTGCATACACCAGAGCTCCCCCAGGTTGGCCCTGCCTTCCCACCAGGTGCTCAACCGTTGGTTCAGACCGTGACTTAGCATTTCTGCTACATGTAGCTTGGAAAATCGTTTTGACTTGCTTTAGCTGACTTCTAGTTACAGCATTTTTTGACAATGATTGTTTTCAATTGAAATTGAAATAATCACTTAAGGCAATTGTTTTTGCTTGCTAAATCCACTTTCATCAAAAGGCACTCACAGACTGATATTTAATACAGTTCATGGCTATATTGAAATACAGTGAAATATTTTCAGCAATTTGTTACTGGAAGCTAGATGAGACAATTTCCAGAGGTTCCTTTCAACCAATATTTCTACAATTATGTAATTTGATAAGATGAATTGCTTGTAATATACCAAGTCCTACAAACATTGATATTATAGAGGTAAGACATACAGCATGCTCTGAGGTAATACAGAGCTGCCTCATAAAACATGCCTGACACTTAAAAGAATGCAGAAAAGTTTACAATATCTTTCGTATCACTAAAATTAGCTTCAGCTAAAGCCCAGGGCTCCAACCTTCATTGCACAAGAAGGGTGCCCACTCCAGTGAACTGTAACAGCTGAAAGCTGTGGGGATTCAGCAACAAAGAACCAACTACACCTGAAAACTGATCTGCAAGGGGATTGCATCTGACGCCTTCAGAAATTAAGGCAAACAACTAAAAAAAAAAAAAAAAAAAAAAAAAAAAAAAAAAAACCACAGAATTGACACTGTCTGAAAAGGTTCCAGCTGCATATAAAAGCAAGTGACAGCTATGATGGTCTTTATAATCTGATGAAAACCAAATAACTTACCCAGTGCACAGTGCTGATGATCACCCAAATTTCATGAGAAAGGAGAAAAAATTCATTGAGTTTTTAGCTTCATATCTACTAGTGTCCTGTCCTACACAACTGCAATCTATTGTTTAATTCTAGGTTAAAATGAAGTAATATAAATATGCACGCTGTTATATAAAAGGACCAGGGGATGAAATTACATCAGTTTCTAATAAGGCCCTTTGAAACCCTAAACTAGCCAGTTAGCAGCCAAATTATTTTTCTTCTACTAATACAGACTGAACAGCTAATAATGACTATAAGAAAAATAAAATAAATAGCTTAAAACTTCTGTAATTCCAAAATCTTTTTTGCTACACCAAGACACAACAAGGGATTATCTAAGTGCTAAACTTTATTTACTATTTTATCAATCATCTCTCTACTTAAAAAAAAAAAGAATCTTTTTCTTTCCTGGGTCCTGGTAAATAAGATCTGTACATTTCCTCCTCTTCTATTTCGAAACTAAACAGAAGAGTCTTTAAATGCACCTCTAGTTAGCATTTAGTAAACTCAGTATATTAATTTGGAAGACAACGTAAAATCTGATATGCTTCATTATATCTTCTGTGTTTTTAATATGTTGCATATAAAATCTATAGTAATTACAGTTACTAAAATACTTCCCATAGACACTTCTGTCTCCATAAAACCAATGTGGCTTTAAGTATTCTTTTATTTGCTAAGTTGCATCCTGCACGTGATGACCAACATTGCGTCATAATAAAAATGATTATTTTCTTCAAACTGGAAAATGCGTCTTGCTATTTTCTTCATTATCATTCAAAATACTCATAAACTGAACCTTTCTATCAATCAACTGCACATTTCCCTCCTATGCACAGTTGCACAATCATGTTGTGCATCTGAATTTGGAAATAAAAAGAGAATCGTGACCAACTTATGTTAAGATATCTTCAAAGGTGCAGCACCAATGAAGGATGAGCCCCACCCCAGCACATTCTCTGTTGGTTGGTTGCAGGAGCCCAGCTAGAACTGACATGCACCTGATGGATCACCCCCCTCTTCAATGTGAGGTTGTGGTATGCACCAAGTTCCTGGTGTTCAAAATATGGCTATTGGTCTATGAGGCTGTGAGTAAAGACAGGAAAAATGAAGTGCAGTAATCCCTACTCTGCTCTAATCCTGACTCTGTTTTTATCACTAAATAATATTCATTCTAAGACCAGATTCACTCCCTCTGCTACATGAGACTGGGAGGCAAAGGAAAGCAAGCACAAGGAATTCATCAGAAGTGAAGCCCTACACATTGAAGGAGGCTGACTTCTATCAGTCAGTGCATAAAGAAAGAAATGCAGCAGGGGAAGGAAGTTTCCTACAAATAAAAATAGGGAAAATAAATAAATTAGTGATATAACAAAATAAACTATGTATACATTACATCTAATCAAGCATGTGGCTCAGAAAACACAGCAGCTGTTCATTTCCATCAGATGCAACTCCAGTCAAGGCTTAGAGAAGAGGGGTGCACTTGGACTGCTGAAAGAAGCAGTATGTGGTCATGCCATTTCTACCCGAGACAAAAGTCGAGGAATTTGTTTCCCATATGCTAATAAAGATGCTGTGGAGTTGCTCCTAACTACAGTCATGAGTTTCACTGATACAGTTTTAGTATAGGAGCTGTAAAACCAATTGTTTTGTATTTGTTTATTGTAAAAGAATGGAAGACAGAGCAAACAACAACAGCAATCTCAGAATTATGGAAAGGACTATAAGAATAAAAGGTGCATTACAGCATATCATACTTTCGAGGAACCATCTACTTGCACAAATTAGCATAATTTTTTTTCTTTAAATTAGAACTTGAACATTTACATTATTATTTAGCTATTCCAAGTAAACACATCTGCACTCCTTTCCCAGTGACGAAAAGCTCTTAACAGACTGCTGAGGGAAATTAATTCAACAAAGGAATCTCTCTATTCAGAAAACTTGCCTGTCCATCAAACATTATCCAACAGCAAGCACCTTCTAAACTATCTCAGTTGCAGAGACAGGCAGTCTTTCAAGTAACCACAGACTAGAATATTCAGGGCAAGACGCCAGCACAAGTTTGAACACAGGTCTTGCATTCATGCTTATTCACACAATCTAATGTGCTTGCAGCAGGGGCTGGATCCTTAGGCGCCTACAATTTCCATGATCTAAATCTTATGTACTCAGCTCCCAGATAGAAATTCTGAAGCCGAAATTAAATACCTATGTGCCCTGAACACATCAAGAACCAGAAATAATTCACGATGACCAAGAACTGCCTAGATCTAACCAATACAAAACATACCAAGCACTACAAAACACCAGGTTAATACAAGATGAAAGGGTGTAAGATATACATCTGATATCTTCCTGGAGATTAAGCTAATAAAGGCTCAGAGAACATCTCCTTCTATCTGGGATTTCCAGCTCAAGTCCTTGCCTGGGGTTTTTAAAAGAACTAAGCCAGGAACAATATTTTATTTTTCAAAATTTGACTGTAAGAAGAGTTCTACTCTAATATTACAGCGAAGAGACCTATCAAGTGGGGCTCAGTATCTGCTCTATGCAGACAGGCTTCACATGGCAATTGCTTTTCTCAAGATAGCAACATCTGGGGTAGGCCTCAGTATGGTTGCACACCAAGCAGGAAAAGGGTGATGAAGGGGGACTCCCCCACCTACTGTACTGAAGTTCTGCTGCTCTTCAGCAAAGATGGAAAAAAATCTACTGCCTTGAATGAGGACTTTCTGTGACACCAACAGTACTCTATGATATCTATAATGCAACATAGATTATACATCACCTCCATTTTTAATCTGCAGAACTGTTCTCACATTAGTTTAAAGCTATATAGTAACTATGGAAAACTAGAGATCAGATTATGATAAGATAATAAAATGGATATTAAACTATGCATTTATTAGACATCCACCGATGCAAAAACATTTCAACTATGATGAAAGCACATTTTTGCACTAAGCTAAACTGGCTCATCTACTTGCTATTAATAACTCTATTATGTATATTGCCGAGAGTAATTGTTTTGCAGACCATGAGAGAACTTCTGCTTAATCTTTTATGACCTTTATAAAACTTTATTAAATTATGAAGCCATGTAGCTTTTACATGCCCTAAAGTTTTGGTTGGGAACTGTTTAAATACATAAATACATGCAGCTGTCCTGAGTAGTGCCACCACAGTGACTTGAGACACTGTTAAGACTTTCCAGTTCTGTCCCATTTAAAATCTGCAATGAAAGTCCAGTCCAAGATAAAGTCTCAGATAGGAGCTATCCAGTCAGGAGCAAAGTACTCCTTATTAAAGAAAATTACTAACATTTTAAAAACACACGTGCTCTTCTCAGTTCCTTGCACTTCTGTTACATATAAAAGTCTCTGCTATAAAAAGATATTAAAACTAGTTTATTACATGGATAACCTATTTCAGCATGTAAAAACAGAAATATGAAATCCCTTTATTGAACTTTAGTATACTGAGCCCAAACTGAGACTTGTGGGGAACATGGCGTTCACAAATCTGCCAGCATTGTGGCTACTAGAAATTAAGATGTTAAAAACAAAGCCAGTATTTGGGATGACCTAGCCAAGTTTAAATTCAATCAGAACACACTGCCTCCTCAGAACTGCAGCCTGGTGGCTAAGGAAGTCTGGAAACCACATCCTTAAAAGAGAGGAAAAATTAGAAAAAAAATAGAAGAAACGTCTACCCATATATTTACCAGCTATTTCATCAACAACAAAGGATACCCCCCTCTGACCCAGGACAGGGAGATACTGTCAATACTGACAATCCTCTTGAAACACGAGAGAGTTGGGTGTATCATCTGTAACAGCATATCACCTGACAGTTCTTGTTCATGTTTCTGATAACAATTGCTTTAACAAAACTAGCAGGCCACAGTGGTTATATATATTGTGATATAGCTGTTTAAAAAATATCACTGTGCAAGACTAACGTTTTATTCTTCAAGTGTACCTCAATTATATCCATCACCTCTTCAGAAAGTCTAGTTCTTCAAAATTCTATATTACTATGTTCTTTTATCTTTCAGTGGTAAAAAATAAGATTAAAACTACATATTTCATGTACGAGCTCAAAAAAAGTTTGAATATAGAGGCTTAGAAGTTTTTCCTAGATCTCACTGTAATTTTCCAATCTGAAGTAAAACCCATTCGTGCACAATTTGAACAGAGTTTGTTTGTTTTCCATTAACTTTAGCAGCTTTTATACTTACTGACTGTTCACTTAGATCCTGAGAGTCTTCCATGGAGGTTGTTCACCTTTCCTTTTCACCACAAGCAGAAATTATCTTCCGTTCAATTTATAGCTCAGTGATCTAAATTAAAAAGGAGATAAAATGTTAACATATTAGTCTGTAGCCCTCGCTTCTAAATAAATCTGCAATAAACAAATAAACAATTGAGACTACGATACCACTAAAATCTGCATCAAAGTTCCCAATGACTTCCTTGAAGTCTAATTTATATATAAATTTCAACACCTCCAGTACTCTTTTGGAAAGCTATCTAAAACAGAAACAATGCGTAAGTAATAATTTTTCCACTCCGTCAAGAAAAAACAGCTATAAAAACAAACCAATAACAAAGCTGTTTAATACTGCCAGCTGTTTAAGTAGACCAAAAAAAAAAAGATGAAGATAACCCTTGGGAAGACATATTAGGCAGACAATTATGGAACACAGAGCAAAACTGATTAATACACTTTTAATGACTATCTCTTAGTCTTTAAGTGTCTGGAAGAAAAAGGTTATTACACAATCATCAGCATGAAGTCCCTATTCACAGGTCCATTAAATTCCTTTAGGATTAAATAAAATACACTAAGTGGTTTACAACAAGCAACTCCCTGCAATGTGCTAAATGATAGGCGATATCCTAATTATCCACGATGTCTATGTCTTCTCTCAAACAGTGAATCATTGTTATCAAATATTGAAATATTAATTATGAAAACAGAGTTCTGTGCAATAATGATTACAGTAACCTTAATTATAAAGACACAAAAACACAGAATTGTACGTGTTAGAAGAGACCTCTGGAGATCATCAAATCCAACCTCATCCTAAAGCAGATTCCCCACAGTAGCTCACACAGGAAGACATTCAGGTGTGTTTTGAATATCTCCAGAGGAGACTCCACAGCCTCCTGGACAGGTCAGCCCATTTCAATATTTTGTCACCCTCACAGGAAAGAAGCTTTTCCTCATGTTTGTGTGGAACTTCCTATGTTCCAGTTTGTGCCCATTGCCCCTTGTTCCGCCACTGGCCACCACTGAAAAGACCCTGGCCCCATCCACTTGACTCCCGCCTTTTTGAAGCATTGATAAGATCCTCCCTCAGTCTTCTCGAGTCTAAACAGTCCCAAGTCTCTCACACTTTCTTCATAAGAGAGATCATCCAGAGAATCCTAATCATATTTGGCGCCCTCCACTGGACTCTCTCCAGTGGTTCCCTGACTTTCTTGAACTGGGGAACCCAGAACTGGACACAGTACTCCAGATGTGGCCTCATCAGGGCAGAATAGAGGCAGAGGATCACCTCCCTCGACCTCCCAGGCCACACTGTTTTTAATGTGCCCCAGAATACTATTGGCCGTCTTGGCAGCAAGGATGCACTGCTGACTTGTGGTCAAACTGCTATCCACCAGGATGCTCAGGTCCTTCTTCACAGAGCTCTTTTCCAGCTGTTCAGCTTCAACCTGTACTGATGAATGCAGTCTTTCCACCCCAGTTGAAAGACTTTGCACATGCCCTTGTTGAACCTCATCAGGTTCCTTTCCGCCCAACTCTGCAGCCTGTTCTAGTGTTACTGAATGGCAGCACAGCCTCCTGGTGTGTCAACCACAGCTCCAGTTTTGTATCATCAGCAAATATGCTGAGACTGCATTATATCCCTTCATCCAGGTCACTTATGAAGATGTTGAACAAGACTAGACCCAGTGCCAATCCCCAGGGAATACCAAAAGTTACATACAGGCCTCTCACTAGGCTCTGCACCACTTAACACAATCTTCTTAGCTCTGTCAGTCAGCCCATTCTCAATCAATCTCATGTTTGCTTGTCTATCCCACACTTTCTAATCTTACCTACAAGCATGCTATGGGAGACAGTGTCAAAAACCTTGCCGAATTCAAGGCACACAACATCCACTGCTCTATCCTCATCTACCCAGCCAGTCATGACATCATACAAGGCTACCAGGTTGGTCAAGCATGACTTTTCCTTTGGTGCATCCATGCTGGCTGCTCTCAGTAACCTCCTTTTCTTCTTGCCTGGAGATATCATCCAGAATAAGCTGTTCCATCGCCTTCCCAGGATGAAGGTGAGGCTGACTGTCCTGTAGTTGCCAGGACTCTCCTTCTTGCCCTTTCTTTGAAAACTGGAGTGTCATTGGCTTTCCTCCAGTATTCAGGCACTTCTCCTGTTCTCCATGACCTTTCATAGATGACAGAGAATGGCTTGGCAATCATTTCCGCCAGCTTCCTCAGAACTCGTGGCTGCATCCCATCAAGGCCCATGGATCTGAGTGCATCAGGTTTGCCTAGATGATTTCTGACCAGATCCTCCTTGACCAAAAGGAAATCTTCCCTTCCCCAGACCAACTCTCTTCACTCCAGGTTTTGAGATTTCTGAAGGGCATTCTTAGTAGTAAAGATTGAAGCAAAGAAGGCTTTCAGTAACTTTGCTTTCTCAGTGTCTGTTTGCCACTACCAGGGCTCCCACTTTATTCAGCAGCAGGTCCACATTTTCCCTAGTGTTTCTTTTGCTACTGACACACTTAAAGAAGTCTTTATTGTTGTTCTTGACTTCCCTTACCAGATTAAATTCTACATGGGCCTTAGCCTTCCTTGTTGCATCCCTGGATCCCTGCATGCCCTGACAATGTTCCTATGTTCCTCTCAATTGGCTAGACCCCTATTTCACTTTCCATAAACTTTCTTCTTCCATTTAAGTTTTTCCATGAGCTCCTTTGTCATCTGTGCAGGCCGTCTGTCACCTTTGCCTAATTTCTTACTGTTAGGGGTGCATTGATCTTGAGCTTAGAAGAAATGGTTCTTGAATGACAACCTAATCTCTTGGGCCCCTTTATCTTCCAATGCTCTAACACATGGGATACCTTCAGGTAGGTTTTAAAGAGGTCAAAGTCACACAAATATATATCAGTCTCCATTCTCAGAAAAAAAAAAAAATCCACTTTAGAATAACAAGTAATTTGCACGATTTAAAATAAAGCAAGTGGCACAGATATTGTATATATCAGTAATTATAAAATTATAAATCAAGCCTACTATGACATTCAAAAGAGAACAAAATATGTTATTGTATGCAAATGCATAAATTAAGTAGTCCAAACAAGCAAGCATTACTTGGATTTGCTTATCAACAAGGTACCCCATAATACTATTACCTAGGAGTATTCCCTATAAACATAAACATTATGGAATCATTTTGGTTTAAAATTTTGACCACTAGGCACTTGAACCTTACGCTATCTTCAACCTGGATAAATGCAATTATTACTTATCTGAGCTGTTTATAGCTGTTTGCATGAATTGGAGCTGCAGACCAGACTCTTATCCCCATACACCTCCCTGTATTCAGCTAGGAACAACTCCTCTTGCCTTACTTTTTTTTTTCCAGTCTCCCCTTGATCCTGCTGCTGGATTGGACTTTCTTCTTTTCTTTCCCTCAAAGTTTCAGAAAGAGCTTAACTGGCATTTAATTAATTTTGCTGTTTACTTGCATAAGGAAAAGAACAACTGTAAGCAATCCTGTGGTACATGCTCAACCTTAAGAAAAAGCTGTAAAAATTTTGTCTTTCAAGGTGGAGGAAATCTCCTCTCAATTTCAAAGGCATTCAAGACATGGATGTCTTTGCCCAGGATACCTTCAGCACAACAGCAACCATCTTCCATAGTTTCTGATCAACACAGAGCCAACAGCCATGCATGTGGAAAAAATTTTTGTGATCTTTGTCTAGATGAGACAAAAGTGGAATTAACAGCTTTCTTTAAAACACTCAATATAGGCAAATTTAAGACGGGAGGCTACTGAGAACAATGGATATTTTGAAAGAAAGCAGTTCTACATGGGATTTCCTGCAGCAGGCCATTACTCATCTGCCCCTGCCGAAGAAGGCAATTCCAAACACAAAGGTGAATTTTCACAAATGATCCTGAAATATTTGACATAGAACTTAAACATAAAATCTGTTTTAATTTAATTAGAAGTTTGAAATGTGTGCATTAGTAAGATTGCCTAAGAAAAAACGGTGAAGCACTCAACATAAAAATAAAACATTCAGAACAAAATCAGCATTTTTGAAGTCTACAGACTGCAGTCAATACTGGGCTCACATTCAAGCTGTAAATGCTCCAAATCTGACTGTTGGTCACAGAAAGCGATAAGTATCTCACCTTCTGTATGAAAGTCAACTACAGAACCATATTACAACAAACAGAACACCGATGTCTTTCTGTACTAACCAAAGTACACTGAAATCAACGTCACCTTTTTCTTTAAAATATCAGGATTATCACCAACTGTTTAGATGAATCCTAATCATTTAGGTCCAACAGGAGTTCTCCTATTAAGAATCACCTATGTCTCACTCACAATGCATACACTGTGCCCCAGTATTCACATCGATGTATCCTGTGAAATACAACATTAAATATGTCACTTGTATTAGTTGTCTTCATAAAAGATGGACCTTGAAGAATTTTTAAAATAACTTGACTGAATTGCAAGACAAGCTTATTTTAATCTTTTTTTGCATAAATATACTATGCACTAAATGCTATGTACTAAATATAACTTTTCACAAGCATTAACATTATAACAGATTTTAGGGCTCTGTTGTTCATTTTCACACTGCCTCAAAATTTAAATACTGTACTGCTGGAAATTAAGATATTTCTTTTTAAGTAAAATTTGAATGTATGGTTTTATCAGCATCCTACCTAATGGACCAAGATATCAACAGCTAAATCCTACTAAATTTTGAGCCCAGCTAAAGCTGCTGATTATAACCAACTTCTAACACAATGATTTTTATAATGGCAGTTATCCCAATTGCACTTAGACCAAATCCTTTAGGGTTTAGTTTAATAAATTTGTAAAAGAGGAGAAAAACCATTAGAGAAGTCAGTGATTTAAATAGGACCAACATTGCTCCCTAATAAAGATATAAAATTAAAGGATAATAGTAACCTCGTGCTGTTTTATGAGGCAATAATCCAGTTACCAATCCGACCTTGTAGTTTATCCCATCAAGAGAACCAGATTAAAAACAGAGGAAGGGAGGGCACTCTTATCCCTTTTATACTGCAAGTGTTTCTAACTGTTTTTAACTATTTTTAAAACTTTTGTTAAAAGTCTTAAATTCACAGACAAGCCAGAATGAAGAAAAATGTCTGTTTCTGCTCTTGATCCAGTCCTTGCAGATGTGGCTTTAAAACTGATGAAGTGTTTTATGCTCTCAGATAAAAATTTTACCTTTCTAAGAAATGTCTTAATTAGGGGGATTCCTGACTTTCCTCATCAACAAATACATTTAAATATAATTTTTTATTTATTTATTTTTATCTGGGGGAATAAAACACTTCATCAAATTTAAACTGCAACTTCCAGGACTTGATCATGAGGAGAAACATGTGTTTCTTCCCAGAGATACACTCACAAGTTAAAAATAAAAAAAATAAAATCAAGAACTCCTCAAGGATCTCCTGCATACAGATTTATAAATAACTGAAAATGCAAGACAGCAAGTACACAATCTCTTCCCTAGCAAGGATTTCTTCATGCTTTTGTTCAACAAGAAAATGAAATTATAACAAATAAGCAATTGACTGAGGCAATTTCATTTCATACAAGATGTGGAAAAAAAGCAAGTTTTGCAACTTTCCCAAGCTCAAAACAGGATGCAAATCTTGGGAGCAAACTGGCAATAATGATAATAATAGTAATAATACATCCTTAAATGACATGGCATTTCCCAAGAGTATCTCTGAGCTTGCTTTGGATCCTCCACTCAGCTAAAAGGAGAAATGGCTGTCCAACAAGAGTCCTTTGTCTAGAAAAGGAGCTTCACCATCAGAATGTTTCTTCCCTTTCACCTTAATCCACAAACCTAGAGAAGTTTTTGCCTCACTTGAAATTGCTCTTGCTAGATGAAATAAGCAAAGAAAAGGGTCCTTAGTTTCTACCACAACAATATTTTTTCAAATAATAATTCCACATTGGGAATATAGACAGATTATTTTCATTTTTCTTCAACTGTAGAACACCTTCTATTCTGATTGTATCGCAGAGATGTTCCAGTTGTATAATATAGGACATGCACCATCCTAGTCAAGTTTACTAGATTATTCTTACATTATAAATTGTGTCAATAATAGATGATTAGCAGAAAGGACACCACTGTAGTTAACATAATTATCTCATAGCCACAAGGAAGAACCATTTCTGTGACAGCCACACACTGATGAAGAGCACAAAATGTTAACTGACAAGTGGTCACAGACAGAATATTTTCTCATTTTCTCGTTCTCAACTTCATAAATTTGTGATAGCCAAAGTACTCAGTGCTTATTACCACAACTGAAGACATGCAGCACATGCACAGTAAGGTGCTACTGCTTGAGTAAACAAACACAGCCTCACAGGGTTGAGCTCCTCCAGCATTGGCAATACTCTGGGCTCCACGTCTTTCCTACAGAGAGCCTGAGGAGATACATTTCTAAATATAAGGCGCTACAAAAGGTTATGCAAGGAAGTCAACAAAGAAATGAATCCCTCCAAAATTAGTGCAAGAGATTGTAGTAGTACATGTGTACTGTGATCTAAATTAGATAACTTCACAATTGTTTATTCCCATGAATAAGCTTATTTATTGCAAGGGAAAGGAAAGAGAGTACAAACAATAACAAGCACTGCCTAACACTCAAGCAATTCTTACATAGAAAGTATTCTTACTCCTAGCTGTCTGCATACATATCACCTGTAGTCTGCTATGAAAAAGATAAAATAGAACCCAAATAGGCTAAAAAGAAAGGAAATTAATAACGTAATCAGGTTTTGAATTAGCATGAAGCTATAGTCAAAAAACATTTTGAACAGTAAAAACATACTGCTTTCTCAGCCTCTATTAGTATCACATTTTGGAAAAGAGGAAAGACCCATGCTGCAAAATAGCAATAACAATGAAATAATAATGATATGCTTTATAAGTTAGCTTTCTTCAAAACTTGCTGCAAGCAGACAAGCAAATAAGAAAAAACATTCTAATTTAACATATTTAAAATAAATGAAGTTATAACATTTAGACTTTCTAGACACATTGTCTGTTCTTGTTTCAGTAGAAAAAAATATCATCTTTCTTATGTTGTAAGAGAAAATGAAATTTCATCTCTTAACATAATTTCTGAAAAGATTTTAGTTGATATATTTCCCATGGTTGACTGTGGGTTTGTCTGGTTTGTTTTTTGTTTGTTTTATAAGTTTTTTAGGCTCCTGTTTTTTCTCTTATGCAAATGCTGTATCATCTTGAAAGGAACGTCAACCCTAATTAAAACTACCCTTCAATGGAAAAAAAAAGTAAAATTATCATTTATATCTAACTTCAAGGGAGAGCAAATGACTAACAGATCTTAAATATAATTGTAATAAGCAGCTGAAAAGGTAAGCAAAGCAATTCTGGCAGTAGGATCTAGACATCTACTGCTTTCCTGAGTAGGTGAATAGAAATATATAGAGTATTCATATATATATACACACACACACACACTTATATGCATACACACACACATTTTAGCTCTCATATTTTAATTCCTGCTTTCCTTTTAATCAAAGGAGTACCTGCAGGAGATAGAAGCAGCCTGAAGATCTTGCAAGCTTATCTAGGGTTAGCTGAGGTAAGTGGTCTCCACATCCTGAAACTGAGGTGGGTGAAATGAGCCTCCTGGAAAGCTTGCATAGTGTTACAGATACAAGCCTTTCCTCACAATCTGGGTAATTAAGAGATATAAGAAAACTCCAACTTTCTACACCTCTTCTTCTAACACTATTTTTTCCTAAGGCTTTCATCTCAATAGCATAAGATAAGTGATTTCAGACATTTTTTTCTTTGCTGAGGATGAGTATTTTAACCTCGGAGAAGTTTCAGAATTTTCCACAACCTCCTGTAGCATGCTCAAGTCATACATCTCCATCTACGAGTGATCTCCAATGCCCTGAGCTCCTTCCCCTCTCACAGAGGCTCACTGGCTCTGTGGTATGGCCAATGGCCCCTGGTGAAGGCAAAGATATTTGTCTGGGCTTCTGGCCTGCAGCAATTTGTTTTTGCAGGTGGATTGTTTATATAGGGAAGATGTGTCATTATTCTTCATTTTGAATTATCAAAATTACTCCAGGAATTCACACAGTAATTCACACAACAATTCACACAACATCATTTGGCTCGGGGTAGGGCTGCACAGAGGGGACCTGGGAGGGCTCTACACGACCTACCAAGGAGACACAATGAGCCTGACCACTTTCCCTGTGATAAGGAGAACTCACCTCAGACTCAAATGCAGGGGTGCCAGCAAATCAGCTAGAAGGAGAGAGCTAAGCAGGAACAGCTCAGGACCTGCTCACTGCCCTCATTCTTCCGTGATCCCTGGCATGCATATGCAGAAGACCATGCATGTATCCAAATTTGGCATACTATATGTATTCTAATGTTAACGCTACATCCAAAGTGGATAATTTTTAGGGTTCAATGTCAGATATTATTAGCATGAAAACAAAGCTAAGAAGTAAAAATAAAATCCTTGGTTTCATAAATGAAGAGGCTGATATCCCCAAGGCTTAGGTTCACAGGAAATCCAGGAACCCAGTAAAATAAAAGGTGTTTTGTCCTGGTAACAAAACTCAGACGTTTTCACATCTTGATGCAAAATTATTATCCACATTGAGTTTTCACAAATGTTAAGAGCTGGTTAGGATGCTTTGACACCAATTAGGTGTTAATGACTCTATCCTCAATTATTCTCTGTTTACCTCCTTCCTCTCTTTAAAAATTACACAGCTCTAACTGGAACATAATATGCTATTTCCATCTCACTTTCTGAGCATGTGGATTCATGCCAGATATCAAATGCAGTAATTGAAACAGACATGATTCATGCCATCAAGCTGTATACACTGAAAACCTCCCAAAATTTGAGTCAAATGATCGCTTTTCATGCCAGTCAGCATGTGTTTATTACACACAGTCCTGTGAACTCTGCATAGTTTTTGGCGAACACTTGTATTCAGTTCACAATGTCCATTCAGTGCTGTTTGCTTCCTCAGACTGAGTTTCCTGAAGAATAGCATTGCTTGTGCTGTTATTGTGGACATTTTATTCAAGAAAAATTAAGCTGATTTCCCTACTCTGATATTTCTAACTAACAAGCAAATCACAGCTCCACAAAACCATTTCAAACAGTTAAAATCAGGCCTCAAGTTGATAAACATAGCAATAGAGATAAAGAAGTCTTTCCATCAGTTAAACTAGTAAATAGGTAAGACACTGCACAGGTCTGTGATGATAGATTGGTCCTCTCTCCCATCATTATCATTCAACAAACAAGCAGAAAAAAAAGAAAGAAAAAAAAAAAAGACTTCCTGGCAAATGGTAAAGAACTGTGAGTGCTAGGTCTCATTTACTTCTGATAAAACAATACTTTAGTGCAGTATTTCATTCTCTTGCAAAGATCAGAGAGTTGTGGTCAACAGCTCAATGTCCAAGTGGAGAACAGTGATAAGTGGCATTCCTCAGGGATTGGTGCTGGGACCAGTATTATTTAACATCTTCATAGGCAACATGGACAATGGGACATAGCGCACCCTCAGCAAGTTCGCAGACAACACCGAGCTGAGCAGTGCAGTTGACAGGCTAGAGGGAAGGGATGCTATCCAGAGTGATCTGGACAGGTTTTAGAGGTAGCCCCATGCCAACCTCATGAAGTTCAACAAGGCCAATGCAAGGTCCTGCATCCAGGTCAAGATAATCCCAAGCTCAAATACAGGTTGGATGGAGAACAGCTTGAGAGCAGCTCTGAGGAGAAGGATTTGGGGGTGTCAACTGACAAAAGATTCAACGTGACTCAACAATGTGTACTTGAAGCCCAAAAGGCAAACCATATCTTAGACTGCATCAAGAGAACCAGGACCAGCAGGTTGAGGGAGGTGATTCTGCCCCTTTACTCTGCCCCTATGAGAACCAACCTAGAGTACTGTACCCAGTTCTGGAGCCCCCAACACAAGAAGAACAACCTTGGAGCAGGTCCAGAGAAGGGCCACAGGCTACAAGGAGAGGCTAAAATTGTTGAGGCTCTTCAGCTTGGAAAAGAGAAGGCTCTAGGTGGACCTTATAGCAGCCTTCCATTACCTGAAGAGGGCCTAATGGAAAGTTGGGAAGGGAGTTTTTATAAGGGCATACAATGACAGGACAAGGGGAAAGGGTTTTAAACTGAAAGAGGGTAGATTTAGACTAGGTATTAGGATGAAATTTTTTACTGCAAGGGTGGTGAGACACTGGAACAGGTTCACCAGCAAGACTGTGGATACCCATTCCCTGGAAGCATTCAGGGACAGGACTTTGAACAACCTGCCTAGAGCGAGGTGTCCCTGCCCATAGCAGAGGGGGTGGAACTAGATGATCTTAAAGGTCCCATCCAATCCAAACAATTCTATTATTCTGTGATTCACCAATTTTGCAGGTATCCAAACATGGCTTAGAATAACTCCTTTGCCCTTCCACTCCCATTCCACACCTGTGCAACAAATACCAAGGGCTAGTGTTCAAAATTTCAGAGTGCAGAATTATAAATTCAGCCATTCCTCTCTTATCCTAACACTGCACAGTATACTACGAAATTAGCAAGATTGAAAACAGAGCGATGAATCCCCTGATGCTTGGGTGCTTCCCAGCTGAGAAATACCTCTTCACTCACAGTTAGATAAAGCACACAGCTACCCAGACCTCTTTTGAGTCATTCCAGATTAATCAATCACAGGCTACTCCAGCCAGAAATAAATAAAACAAATGTGAAGACTGGTTTTGGATTCAGTTTGTAAACAAATGGATTTGCAAAAAAAGTTGCATGTAGTGTTTTCTAACTTATCAGTAATCAAAACCACACTAACTAAACCAAAAAGAAAAACAATCCTGAGGGGGAAAAAAAAAAATAAAAAAAAAATAAAAAAAAAGCCACTCTTAAAAATGTAACAAAAAAGATGTATTTTTTTCCTTATCACTGAAATTTCCATTTCAGCGTTTTGAACAGCCAGGAATCTTTTAAGGGAAGAATTCTACCTTTTAACATAAGACATATTTTGGTTAATTTCTGAGACATTTTGCCTCTTATTTTTTAATAAAGTTGCTGAAAACAAACCAAATAAAACATTTTATTTCTTTATAAACAAGCCACTGAAAACAGAAAGAAGAAAAAGCTATGTTTGACCCCTCAGAATATTTAAAGAGATACAATTAACTTGAAAATACTAGTTGTGAAGGATTTCCTCTCCCTAAATTTACCTCAGACATTAAAAAATCTCTTTACAACACAAAAACAGCACAAGGTAACAAAACTATTTCTAAAACCGAAAACAAATTTATCATTTCAGAATTTTGGACAACCTAAATAGAAGTACATCCTCCAAAATTTACCCACTGTATAATCAACGGATATTAAGATGTTACAATCACAAATAAACAAGAGAGTTAGGCGAAGTAGACTATGATAACAAAAGAGAATAAATGGAAGGCTTACCCTTATGCTGGGCTCACCCACAAAACACCAGAAGGAAGGATCTCCAGATGAGATCCTTCCCCACTGGTAGCCAGCTCTTAAATAGATCTAGGAGGGGTGCAGCCAGGCTCCACCCCTTCTAGCAGTACAGGTGAATTGCCTTCACCTGTGCTCCTCTGGCTGACTCATGGCTCGCCTCAGGTGATCAATCAGAGGTTCAGGCCATGACTCAGTAGTTCCCATACAACCCACTGAATCCTATTACATGTGAAAATGACAGCATACTACAACTATCTTTACATTCACCTTGTTTTTGAAGTAGCTCCAATTCCATATGAAGCAGTTACATGCTTCAATAAGTACATGATGCTAGTTATTGAAGACTGAACAATAGCTAAGCTTCCCCAAAACACCTGGCTGAAGAAAGGAGTGAGCATCTTGCCCATCCACCTGACTACTCCCAAACGTATCTCAGGTGGTTTTCTGTCCCAGGTGAGGATAATTATTGCTCATCCAAACTCAACAGCAATCCTAAGCCCATCAAGTTAAAGTGAAGCATTCAGATGAATGAAGGAAAGATAAACTCTTGTACTCCACTTGTACCACATAAAGAAAATGCTAAGACCAGTATTAAAGGCTGTGTAGTCTACGTTTTTGATGCTACCAACTGTTCTAAGAACTATTCACTCTTGCTTTGATTTAAGGGCTGTCACTAGCCCTCATATGGAATGTAAGTATCATCAAGTAATTTGAATAGCTCGATATCCCACAGGGAATTTTCTTTCGCTAAGAACCCACACTAGATATACAAAACAAAGTAATTGTGATAAATAGGTATTCTCATATTTTAATCATACCAACCACTTTGCAATGGTTTCTTTGCCTTTTCCCTACTTGGATATTTATTAGCTGTGATCAAACCATGGTCATTCTCTAGAAGACACACTTTTCAATAGTTTAATTACTCCTGCTGTGTTATGTCTGGAACTTCCTCAGCCATTCTAGCTCCCTTTCTAAAGTCAGAAGAGTATGCATCTCTCCAGCAGTACCTGCATTCCTACTATCTATGCAGGTGACACCATTCCTCTTACTCTGTGTAGTCCTTTGTTTAAACAATTGCTATTCCTTTTTTGTCTAGGTCACTAACCTGATCATCTGTTGAGGCCGTGGTTGTTTTTTTAAATAGACCACTGTCTTGTACTGAAGCACAAACTGTCTACTTGTTCTCAGTTTACCGAAGGAGCCAGATGACTGTGTATCAACAATCTGTTCTCTTTGTTGCTTACTTTTTCCCCAGCCTTTGTAGTAACAGTACTGTAGCTATTACAGTCTAGTGACAACGTTTTTAAGAAGTTCTCTCTTTACCTAGGTCAGCAAACGATGCAATAAAAGTAGCAGTCTACTCCTCGTAGATCTCACTGGTCTTTATATCACTGCTAAAACAGTAAGTAGTTTTGATTTGATGACTAACCCCTGGAAGACTCTGAGTAATACTGCACTCTTTAAATATTCATTAGCAAGTAAGTATTTTTGAATCTATGATTTAATTTGCTGTTAAAGCCATTTCATTTATGTCAAGTCAGTTTTGTATCCTTCAGGTTATTAAGCAAAAAGCCATGTCAAATCCAAAATCTCACAGAACTGTATTGTTGCATCACTAGTCTTACCTCTAGAAATCAAACTTGTACTCACATCAAAAATAATATTGGTATTTTGGCATGATCAAGTTTTCATAAGCCCATGATGTGGTACACCATGCACATTTCTGTGTTATATGTGAGTAACATACAAAAGGCATTTGGAATGTGAGAGCATGTAAGTTAATACTTTGTGACAGTGGAGACTAACAAAAAATCATTGCCATAAATTAACACTTGTCTAGAGCAACAGCTAAGTAATGATTACTTTTCAGAAATTATCCAACATCTTTCCACAGGAATAGCAATAAAAGAATGCAGCCAGTCATGAGCACTGTAGGCTATGGAGATGACATTCTCCTGCTAGTGCAGTTATACTCTGTCTCTTCCTCATGAGCACAGCTTTTTGACAGTGGTGTCCAGGTCTGGAAAGTTTATGAACTTTGTTTTCACATCCAATCTCCAGCCTTCCTCTGAGAACATCACAGCTGTCCTCTCCAAAGGTACCATAACTTTCCTCATCGCATGTATATCTGCAAATTATTTGTAACAACTTTAGCTTTAGTTAAAAAACACACAACTTTTAAGAGATCATTTCTGCAGGTGAAGTTTTCATTCAAAAAAATTCCACCTATTCCACAGATTTGACCCTGCACTTCAGTTAATAGAGGTGGCAGATTAGGTAACCAAGGCTGTGGTTCCACAAGTATTTCTGCAGCACCAGTGCCAGTTTCAGCAGCACGGCTGCTGCCACTCATTCCGACCTTTGCATCATGCCAGCACAGCTGTTTGTGAACCACAGCGAAGAGCAGATCCAGCTCAAACAAGTGGCCAGCAGAGGAGAGGTAAGGACTGCTTAAGAAGCATTGCCACCAAGTGAGAAATGACAACTTCACACTCTTTCATGTTCTGCCATAGAAAACGGAGAGACAAAGAAAATTCAGGCACGGTGCATGAACCAATCAGTTGTTTCTTGTCCCCACCAAGACCCCTAAAGAACTGACACTGTGAGAACAGGGCAAAGATACTCCTCTTTCTGCAGACCCTACAATCTGTCTACTGGAGGCTTATTCCTAATTTGACAGCATCACTTGAGCTACAGTTCAAACCATGGACTTCCTGAATGTAGATGTAAGACTCAAAGAAGCAGGGTAGTTTCTTAACAGCTATACAGGATTAAACTTCTGTCTCGTATCTGTTAAGCCAAAAATCTGCTGACTACTCAGCTAGATCTTGGAGATAATAGGCTATAGTTTAATCAGAGAATTGGAAAACAATTCAAGTCATATCTAAATGGCTACCAGAAATGTCTAGGAAATACACAGTTGGCTGTTAAGCTGAAAGATGCTATTCCTCTCATTGCAAAACTTCTGCATGGTGAGATCAGCATTCAGATGGTTCTTTGAACACAAAAATTGCTTCACAGCATGGAAATCAACTGAACCAAATTAACGTGAGGGTTACAGCAGCTCCTTCTATCACACTAGGTTAGGGGAAGGAAGGGAGGGAGGGAGAAAGAGAGAAAGAGAGAAAGAGAGAAAGAGAGAAAAGGACATAAAGCACATAAAAAATAGGAGGCTCAATGGAAAAGCATTTTGATTTTTCCAATTTGGAAACCTACCACAGTTCCAAATCTTGCCTCAGGGTAACCTGAAAATTTTATTTTGGAGACTCTTTCCCAGAATATCATTACTCTGTTTGTAAAACCTTTGTACTGTTCGGCCCTGTTACTTTCCAGCTCCCTAACTCTCTGCATTAAGAAGACCAGAACAGGACCATTAGGCTGTGTCTGAGCTGCATTGCTAGAACTTGGCAGGGGAAACATGCATAATCTGTCTGAGCCATGCCTGTTTTTGTGAAACCATGTCTGCACTGGGACACTCGGGAGACTTGGAAGAAAGACCTCACATACAGCGTGATGTCAGTATGCATAGGCTGAAGCATATCAAGTCTTATTTAGCCATTCTCACATGGGAGTATGGTGACATTCATTTTCTGTAGTTCTCTGGGAATATACTGCAGTAAATAAAAAAGGACCGTCCAGGTGGGATTTAATATGTTAAACTGACTTCACACCTCTCCTTGAATAGACTTAGCATTCATGAAATGTCCCTGAGTAAACACAACCTGGCTGTTCACTTCCACAAGCAACAAAGTTGCCTAAAAGGAACTGAAAGCATGCAGTCGACTGACAACATTTCCAACAGAATCACTTTCAGGAATACAATTAATGTAAAAGCTATCATTGAGGTCATTTATAAAATGCTATAAAAATTTTATAATAAAAATATATATTCTAGCACAGGAGCATGAAAATGTCTTAAAAAGGAAGAAAACATGAATGCACGATTTTGACATTTTTATTTAACCCTGCTCTGTTTTGTACTGAAGGATTACCCCTCCACACTTTTGATCTCGTGCACACAAAGGATACTACAATACCTGAAAAAATAACAGGCTGCTCTAAGAATAGCAGACTAGATACTCATCTGGCATAACATGAGACCGCTCCAATAATTTCAACATTCCTACTCCAATTTGCAACAGCAAAAGATCTGGCACAAAACATCAAGCTAAGTTTCCAATTACCTCATGCACCAGCATTGATTTCAATAGCTATATACATACAGTCATAGAGGAGAATTATTTGAAAAGTTGCAAACTCAGCTCTGTATTTCTTTTACTTTTGTGGGCTAAATCAGAGTCGCTGTGGTATGTTAATGTGTTAAGGTTTTTGTGGTTTCATTATATGTGTCAAGAGCAGAATACTTACTTGCTATATGTATCAGATTTAAAAAAAAAATAAAAATAAAAATAAAAAACCAGCAGTAATTCTTTACACTGCTGAAAACGTCAACTTATACTAGGCTATGTCACAATAGTAGTAAATTTTAATGTTGCCCAAAAACCTAGTACGTATTAACTTAAATAAGTAAGTAAAAATTTATCACCTATAGGAGACTTAGTCTCCTGTACGTGAACGTCTTGCAGGTTGCCTCAGGAGGTCTTTTTGCAGTTTGCTGCTCCAGATCAGTCAAACTGTACAGTTCAGGCACAATGGGAGGCAACCCCAGAGCAGAGACAGTACTCACAGCCCAGACTGACTCTGGTCTTCAGAGCACTTCAATTACACACAATTAAACAATGCTACACGTTACTCATTGTCCTGTACTTCTGTGGATAGCTGCTAAGGGAAAATCGCCCGTGATTTGTTTTACTCTAGGAGAGGGACACAGACACTTGCAAGAATCTAGGTCCACAAAACCTCAAAAAATCCAGCTTTTCAAATTCGTGGTAATGAATTGAAAACATAGTGTCTGGTATCTGAGCCCAGCAGCTTAAGACAAAGTGTATATAATCTTAGTGACATATGGGTCACAGAAAGTTCTGACGGTAATCACTTCTCATGACAATCTTCCCTTATCATGAAGAAATTCTAAACAAATTGAGAATAAAATGCTTAAATGCTAGTATTCCTCAAAGAGTCATTAGCATTTGACATTTTGTTTGAAAATCTGATGCCCAGCATACAGGCAGCCCTGTGAGTGAGACTGCCCAGTGATGCATTCTGATAGAGGACAATCAATCAAAGTAATTTTGCTGTTCAGCATTAAAACAAAAGGTGGGCCACCTATCTGCCACATTTCTCAGGCTCTGAGACAAAAAGAAACCGCTTTAAAATATTTTTTCACCAGGGTCCTGTAATGCAGGCATCCCAAGAGGAATCTTCCTGGCAGTACTGAGCCTACAATGTGGACTACAACTGTAAGTTTTATTGCCCTTTCAAATAGATTTTAGTCTTGACTTGACAGATAAGCACCCTCTGTATCTGAGCTGTTGCACTGCAAAGTGCATCCAAGTTCCTTTAAACGCTTCAGACTTCACGATGGATTTGGTAACAGTGCAACACGGAATGGTCCACGCAGGTGGACTCAGTCAAAAAATTATTTGATTAAAAAAAAATCTGATTTCTGTACAAAAACATCTCAAACGTCATCTAATATGTACGAGTAAAATGGAAAGCTTTTGATGTATATTGTAAGGTGTGGAGCTTTGGCAGTTAAAATATCTACTGACTTTAAAAGAAAGAGAATTTATTTTTAATAACCATTTTTATTTACTTTTAAAAAGAGGAGCAGTTTATGCCTTCAGCAGAACTATGCCCTGAAATCTCAGGGGTGATTAAAGGGCCATGCCAAAGCTGAAAGGTTTCAAATATCAAACTATACCATTATGTCAGGGCCAGCAAGATCAATTAGCGCTTTTCAATGACAGAAAAGGTTAAGTTGGACGCAGATTTACAGAATATTTAAAGCTAAAAATGGAAAACATCACATATTAATTTAATGTCACATGTTAAAAGTTTATTTGTAAGCCTCATAACTGAGGTAGAACTATCGAAACTTTTCTTCCACTTGCACAACACAAAAACTGCTTTTGTCATGAAAAATGGCAAGGAGATTTATAATGTGTATCTATGTATGTTAGATGGTAATGTTCACATTGGGTTCTCAAATACAAAGCAGTACTTCAGACAGTCAAAGCTTCAGCTACCAGACCTGATTTAGTGCTGAACTCTTATAAAGCTTTATAAAAAAGATGTGATAAAGTGACAGATGTTTGTTTGCCTGATGCCTCTCCGCTTGCATCCTTCTTGCCAATCCTGACAACACTAAAAATGAATGGCAGTGAATAAGTAAACCAATTCCTATATTCAAATGAAAGACAAATAAAAAACTACTAATAAGGGGGGGGGGGGGAGCAAAACAAATGAGAAAAAAAAATTAGTAATCTGTGAATTAATTCATCTCAAATCTGGGGAAAGAAGTAAGTGTACAGCTTCTGCAACTGAAAGCAACACTCACACCAGGAAACACTGGAACTTACATTTCAGTTCTTGGCATCATACAGATACTCACAGGAAGCACGGGTATGCTTGAAGTTAATCCAATACCTGTTAATATAAGCATCTCTGCAGTAAACATCACTTGAACAAAGTACTGTGCTATGATATCAAATAAAGTTGGTATAAATTTACCGTAAGAGTGTAGTAATGGGGAAAAAAAAAAAAAAAGAAAAAAAGAAAAAAAGCACACTGTTGAGAACAGTGATTTGGATTATAGTTACGATTCCAAATAAAAGTGAAGCCAGATTACTTTTGTTCAATGATAGATTTCAAAATGTCTTTTTTTTTTTAAAGCCCACTTTATTTATTTCATCAAGGAGTGATCTGAAATATTTACTACCAGACAGTACCTAATTTTAGGTTTTAAGTGCTTTAACAGCTCTATGAAATATGATCAGCAGCTGCAATATAGAAGTATGCTGAATAAACTCTCCTTGTAAAAATGGAGACCTGTTCTACCTCGAGTTCATAAAACGCTTACTTTCAAGAAAGAAAAAGATAACACATAAGAAGTTAATAGTTACATCCCACAGAGTTTGACGGAAACTCCAGGAATTTCTTTCTTCTTTCCGAATTAGCCTTCATATTTCATAGAGGAAGAAGTAGCTTGCATTTTAACACTTGTACTGAACATCATGCACCACCAGCAGCTCACCAAGGAGCCAGGTACTTTTCCCATACCAAATTCCAATGCTTAACATTGGTTGATTCTAGGACTAAGAAGTAGAACACAACATATGAAAGTCACAAAGTTTAAACAGTAGCTCTCAAAGCTTGCATCAGAGGCTAAAAATATGCAACAGGATACTATCTATAGCCGTATTTCTAGTTGTCCCTTTTGAAACATTTTAACTGGGAACTGCAATTAACTGCGAACCCACCAGTTTCTTACCTATGAAATTCCTTGTTTAGAATTCATCTAATGCATTGGCATTATCCATGAGGCAGAATAGATTTCTATTGCACAGGGTTGCAAAGCCATTAACGCACACAAATCCTGAAAGGAGTAACCTTCCACTACGTTTTTTAGGAACGCAACCACATACATGTAACTACTTATAACTGCATATGCATTACCTGAACAAGAGCACATGAAAGGTTAGTCAACACATTCCTCTCTTAGTTTTATTAAGTTAGTCTGAAGACCATTTTGTAACATAAATAGCAGAATTTTCAAAAGAAAACAGAGCGATCCGGTTCAGATGGAGCCCAAATAATGCCAGACGTCAAAACAGAAAGGGAGAAGAGAGAGAAATGTCAGCCTGTGTCTCCACTTATTCAAAGTACGATACATTTTGTAAGTATGCAAACATTTCTTATTCGGCAGCGTTCTGAAACACCAGCAGAAAAGAGTCAAAGCAGAGGCAATTTCAGGAAAACCCTTTTTGAGCGTTAAGTAAATAAAACAATGATATAACCACGGCTTTAACGCAAAGCGCTCTCTTCAAATAACAAATAAATACTGAGGTCAGACCCAACGTGATATTTACACCTCGTACAAGAGAAGATGCTTACTTTGTACGCGCCCCTACACAGCTGATCAGTTTATCCCGGACGCACTTTCTGGTCTTCGCAATTCCTTTCTGCTGTCCCACACACGTAAACAAACCCTCAGCGCACCGAAAATCCGGGTTCCTTACTGTTCTAGCACGATTTCACGCCGCAGTTCGGATCAGCCGAGGCGCTCCCGGGTCGGTACTGCGCCTCTCGTGTGGGTGCAGCCGCCGGGCATGTCACACCGCCCTGACACCGCCGTACCTCCAGGCGCTGCGCTCAGCCCGGCCCCGGGATAACGGGAGGGCAGCAGCCGCGCACCTCCCTGGCTCTCAACAGCCGTTTCGCGAACGCAGATGAAACTTTAGATGCCAAAGGCTGATTGGCAGCGGCGTTGCCAAGGGACCTTCTAGCTTTTCGGGGCAAATCGCCACGGGCACAACCCGGGGTGAGTGCGGGCTGCTCCCCGCCGCGGGTCCTCCGCCCGCGGTGACAACCGGGTGGAGAACTGATGGTCGGCAGCCCGCTGGGTTTGAGCGCGGAGAATCCTGTTACCTTGGCGCGGATCAAGTGCACGCACGCACTCGGACTTTTCCCCACGTGGAACTGCTTTCAGACCAAAACATGGGGCCCCGTGACGGAACCCCGTGACGGAACCCCGCGCCGGGCCGAAGAACACAGGGGGACGGGGAGCCCGAAAACTCCGTTTTGTCTGCCTAGAAGCCGCAAGAAAAACAAACTGGGAGATGGGGGAGGGAGGGATCCCTCGGGGGAGGAAACGGCAAGGAGCGAAACCAAGAGACAGCCGCTGCCCGGCTCCCCTCCGACACCAGGGCCACGGGCCGGAGAGCTGCGGCTCGCCCCGCCGGGCTGTGCTCGCCTCGGGACTCGACTTCCCCGGCGGCGGCGGACGGTTCTGCCGAGGGCTGCGTCCCGCCCTGCAGAGCCCCTCGGCCCGGGGCCGGCAGCACTCCCGAGCGCCGCCGGGTGCCCCCTCGCCCCCGCTTTCCGCCGCGGCGGGGGCGGGCAGGAGGCGTACGCCGGGAACAATGCGGGGCAGCCGGCGCCCGGCCCCATCTTGGCCCGGCCGAAGCAGTCGGTCGAAGAGGGGCGAGGGCAGAGCGGGACGGGCTGTCAGCTGGGCAGAGGCACATAGCGCTGCAAAAAGCCCCGGGAGCGATTTTTTTTTTTTTTTTAAACTAAACTCGCGTGGTGCCGTGGTGAACACTCGACTCTGCCCCGTGCGGAAGGCTCTGCCGGTCCTTCCCATCAAGCTTGGTTCATAGCAATATATTTTTTTGTCATCGGACTAACAAGAAAACAACGCTAAATAGCCCTACACACCCGCAAGACCACACGCACAGGCGGCGGGGAACCGTTTTCCTCTACCTCTGCGAGAGGCGCGGGAGGGAAGAGAGACACTCACCTCGCCGCCGGGATACGCCGCTACCTTGATTTTATGGCCGCTCCTTATTTATTTATTCTCGTCCCCTCTCCGAGCCGAGTTTCCCTTTTTGCACCGTTCCTCTGGCAAAATCGGGACATCCCCTCTACAAGTTTCCCCCCTCCCCCCCCACCCCCTTTCTCCCCACACACAAATAAAGCGCTACTCAGAGCAGTCAGGGAGGGGAGACTCGAGGGGGGGGGCAGACGGAGGAGGAGGAGAAGGAGGCTGGTACGGGGGAAGCCAAGCACCCTTCGCACTTCAGCGAGCGCACTAGTCGCCTCTCGCACAGAAAGTTTCCCTGGCGAGGAACGGGGCTAAGGAAAGGTAACCCCCTCCCTCCCGAAAAGGTCGCTGCCCGGAGCGGGGAAGTGCGGGGCGAGCAGTGCGGAAGGCAGCGCTGCTCTGCACGCCTGCGCTGCCCCAGCACTGCCCTACAGCCGCTCCAGCGCCCTGCTCGCCCCGCTGCCCCCGGCCAGACCCGCACCTTTACTGTGCCGGGCAGCTGCCGGAGCGGCGGTGAGAGCATAGGAGGAAAGGGTCAGAAGGCACGGGAAGGTTCAGCCCTCAGCACTGACCCTTTTGGCACTACAGGTCCCACACGGTCCCATTTGTTTGTTCTAGAATGAACCCCCACTGTAAAGCAGCTCTGACTTTAGGGGAAGGTCGGTTGTTTATGGGACCGATCAAGCTCTGTACAGAGGAGGACCTGATTTTGTACCCTTTTACCAGTTGCATTTGTTCCCTTCCTCCCAAGCTCATCAGCGAGGATGGAGAGAAAGTCCTGTCTAAAACTAAGCGCTTTTGTGCTTGTCTCTCTTTGCTACCTCCTGGGGGTAAGGGGAGGAAGAACCCTAATTGCCAAGTCACTTTTCACACTCTTACCATTAACCGCGTATCACCTCTTCTGGATTTCACTGGGTAGATAGGCTGGCTGTTCTTCAATCAGTTGCATCACCCTCTGTCTGTCACGTAATTCAGTTCTTCCAAGGGCTTAAGTCAAAAATTCAGAAGCAGAGTGAAAAGTTAGGCCCTACAGCTGGAGAGAACACCAGCTGTGTTCGGAGAAGTGTCTTGATCTTTGGAAGTGCTGAATGTCACAAGCTTTTGAGGTCAGTAAATCACGTGAAAAGAGGGAAAAATCACAGATTCCTGAAGATTCTTTCCTTCCTATCTTCCATTTGCTCAATTTTGCATCCTGCATAACTGAAGCTGTCTGCCTTTGAATTTCATAATTTACATTCAGTGAATTGTACTAACAGGGCCATCTTTCTACTAAATAATTTCAGACTTAAGATGACTAAATCCTCATGAAAACAAGTCTATAAAAACCCTGTATTTGCTGTCTTGGGAGAGTCGCCACTTAGAAAGAGAACAGACGTGGAAAACTCTTTGACCTACACAAATACAGCTAGAAAAACATTTAAACTCAAAAAGCCCCCAAAAGCCAACCTTCAAATTGACATAGTGTAGGACAAGCCAGAAAAATGAAGTGAGGTTTGAAATTGAAAGCTTAGAGAGCAACTGGCAAGTCAGATTTGCAGAAAGTAATTGCAATCGACAGAGCCACCGGCTGTGGCTCCTGCCAGCACCCATCTTGCTAATAGACTCCTTCTGCAGGAGCACGTGCTAACAGCCTGCTCCTTTCAAGAGGACTTTTTTATGCAGCACAATCCTGAGATGAGGCTCTTGAACATGGCCATGAAGGTTTTCTGAAGTCTGGATTCCTTCCACCTTACTTCAATGAAGCAAATTCCGGTTCCAGAGAACAGACACCCAGTAACCTGGCTTGTTTTAATAGACATATCACTTTAAAGCAAACTTTTAACCATGTGTTGCATCCACTCTTAAAATATAAGGACAGCTGACTTAAAAAGATTATGTATGATTTTCATTCAGTGTAACAGGTTTCAGACTGGGGAGGGATGGGAGAATGGTCCATAGTACAAACCTAGGACACATCTCCCAGGCAGGAGCCTGGCCTTGCTGCCTTTGAACCACTTCGTTGTTTTGCTGTTGATTTCAGAGAGAGGGGCAGGATCATGCTCAAAACTAACGGTCCTTTGGCAGGTGCACTGAAGAAAGTCCTGTACAGGACTCATAACAGAACTCTAATTTTACAATTTTATAGTAAAATACTGCCAGGTAGTAATTAGATGATGATTTTGGTTATGTTGGCGTTGTTGGGCTGAAGTAAGTTTCAGTGCTTAGTGGAAGTGATCTCAGTGGGCTGTAAGTCCAAAATCTAGTGCAATCCACTGGCTCTTATAACTGACTCTGTGTGACCATATAGAGCCCTGCACGGAGAAGGTCATGCTAGAAATAGTCCTAACGGTGCCCAAGGAAGGGCTGTAGGATCCACTTTTACACAAGAATAGAAGAATAATACCTTATCCATTTAAAGCAACATGTAGAGAATGTAAGTAGGCAGGATGTAATTATCTAGATTGGTATTTGGCCAGGCACTCCTACACTTGCAAAAAGTGCCATAGGGTTTAATGACCACCAAGTGTTTGGTATCCTTGGTTATACCTCTTACATAAAGACAGCACTGTGATCATATATACTTTGTGCTGGTTCAGTACTGAGTCAGCAGAAGAATGTTGCACAAATATCCATTTGCATAGTATCTTGGAATTCCCTTAGAGGTCTTCCATGCAATTTCTAAAGGGCCTACCGTCCTTACCTGGTGAAATCTAATAAGTCATAAGTAGTATGGTTCCAGATTACTATGTCTGTGTATATTACTGCAAACAGAAGGCATTTTAGAATCTTTATAAACAATTTGAAGTGAATCTAATGTACTTTTCTGGGTTGCATCTCAGTAATAAAAGGGGAATTTTGTTTGATTGGTTGTCCTTATTATTTGAGCACAGGATTATACTTAGATATTCTAAGAAAACTGAGCGACTGTTACTATTTTGATAGAGGATCATTACTATGATTTACTGAAGTGCCTACCATATGTCTCATCTTGCTGATCTACCTGTTCTGAATTTTGTTTTACAAAAGCAGGGCTTTGAATGAAATGCGGCTGCTTATTTTCAGGATCAAGTATGAGATCCACAAGTGTGTTAATTAGACTAAGTTTGTTGATCTGTATACTTAAGGTTATTATTTGGTGTTTCATGGCTTTATAATCATAAAAAGAAAGAATGAATAAAGGTTATTTTGCCATGGTTATCAGATTTCAAGTTTATAAAGAAAGTGACCCACCCTTTTCAGTAATTCAACATCCAGGGTTCAGCTGTGGGTTCAAAAGCAGGTTACAACTGGCTACTCATTGTGAGCCAAAGTGCCAACTGTGCCTTTAAGTATGTTATATAACTTATTTTTCGGTTTCAGTTTTCAAGTACGCCATCGTTTAAGTGTTATTTAGATTTCCGTATTTTTTTTTAATCCAAACAAACCTGACCTCAATCATAAGGTTCCATGGCTCCAAATAGCAGAGCTTTTCTAATATTTTATTTTGAGTGCCTACGTTCAATACTTCATCACATAGATATGTGCTGTGGATAGTGCCAAACACAGTGCCAGGGGTGGCCTCAGTTATCTCCAGTGCTTACCAGGAGAGGGCTCTGCTCTGCATCCCGTGCACAGACACAGGTCCCACTGAAGTTTCTGCATGCTCTGTCTTTAACGTTTACTTGAAATTAAGCTGGATAGGTGCAAAATTTTTCATTTGGCTGTGTGTGTAGAATAAAGTGTGCATAACAATTTCAGTTTCCATCCTGCAATTATACCAGGATCTTTCTTTTCTTTCTGGGAGGGTCTCATTCTCTCCCTGCAGCAAGACACCATTCCTTCACGTTTCATGGGAGTTTCACAGATGAAATGTATGCAGTTTACCCAGAAAAAAAAAAAAAAAAAAAAAAGAGGCTGAGCTATTTCTTTTCATGATGGATCACACCTTCCATTTCCTGTGGTACATCAAAACTACAGCTGCACTAATCAGAGCTAGTACACAATTTTGCTAGCTTGGTTCTTGGCACTGCTTTACACTCACCAGTTAGTGTTCCCCTGAAAAACACTCTGGTGCAGTTTAGGGTGTTGGAGCAGCCAAGGATCTGGTGCTGTGTCTAGAGAAGCCATTTAATTTAGGTTATAATGAGAGTTTTCATCTTAGAGCAACAATGCCGTGGCAGATAGCCTCAGAAAAGGGGGACAACTATTTCCCAGACCATTTCCAAGCACAGATGCATTCTGAGAGTCACTCTCAGATCCATTCAGGACTGCACTATCAGGCTGCTGCCGCAGAGGCTGAGCTTCTGAGCCCAAGGGAACCTGGCCCCTATAGAGTGTCAGCACGCAGAAGGCCATAAGCATGCTCTGAATCCATCCCTGATTCTTCTGGCAGCCAAGCCTTGTTTCATTTTGTTGCAGATAAAACAAAGAGCTATCCTTGCGTGTTTATGAAAATGTGAACATTTAAATCTGCTTCATTAAATACTAGTTCTGCTGCTCAGTGTAATTCCCTTATATTTGCTTTTTAATCACTTTCATATTTAATGTAGTTTCCTTCCTCTCTGTTTACTTGTAGGAATTTTCATCCATCTTTTAGGAATTCTTTTTGCTTGTTTATATACATTTACAACAGAGTAATTTTGATACGGCCACTGCTCTATTTCTGTAAATCTATTGAAGGCATCCTCATATTCTGGAAACAGGCTTCCTAGACCCCTTTTCCCTTCAGGACTGATCAATCAGTGAGATATGAAATCCAGCTTCTTGAATCAGAATCACAGAATCATCAAAGTTGGAAAAGAATTCCAAGATTTTTCTAGTCCAACCATTCTCCTACCACCACTATTTCCCCACTAAAGCATATCCCTTAGTACAACATCTAAATGCTTATTGAATACTTCGAGGGATGGCGAATCAACCATGTCCCTGGGCAGCTGATTCCAGCACCTGACCACTCATTTGGAGAAGACGTTTTTCCCAGTACCCAACCTGAACTTCCCAAGGTACAATTTGAGGACATTCCCTTTAGTCTTACCACTGGTTATGTGGAAGAAAAGGCCAATCTTCTTTCAGATCTTTGTAGAGAGCAGTAAGGTCTTCTCTGAACTTCTTCTTCTCCAGACTAAACAATCCCAGTTCCCTCAGCCTCTGCTCATAAGATTTGTGCTCAGGACCCCTCACCAGCTTTGTTGTTCCCTCTTGGGACACACTCTAAGACCTCGATGTCTTTCTTGTAGTGAGAGACCAAAAACTGAACACAGTACTCAAAGTGTGGCCTCACCAGAGCTGAGAAAAGGGGGATGATCACCTCCCTGCTCAAGCTGGCCATATTACTTCTGGTACAAGCCAGGATACAATTGTCTACCTGGGCATGCTGCTTGCTCACATTCAGGTGAGCATCAATCAGCATTTCCAGGTCCATTTTTTTGTTCTATTTTACCACAGTGGCCAGGTTGAGTTCAAACATGGCTTTTGCCCCTCTAATTTTCTCCCCACATATCCTAACAACATCTTTGTACTCTCCCTGAGTTGCCAGTCCCTTCTCCCACAGAAAGTAGACTCTCTTTTTCAGCTAGAATCTCATAAAAAGTTTATCCAAGCCAGTATTCTTCCCTGCTGGTTCATTTTATGGGACAGGGGAACTGCCTGCTCCAGCACCTCTAAGACTTCCTTCTTGAGGAGCAAACTGCCTTCCTGGACCCCTTTTCCCTTCAGGACTGAATCCCAAGAGACCCTCTCTTCAGTGTCCTGAATAGTTCAAAGTTCACCCTCCAGAAGTTAAAGACAGTAGTTTTGCTGCCTGCCTTCCGGACTTCAGCAAGAATAGAGAACTCTACTATTTCATGGTTGCTCTGTCCAAGACAACTCCTGACCTCCACATCTCTCACCAATCCTCTGTTTGTTACAGCAGGTCTAGTGAAGCACCTCCCCTGGTAGACTCTCTTATACAGTGCATCAGGAAGTTGTCTTTCACACACTCTAGAAATCTTCTGAACTGCTAATTCTGTACTGTATTATATTTCCGGTATATATCAGGGAAGTTGAAATATCCCATGAGAACAAGGGCTGCCAATCACTCAGCTTCTGACAGCTGCACATAGAATGCCTCATCCATCTTCTCATCTTGGTTAGGGGGTCCATAACAGACCCCCCACCAGGATGTCCATCATGTTGGCCCTCCCCCTGATCCTAACCCATAAAGACACAACCTTATCATTGCCAGCCCCAAGCTCAACAACAGTGCAACACTCTCTTACATAGAGAGCCACTCCACTGCCCCTCCCTCCCTGCCTATCCCTTCCTATGGCTTATAGCCATACACTGCAGCATTATCACCATCCACTGCAGCATCTGAAAATAGCTTTGCTCACGTGTACAGGTAGTATAAACCAAAGACATGATAGAATCTCTCAGAATAGTCACTAATTACAAATTATCTGTAAAAGTGAGCACTGGTATTTATTAGTCAGTTATCAAGCACGCTGGGGTTTACAGTGAAATCAATGGCAAAACATTCATCGGTTTCATTGTCAGCAGGATTGAGCTCGTTTTGCAATAAACTCAAACACAAATTCATGGCAAGAATTTTTTACTGTGCTGTAACATCATATTGTTGCTGTATTGCATTATAATGTAATAACATATCGTTCAGTAAAGCGTAATTGGCCATGAGCTTTTTCACATCTTATGTAGAAGTAAAAACATAATTGCCAAATGACGCTACAAATGACATTATACATTACTGTTACACTAAAAATAACTTTGTTTCTTCCAGAAACATGATTGAATTCAATTCTCCTAGTAGTATAAGATTAAATGAAGCGAAGGCAATTTCACTCATTTATTTGCAGGTGGTGTGCAATAGAGGAAGGAAACATAGAAAAAGTATAAAATTAAAAGCAGAGATTCAAAAAAAAAAAAAAAAAAAAAAAAGATGTTAAATTGTGTTTTCAGAAAAACCTGTTTTATTTCAAAGCACAAGTTCCTTTCCACCATTAAAGTGTTCTATTCAAAGTCTTCAGATTTTTCTGAACTTATATGTTAGAGCTCCAAAAATATAATATTGATTTAAGCTGCTAGTTTATTTTCAGCACTCAAAGTATGGTAATAGGCAGAAAGCAGTGCAGAGCACTTAGAGATCGTTACAATTCTTTTTCAAAAACTACTATGAAGTTATCTAGTGTTTGGATGTTCCTGGTCAAACTTTTCAGGTGTTAGTTTCTCTGAGGATTTCATCCTGAATCTTGTTGATATCAAGTATAAATAAGCTGTCTAGATAACCTTAAAGACATTTAAACAGTAGTTGTAAAGGTCTGGGTTTTATATGTCTCTGAACTAATCCTGAGGGCAGTGATTTAACAGCATTAAATCACCCCTTATGCAGTGAAATATTAAGGCACCCAGCAAAAGGTAAGTTTGTTTCTTTCTGTCTCTGAAGTGATAAACATGTTGTGTAGTTACCATGTTTACATTTGGTTATTGATAAACATTTACTTAGGAAGCATATGTTTTAGTCTTTTTGCACTCTGCAAACACACAGGCAGACACAGTCCATGCCCCAGAGATCTTGCAAGTTAGCCCCATGTAAACAAGTTACTGATACAATTCCCTGTAGCACATTCACCTGCTGAAGTCAAAGTTTCCACAGGAAGGAAGGACTTTTGCTTTATCATTAACCAGAACATACCTCGATGCATCTCTGGAGCTTCAGAGTGGGCATTATCACCATGTACAGAACTATATGCATGATGGAACTTGGACATACTGTAGAAAAGCAACTAATAGCTTGAGGCACTCTCTCAAACCACAAGCTGAGAATTATAAGCAAGGTAAGAAGATATTAGTGTGAAACTATTTAAAGTTTTGTGGCCTTGTTTCAACTAACTGAACACTGTTCACAAGTCACAGGCTATGAGATCTCCTGAGCAGCAGCCATCCAGTTTTCCCAAGTAGAGCTTGAACTTGTTCTCAGTTCTACTTTCTGTGGAGAAGAGCCCAAGTCAGATATATCCCTGTGTGTGAAAGCATTGAGTATTGACACAACAGTACATGTGCATCTTTTTCTTCATCTATTCATTAGGTTACAGCTGGGCAGCAGCGGTTTCAGGACAGGTAGAGGACATTTTGAACAATGGTCTCCAAAGCAGGTCTGAACATGGGTTATCATAATAGCCAGAGGGGAATCAAGGAAAATAATTACTTCTCTTCACATTCATTTCCCATTATGTATTTCTTTTCCTACAAAAAAAAAAAAAATATATATATATATATATTTTTTTTTTTCATAAAACCAAATGGCATAGGTTACATCACAGCTCCTACGTTGTTTCTGAGACTCACAAGTGGTTATTATAGCAAAGATGTTCTGAAATCAGAGCTGTGATATTGAAGAAGAGAGGAAATAGGAAAGTGGCCTGCAGGATGTGGACCAGAGGGGAAAGAGCAATTCCTACTCTTTGTCTTATGGTGTAACCTCTTGTTGAAAAATATGTAATACTCTCTTCCCCTTCACCTTTTGTATTAGTTGACTACACTTGGTATTGGCTGTGAATGTATCTTATTAGCATTGGAAGGGCTTGTGCTGCTGTGAAAATGAAACTCATGGTTGAATTTCATGTCAGAAATAAAAAATAAAAAATTTTTAAAAAAACATATCCTAAAAGGTGACAGCCTGTGTTTCATTTTCCCTGCCCCATATCCTGTTCTGGGAAAACTTTTCTTCACTTCTGACTTAATAAAAGCATATCCATATACTGAACTTTTTTTTTTTTTATATATATATTATTTTTACTATTCACACTTTCGAAGCTCAGAGAGGGACCAATTTACGTGGCCTAAAATCCGGGGAGAGTTTTGTTCTGGAAACAATTATTTTTGTTGAGAACTATTGATGAGGTGATTACCTAAGAATTCAGTGGTAGGAAATGGAAGAGGAGGCAATTTCTGAGTTTTGAAAGATCATCAATAACAAGTGAAAACAAGTCAGGTTACTCCGTGGATTGTTTATACAAGGGTGGTTGTTGATAAATGAGCTTCAGATTGGGTAGTAGAGATGCACAGTACCTATGTAATTGTGCAATGCATAATAACAGTTTTACTGCTCTCAGCTTGTGAATAATGCATAAGGTACAGACAATTTACTCAATGTTTGAAAAAAAAAAAAAAAATAGTTCAACATTTTTCATTTTCTAATGTTTGACAATTTTCCTTAGTTTTCAATTTTGCAAATTGGCAAGAAAATAACCTCACCATACTACGGATCTAGTTTTATCTTACTTACTGGGAAAAAAAAAAAAAAGAATTAATAAAGGAATAGTTCTGTATCTTAGGCAACACATACCATGGTTAAGATGCCCAAGTACAGGGTGTCATGGCTTCATATTACCATAGAGCAGAAAAAGGAGATGCTTTGTTACTTATATTAATATGTGGCTAATTAAAGTTAGGGGTGACTTGCCCACTAAAGTGGGCAGTGCTGAAGCCCTTTCTTTGCTCTACCAGGTTCTGTGTACCTTGCAGGTGATGTGACAGAAGTATTTTCCCCACATTCATACTTTCATTTCTGAAGATGAATGGTAATAACATAGATATCATACAGCAAGTTACAAAGAAAGAATGTTCTTGTGCCAGATTGTCTGCATGTAGTAGAGAGTTTAAAGAATGACAAAACCAAGGGATCAGCAGACTGAAAGTGGTTACTATTCTCACTATTGAGAAACCTATCCTCTTCAGTATCACAGTTGAAAATGAAAAGTAACAAACAGGATTTCTAGCAGGGCCAGGCACTGGTAAGGTAACATTGTCATAAAATCAAAAAGGTTTCAGTCTGTCATAAGGTTTGTTTCAAGGATTATTCTCAAGTACAGAAATCTGGAAAAGCAAAGAAATACTGACATAGCATACAAGAAAGTGGCAGTAAGAAAAGACAAGTGCCACTGGTTCCCTCTGGAGAAAGCTGGCTTCATCAGAAGAACTGCAAAAGAACTTTTCAAAATGCATGCAGATGGGTTTCCTTTTTTCCTAATGTTATCAGTATTCTAATGGAAGTTTGAGTAAGAAAAGAAAAATAATGTATCTAGTTTTAACTTTGGAAAGTGCACAGCGATGCAAATCCTTACGATTTTAGTTGTGGAAGAGCAGGCCTCTCAAGAAGCTTAAATATGATCTGCAGTTGGAAAGATTTCTTGATCTGAATTCTGAGGTTCCACAATAGCTGCAGCCTGTATCATCAGCTCTAAGAAATGTCAATGAAAGAATGAATTGCACTCTTGTAACAGCTGAGTTTGGTGACATTTATAATGTTGAGACAACAAGGTGTTGACATTGGTCCATATTTTTCCCACTTGTGATCATGCCCTGTTTAAAGTGAGCCCATACATATATTTATATGACAAATACCACATCTGTAGTTTGTACACAAGTGTCTGAAATATTTACTGCCCATATTACAATTCTCTAATTAAAAAAATACATATCTACAACTAAATTAAGATTTGAGGCAGATTAGTAGGTAATTTATTAATAATTTCAATTTAATATAATTTTATTTAATATTAAGGCACCATTCTCCATGCCTTAATTTAGCCTCAAGAACCACCAGTTCATCTTCCGTTGCTTTTATCTAGGTTTTATAGTTATAATTCTGCAATATTCAATTCATGTTATAAAATAACTCCATTCATACAGTCATAATAGTAAAGGTGCATTTTGCTAATACTTAAAAATTTTCTGATATTTCCCTGGCATCAGTCAGTTAAAGTTTACTTCTTACATAGAATCATAGCATTGCTCAGATTAAAGATCATCAAGTCCAACCACAACCTAACCATACTACCCTAACAACCTCTACTAAATCATGTCCTTGAGCATCATAACCAAATGGTTTTTAAACACATCCAGGGATGGTGACTCAATCACCTTCCTGGGGAGCCTATTCCAGTGCTTAACCACCCTTTCTGTAAAGTGTTTCCTGATATCCAACCTAAACTTACCTTGATGTAACTTAAGGCCATTTCCCCTCATCCTGTCACTTGTCACCAGTGAGAAAAGACCAACCCCACTCTCGCTGTAAGCACCTTTCAGATATTGGAAGAGAGCAAAAAGGTCTCCCCTCAGCCTCCTTTGCCCCAGACCGAACAGCCCCAGTTCCTTCAGCTTCTCCTCATAGGGCTGATTTTCCAAGCTCTTCACAAGCCTTGTTGCCCTTCTTTGGACCTGCTCCAGCACCTCAATGTCCTTTCTGTACTGATGTGCCCAAAACTGAACACAGTACTCAAGGTGAGGCCTCACCAATGCCGAGTACAGGGGCAGGATGACTTCCCTAGTCCTGCTCACCACACCATTCCTGATACAAGCCAGGATGCCATTGGCCTTCTTGGCCACCTGGGCACACTGCTGGCTCATATTCAGCCAACTGTCCATCAGTACACCAAGATCCCTTTCCATCAGGCAGCTTTCCAGCCATTCCTCCCCAAGTCTGTAGGTTGTCTGGGGTTGTTGTGACCAAAATGCAGGACCTGACACTTGGCGCTATTGAAACTCAAACAATTAACCTTGGCCCATCGATCCAGTCTGTCCAAGTCGTTCTGTAGTGCCCTTCTCCTTTCACACAGATCAACATTCCCTCCCAGCTTGGTGTCATCTGCAAACTTACTGAGGGTGCACTCAATCCCCTCATCAGGATCATCAATGAAGATGTTAAATAGAAGAGGCCCCAGTACAAAGCCCTGGGGGACAAACCTCCAATTGCATTAACTTCCACTGACCACAACTTTTTGGGCCCAGCCATCCAGCCAGTGTTTCACCCAGCGGAGCATACACCCATCCAAACCAACCTAAAATCATAAATCATAAAAGACAAATATCTCCAACACTATTTTACAAAACAAAACAAAAACCTGTGGAAATAAAGCAGGAATTGTGTTTTTCAAGAAACCACGCATAGTCTGAGCTCAGTGGACTCTTTCGAAGGCACAGAGATTTGGTCATCCGGGTACCTCTTGTCATAAGACTGTAAATACATTTTATTTACAGAAGAAGCAGGTGTTGAATGTTGTCAGTGAGACTTCTTCCAGCTCCACAGGAGTCATAAGCAATTATCTGCCTTAGCACTTTCACAAATTATCAGTGCTATCTATATGGAAAACACATGGAAAAAGTGAAACAAACAAACAAACAAAAAAAAAAAAAAAAAAAAAAGGAAGAAGAGAATCATAAATATGTAAAATAAATGAAACTTTGTAACATCTTCAGGTACAGTGGTTGTTTTACTCTGTATGGTGATTATAGTTGCAGTAAAACTACTGTAAGAGTAAACTAAGTTTGCAGCATTAGAAGACTAATTTAAATTTTAAAAAAAGAAAGAAAAAAATTACAGGAACAGCACTACTCTTTCCATGATTTGTGGTGATTAGCATCTAGCAATATTATACTGAAAATCAGAAGTTGATTTCTACCTTTGGGTCTCATCTTACCTGCTGCTGTAGCTGGGCTTTGGGAATATTGCTGTCACTCTGCAATAGTTTTTCTGACTAATTAAAGAGCAGCACTGACAAGCTCTGAAAAGAATCCTCTTGTCTCCCATCAGAATGATGTAACACATTGCATGAGTCGTGGGGAAAGATGTTTAAAGAAGGAAAAAGCAGAGGCTTCATTTAAGTCTCCACAGGCAAAATGAGATGTTCCAGTTGAGGAAGACAAATTGGTGCTAAACATGATACACAAGTGCTGTCTTTCTCTACTAAAGCTTCATATTTACCACAAAAACTTATACAACTCAAGTTAACACTACTTTAGGAAAGAAATAAAGACTTACAAACTTGGCTGGATTTGGGGAATAAAATGCATATCAATCAAGGGTGGACTGCTATATTCAGTGTTCTTTGTTCATCTAGTGGATAGGAAAACCTTGCCATAGATCTGCATATTTAAGTGTATAGGAAAACAAACAGAGGCTAATTGAAGTACTTCCCTAGGTGAAATCCATCCATTCCAGTAGCTGGAAGAAAACATGTGCTCCTGTCTGACAACATTTTTTGCAATATGTTGTGTCCCTTGCTAACAATAAGTAGGATTTTTTATTCTCAAATCAAGAATAAATATATTAAATAAGTCACAAGGGTAAAAAAAAAAAAATCAAATAAAATAGTAATCTTAACAAATAAACCAGCCAGCACTTTATGGCTTGAGCCACATGTAGTGTGCTTAATTTCTAGAAGAGGTAGATAGCTCCTATGTGTGACAGATCTCCATTTCTGCTGAAAGCATATAACTGAAGTAATCACCCTCTTAGATAAAGGAAGGTCAGACTCTTTGATCATCCCACGATTATACTGGAGATGAATAAGGAAAACTTTGCTGCTGTTTGCAAACTTATATGCCTCTTTGTTTTCCTAGTTCAAGTGACAGATGATAAAAGGCCTCTTCATTATTCTTCTCACACACCTCCTTTGAGGTAGAGAAGACACTAATGGCACAGCTCTTGAAATTAGAAGTCATCCATAGGAGATGCCTCATGAAACTTCAGGCACTTGCCTCCATTCATCTTGTATACTGTTTGAAGGATGGAGAAAAGAGCATAAAGGTATTGAAGAATGAGAGCAGAGGATGGAAGGAGAAAGCGGAAATAAAAACATGACTGTTCTGTGTTAATTTTTAAGCTAGGCTTTGTTTGCTAGTTTTTCAAAGCACCATAAGCCTGCCCATGGAGCTTAAATTGTCAAAGTAGCTCGTGTGATCAGTAGCACACAAGAGACTTAAGGAGCTAGTGACAGTTGTACTATGGTTCTTCAGTCCAAATGAGGAGGTACCTATTTACCTTGAGAAACTGGAAGACTGTCTTCAGTATAATTTAAACTCATGGTTCTGGAGCTGCAACAAAATAACCCTCCCTCAACAATAAAAAGCTTGTCTAAATAACTCCTACTGAAAATGGGATCTCAAGTCACACTGCTCTTGCACCCTCATCATTGCCAGCACCAAGTTGCTTTGTTTTTTTATGAAACTGATTTTGATTCTGACTAAAAATGAGTGCTATAACCCAAATTATTGTATTTCTTGAAATCTTAACTGCATTGAAAAAGACTATTTTTAGTTCATTTACATAAAACATTTAAATTTAAAACAAAATTTAGAAGACCATCACAATCTACAACTTGGTCCTTCAAGTGCTAAACTGTGCCAGCCCAAATTTGCTGTTGTGGTTTAACTCAGAAGGCATCTCGGCATCACACAGATGTTCTCTCATTTCTCCCCAAGTGGGGTGAAGGAGAGAACTGGAGGAAAAAAACCTCATGGGTCATTATAAAAACTATTTACTAGAACAGAAAAGGAAAATGGGAACAAAAATACAATACTAACTATATATGCATATATACACACAAAAAATTACCACCTGTTGACAATACAGCTGCTTACCAGCTGACACCACACAAGAAGTGCAATGCCTCACCAACAACCAACTGCTGCTCAGCCAGTCCCCAAGCAGTAGCCAACCTCTAGCCAACTCTCCACAGCTTTATAGCTTTCTGCATCACATCCCATGGTGTGAAATAACCTCTTGCCTAATTCAGGTCAGCTGTCCTGGCTCTGCCATGCCCTGTGGCATCATGGTGGTGACTCTTCCTTGCTCAACAGCCCAACCCAGCCCTGGTTGTACTCTCTACACCCAGTAACAACCAAAACATCTGTGTACTATTAACACTGTCTCAGCTGAAACCGGGACATTTTCAAAGCTGGATATATCACACATGTCTTATTTTATCGCTTATTTCATCCTCCTTCTTTCTACATCTTTTCTTTTTTCTGCAAGGAGAATAGAAGTCCCCCAGGTCTGGAGAAGCATTTTTGTCTCTATCTTATGAATTCCAAATACAGAAGACTCAGAACCCTCAATTTAAGCATCCACTACTCTGAGGATTACTTTGATCTGTTATCAGAAATGAGTAGGACAAAACATAAACTACAAGCAGGGAATGTACAGCCCTCAGAAATCTTAATACTTTGTTGTAAAAATGGGCTAAAGAAGCAAATCTTGTCCATTTTGAAAATCTCTGGAATCAAGATGGTGTAGTAGCCAAGTATTCAGTAGACTGCAAAATTACACATGCAATAACAAGGATATCGAGAATTCTAATCTGTTTTTGTCCCGGCAGCAGGAATAAGTCACTGGAAACATAGTCATTAGGTTTGAATCAGAGTTTTCTTCCAGGAGAAACTGAGGCACCTATGCATGCCTAGGCATAGATATTGATCTGCTCTAAGGTTTCAGTACAGCCAGAAATAAGTTGAACAAGTGAGTTCAAAAGCAACCCTAATTCCTCCAGTTTAGACATAGATTCAAAGAGACCAACACATTTGGTCCAGTGAGTCTGAAAAGAGGTGTGAATGAGCAGATTAGCTTTGGTTCTTTATATCATCACTGCAATGACTGCCAATCCATTCAAAGAAATATTCCTGATGGTGTAGTGTTATTTCTTAACAGCCTGACAAAGGAATGACCTTGATCAATAGGTTAAAAAAGTATTCAGAAAAATCAAGAGAACTGAATCTTACTCTTGTTAGATCCAGTCCAGGTACACTTTTCTCCAGCTTTAAGTACAATATTGGATGTGTGTTAGGGTAAGCAGACAGACATTCAAAAATACAAATTATGGAAGAAATGTTGATTTACATGTAACTCAACCATCTTCTTCCTATTGCATATGATCCAGTAAGGGATTCATCAAATTCATTATGTATTTCTCCAAATACTGCTAAAGATACATCTTAAAATTTTCATATTGAAGTTTGGCTTTCTACCATTAAATTTCCCTTAAACAGTCTCATTAAAAATCCTTTTAAAGCCTTTTAAATGAAGCAACTCATAATTTTTTAATGTGAAAAAAACTCTTGAAAGCATTCAACAGATATAATAGTTGGTTTAATCTAATTTTTCATGTGGTGAATTAATCATTCCCAGGGTTATGGATATTGAAGTTCCATGATGCTTTTCAGCCTGTACAGAAGTTTTGAATTTGTTTTTATGTAATATAACAAAGATGATTTACTACTAAGGGTTTTTGTTTTCTTTGTATTTCTATCTTGACACTTTTTATTTTGTCTTTTTATTTTGTCCTTCTTCTACAAGCAGGAGGGAGACTGACTTTTTTGCACAGGTAGATAGTGATAGAACAAGGGGAATGGATATAAACTATAACAGGAGAGGTTTAGGTTAGAGGTTAATAAGAAATTCTTCACTAAGATGGTGGTGATGCATTGGAACAGGCTGCTCAGAGGAGAGGATGTTCCATCCTGCAGGCATCAGGCTTGATGAATTACTGAGCAGCCTGATCCAGTGGGTGGCAAACCTGCCACTGCAGGGGGGCTGGAACTAGACAATCTTTTAGGTTCCTTCCAACCTAAGCCATTCTATGATTCTATTATTCTACATCTATACTAAGAGCAATGTCATCCCATCATATCACTGCAAAATAGACTTCAGAGATCTATTCTCAGTGTTGTGAAGATTCATCACTTTTGGATTGCTCTTTCTTTCTTACAGGCAAGTATGAAAATGCTGTGAGTTGTGAAGGAAGAAAGATTCTACCTTAGAAAACAACACTGAAACCATGAAGACAGATGCTAGAAACAGGCTTAGCAATTTCTTGATTATGTACTTGCAGATGGAGAATAGGATGGCCCAGCACAAAAGGGAAATCTTAGGTAGATTCCAGGGAATGTTTATTTATGTTTCTCTAAAGCTGATGAAACCTGATTTTATGGAAGAAAACAATACCTCAAGTAGTGAGTTTCTTTTTCCTCAATACTTAATGCTTTTAAACTAAATGAAAGCCAGAACCATTTATTGGCAATTGTCTGAGAATAGGAAGTACTGTAACATAGACCTGAAAAAAGAATTGAAAAACTCACCACTGTACATGTTTAGAAAAGGAGGATATGAAGATCCGGGCCTTACAAAAATCAGAGGGAAGGTTCCCATTGACTTCTGTTGGATCAGAATTTCATTCAGCAGGAATTCTGAGTACACGAAATCAAACTATATGACAACTTGGCCCAGACATTGTAATTTACACTTGCAAAAGTGTCAAGCCATTGATGCACCACTGTATGCATACTGCAGATCAGAGATGCATTTTAGCTAATACAGGTAGTTGTATGTCCTTTCATGATGTATATACATAGTGATGTGAAAACCAAACATAACTAAGACTAAAGCTGTAGCAAGGCATCTGTATGAATCATTTCTGCAGTCTAGGTTTGCTTTTGTACAGGTTATACTCATGGAAAGCTTGATAAACATTTTGTGAACCCCAGAGAAGTCCAGAACTGCAGTGTGCATATAGAGTTTGTATAATGCTAAATTGAGAAGTTTCACAATCTTATCTGAGTGATGTGTTGCTAACATGAAAAGCAAGGAGGAAGAGCTGTTTCGTTTCACCTGAAAAGGAAGTGCTCTTAAAAAAGCCCACAAAGATGACTGGGTTTTTAAGAATAACAAGTAGTAGAAGTGGGCAAAAGCTTAACCTAAGGTCTCTACTGTGGCAACTGTTTGCTATTCACGTTCAAGAAAAAATAATTTAACACAGGGCTGGAAAAAATACAAGAGTATAAAATGCTTTGACTATAAAATTGTAGGTTTCTTACTCATTTGGACTATTAAAGTACTGTAAAATGCAAATACGTAAGCATTCATTAACACCCAAACTACTAAATCATAGCATATACTTGTTATGTTGCACAGAAATCCTCTATTGCTCTATATAAAACTAGGTTTAATTACAATGCTGTATAAATAAACCTGTTACTAGAATATGTCACTGAGTTTATACAGTACAACCAATAGGCAAGTGACAGAAGAATGGAACTAATAAAAATATGCCAGCTAACTTTTTTCACCTCCTGCTTTTGCCAGGTTTTGCCTATATTTTGTCTGCTCATAGAGTCCTACTGCAGATACATTCCCATATGAGTAGTTACAAACTGTTAGGGTGTGCATGTTATGAACCTTTCGCTGTGAACTGTTGGCAAGCGTAGGCTTGGCTTTCAGTGCCATGAGCTACCATGCATGTTGCTGGATTATTATAAACTCTGTCTTCTCCAGATCTGCTTATCCAGTGCTGTAACATCTTTGCTCCTGTAGCATAGGTGCGTCAAGTGTGCAGTGTACTACTCTGTGCAATACAGTATAGAGCAAAAAGCTTCATAGAATCATAGAATGTCCTGGGTTGAAAGGGACCACGATGATCATCTAGTTCCAGCCCCCTGCCACAGTCAGGGTCACCAACCACCAGACCAGGCTGCCCAGAGCCACATCCAGCCTTGCCTTCAATGCCTCCAGGGATGGGGCATCCACAACCTCCTTTGGCAACCTGTTCCAGTGTGTCACCACCCTCTGTGTGAAAAGCTTAAAAGATATTTTTAGAATAAAATCGCCACAAGCTGTTTATTATCTAATAGAGAAATGCATATGCTGAGCATTCCACCATATTCCACCGTGCTACGTCTTGAGAACAAAGACACTAATAAGAAATCCTGTTAAAATATTTTCCCACCATACGACCCTCCAGCCGGAGACTATTTCTGACAATGGTTTCACTTTTTTGTAATTATATTCTTAGCAGCCCCATTGTTCTGGACTGGTCCCACAGATATCTAATTTTTAGTAGGATAACATACATTATTATAACATATTAGAATTTTTAACCAGAAAATTTCCCTCTGACTTTACAGACTTAAGGGAGCTATGTCACCATATGTGGTTGCTTGCATTTTTCTGACTACTGTATTCTAGAACTAAATAAACTTTGTCACACCAGCCTTATCCGTGACAGATTTCACTGCCTGGGGATGTTTATGGACAAGAAATAAGCAGTCTGTTTTAACTAGTCAGAAAATGAGACTAATGAATAGGCTTAAAGCCTCATCTGTTTACAAGTATTTTGTAATTTGCTAAACTGACTTGTAATCATTCTTACTGTAGCAGCACCATTCTCTGCTATAATTTAGCTGACGGCCTACCAACATTTCCATTAGAAAATCTTTTTAAGAAGGCTGTGACTTAGCAGCAAAAATGTGACATAGCAATACCAACCTTTTATACTAACTCCCAGACGTGGTTTGAGTATATTTGTTAGCTTTTTAATATAGATGTGCGTATGAATGTTAGCAAGGAAAGTTTACAGCATTATTTAAGCCAGAAAGGTGCTGCAGAAGTTTCGGTTTCTCGTTACTCAGCTCAGTGTACTCCAGGCTTCACATGCAAGAGCCCAGTTATTTCATTTGCCAGGTTCTTTTAAACAGCAAGATGCCATAAGTCAGAACCCAGGGATCTACTATCAGCTTGAAACTGGGCCCAAGTATGCTCAGACAGTACATGAACAACATGACACGCCAATTTGGACAGTGCTGCCAAATTTGCAGCCGTTGGGGACTTCCTGATGTTTATTAGTCATATTCCAGTATCATGCGGTGTGCAATATGAGCTGCTTCTTGCTGACTGCAGACTCCAAAGTGGCGTCATGAGCTCTCTGGGGAAAACAGACATCATTCGTTTTATTAAGGACCTGGCTGGGACCCCTCACTAGTTTTGCCTACCTCTTATTTTAAAAGAAATATCTGTAGGTTCTTTCTTTAATTTGTGCCTGAAAAATTAAATACTTTAATCAGTTATGAACACTTTTCTTTTACTACCAAAAGCTTAACTTGTTAGGAACCTTCAACATTAATAGGAGCATAAATGTTTAGCAAAATAATGTTGAACAGGAGCTGCAATAGTCAAATCTGACTGGAAGACAGTATAGCATTCATTATAGGAAGCATATAACGAAGCAGAGGAAGATGGTGCTACTGGCAGTAGAGGATAAAACCCTTCTGAAACACCTTCCCCTGGTTAATCTGCATCTAATGAATTTTTCAGTTCAACTAAATCATTTTAAAAAGTACTTTTTTTTTTTTTTTTTTTTTTTTTTTCCATACAACTTCTGGGAAAGCAGCTGTCCTAGGGATACCATCATGTTCTAACTGATGTTTTCCCAAGACATTCCCATCCAGCCTGAGCTGCCATAAGTCAAACCCATACTGAGTAGCCTGCTGGCAATGGTTGGCACTGGTCAATAGTATTCTGCTCTGCCTGGTGTAGACGTAGCTATTGATCCCTATCTCAGTACATTAGGCAACTTTCCTGCCAGAAATTAGCAAAACCACTATGAAGCACGTAGGACCTGAGAGGGTAGTTTTTCTGCCTTCCACAAAATTTAATGCCTGTCTGAATAGTTCATTGCTAATATGCTCTTAGAGGAGGTTTCACTGAGATAATCAGCTCCATGTTGGGCATTGATATATTGCTGAAAATAGTTTGATCTGGTTTATAATTATAAACCTTCTTTAGCATTGACTAAATTGGTGAGATCGACAAAGTCCATTAATGGCAACAAGTGACTGTTATAAGTGGCAGATTATAAATAATGGCACTAAATATCACAATGACTGTATGAGGTACAATCATCTCTTTCTGCATATCTTGTACCGCTTACTACAATTTATAAATTAAAAGGAAATAAAGCTGGATTCATTATTACATATAAGTAGATTTTAAAATATATCAATATTATTAAGAAATAATACATTTGAATGTTTCCAAATAACATTTAATTGCTCAGCTGTCTAGCTGAATAGTCTTCATTTCTCAAAAGATAATCTAATGTTCTTACTGGTGCTGAGACTTTTCAACAGCAAAACATTTGTATAATGAAATATAAATAAGAAATGGAATCAAGTGTGAAATAAAGTTTATAATTTTTGCAGTACTATTTCAGTAAAAACTAAAATGCTATAAATTCACCATGAAGAAACTTATCAAATGAAATTTCACTCTACAGCAACAGAAACTTTAGATTTGAGAAATCAGATGTTAAGTCGAATAACATTTACCTCATTTTAATACTATAGAAAAGTAAAAATAATGCTAGAAGAGGTGTACATTTATGTAAGTGCACATAGGGCCAGCAGACTGCTGTTAAAAGGCTCTATCAATCTTCTTTCAAAGTCAATAGAAAGTTGTCTCTTCATTTGAATATGAGCTAAATGTGCCCTGGAGCTTATTAAAGTGGTAAAGTCTTACTGGAAAATACTGACCAAATATTTAATTGTACTGGCCCATTTTTAGGAGGAGTTACTGTGGAGAGTAAATGAATCCAGTGAGAAAGCTTGTAGTTCACTGAGCTCTAAATACCTACATGCAATATTCTGGTATGCACTTTTTTATGACTTTCACATTTTTCCCTCTAGAAGGATTGTCTGAGTTGACTAAAGGAGTTAAAAAAACATCTATGGTAGTGTCAGATTTCACGGGTGAATGCAAAGATCATTCATTACTATACATATATTTTTCATTCCCAGGTTAGAAAAAAGCATAAGCTCATTTAAAGTTCATAGTCCAAGTTCTTTTTCTAAGATGATGTCCATTCCGTGATATTAAGTAACTATGTTTTTTTATTACTTCTTTTGTTGCTGCTACGTAGATGTTTAAACATGTTTTGGTAGTTCTTACTACCACTACTTATGTGGCTACAGATGGGGTCTTACTATATAGACTATTGAATGAGTCATTCAATTGGATACACCATAGGTTATCAAAACAGTGTACCAACAAAGACACAGTCACAGCTCACACTTTTTGTCCCAGGAAAACCTCATCTTTCCATTTGCAGGCTATGCTCTGACTTTGTTTCTAAGACCACACAAATTGACACTTCCTCAGCTCAAAAAAAACGTGGCATCAGTCAATGTGAAAAATAAACTCTGCTCAGGGCTTATTCAGAGACTCCTTGTCACATCAGGTCATGATAGTGATGGTCATGATTTTGTTTAAGATTTTGCCTTTATGAAGACCCCTTAAGTATAGGGTCTCCCCTAGGCAGTATGCACCTATTACTGTATATCCTTTTATCTTCTCTCTGGTCCTATTTCCCAAGTGCAAGGAGGAAGGAGAGCACAAAGCAGGCCAAGAGAAGTGGAATCGTGGGTCTTGGAGCCAGAGAGATTCTGCCATGATCTACATGACGTACCAGTTAATCAGAAAGCACGTGGAAGTAGAATATTTTATATGGCCCAACAAAAGAAATATGTGTATTGTCAGAAAACTAAAGGAGATGAAAGAAAAAAGTAAGAGTTAAAAAATCTCATTGAATAGTCGGATAAAATAAACGCTGTAGTAGACATTTAACTTCATATATCATAAGATGAGAGAAGTTTAAGATGCTCTATTATTTCAAATTTGCTTAGATACCTTCTTCACTGTTCAACAGACTCTTTGAGAAGCTACAAACTCACTCTGAGACTGCATAGCTACAGCGTGTTCTATGCATGGGTGTTGCACAATACTCCAGTAGCAAGTGTTGGGAGCCCACATTTTGTAATCCCAGTTCACAAGCTATAAATAAACATGTAATTTATCCCTCTTCACAGAACAAACTGGATATATTCTGGTGTCCACTTTATGTTAAGAACAAGCTTTTTATTTTCTTCCCAAATACTAAAAGGTACTTGTCCAATTTTAATTATTTAGGGTGACATCATCCATATTTTTAGGAATAAGAGAAGAATGGAGTTCATTAGTTCATTAGTTCATTACTGATTTCACAGGTGCTTTTTTAATGTTTTCTACTCCTTTTTTTTTGTTGTTCATAAAATTCAACATGTGAATAGTTATTTAATTGTGGCTTTTTGGCCTTCTTGATTGCTTGCTTTTTAAATCGTAGAACTGCTTTGCTGTCCTTGACTTCAGGCAAAACATTTTCTGCAAGGGAATTGGACTTCAATACTCAACTCTTCTGAAATAGTTGGAAACTGCTTCAAGTACACAAACAAAAATCTTTTTTTTTTTTTTTTTTTTTTTTTTTTTTTTTTTTTTTTCTTCATAATGGCAACATTCAGTGCCTGGCACTTTGAGAAGTATGAAGTACTAGAAGGTTCTTGTACCTAGTACAAAAAAAAAAAAAAAGAAAAAAAAAAAAGAAAAGAAAAAGTAGGAAGAACAAATTATTTAAATGCAAAACTATTCAAAATTTTAAAAAACCACTTCCATTCAAATGTAAGGGATATCAGTCACTGGAACAAATTCCAGTACATCTCAGAAGATAAGACATACGCAGGATAGATAGAAAATGGAGCATTCTTCTCCCTTTACAAAACATAAACAGGATCACTGTGAGCTCTGCCCCAAGTCACAGAGAAATTCAGTAGTGAGGAATGGGCAGAATCCACTCCATGACTTAACAACAACCCTATTCATTAGCATTATTTATACTCTTTCTGTTATTACAAACAATTATAGCAGGTCTGGAAAGAAAACTAAGGGAAAACAAACAATTCAGTTTATCAGTCTGTTTTATTTTATCTATTTTGTTATAATTGCTGCTACAATGTACAAACTCTGAACAGTACATAAAATGTTTTAATGGCCGGGACGGAGAGTTACTAGCTAAAGAACAATTAAGCTGTTACCTCCTGAGTTGCCTGTTATACATTCACATCTGGAGGGAAATTATACTCTAATGGCTAAGCCTGCAAAGGGGTCTTTGGCAACAATGGGCAGTGCTCTGCCTAAGCTCAAGCATCTAAGGGCCAAAGCCAAAAAGAAACTTTGGCCTTGTAATTCTTTCCACAGTTGTGCTCATCAGCCACACACCTCACTCCAGTGCCCTCCTGCCTCAGTGCCCACTGGAATCTGCACAACCAGCACAGAGAGGGGGGACACTCGCCCAGCTAGAGGGAAGCCTTGAGGATGGGATGATTCTGGATATCAGGATTTTGGGAATACGCTGGGAGGACCAATGAATCCTTGGAGCCAGGTTTTGGGCAGGAGCTTTTTACCTCTATCACTGTACTGGTGAGATGTCCCCAAAGACCTTGCACGGTCACTTTCAGAGACTAAATATGACAGAATTTACAGACTCAACAAAATAGAATCATAGGATTGCCTAGGTTGGAAGAGACCTTAAAGATCATTGAGCTCCAACCCCCTTCCTGTGGGCAGGGTTGCCAACCACCAGATCAGGTATGATATTTAGTGCATTAAGAATTTCTCAGTGTTTTAAAAATATGTATTAGATTTTCTTAAGGGATATAGGTTTGGGCTGAAAATAAAATACAAGAAAGTGAAGTGAGAGTCACAGATACCACATCTAAACTGAGTGGACACAGAGTGCTGGTGAGAGGTCAAGAAGAATAAGTGAAGTATCCAGCACTTGATCCAGAACACTTCTATATATCTTTACTGCCTTGCTCCTTAGCCAAGTACATGCTGTAAAATTTGCAGGTAAGAAAAACTGGAATAACTGAACAGGTCTTTAAATAAGCACAGTTTAGAACTGGTGGGTATCACAGATCTCATTCCTTCTCTGTCATTAATCACTCAATAATTGAACAATCTGTATTCTGGGTTCAGTACCTTCCTTGCACCATAAAGAAAAAATTAAAACAACCAGACCTGAGGCTATTATGAGAGAGAAATTAACCGATATTTTAACTTACTAGTCTTAGAAAGGGAAAGCATGAGTACAATTTGAGGTGATGGCAGGTCACCTGAGATAAGGAAAAAAGGCCTGGATTCCAGTCTTACTGCTAGTGACAGCTTAGTATAAAAGACCAGAGTTGTTTCAGCGGAAGGGAATTAGCTATTCCAGGACAGCCAAAAGCCTTGGCATCTGAGATGGACAGATAAAGGACAGAATTGAAGCTGTATAAATATTTTAACCAGAACAAAACTCATTGGTGGCCATAATTGAATATTTAAGGGTGTTCAAAAATTGGCTACCAGATCAAAGCTCATTTGAAAATTCAATGAGGCAACCACTAATTTGCAAATCCCATTGAGCTTCAGGAATGAGTAAATTACTAAATTGCTGTACATAAGATTCTGGGCATACTCAACAGCAGAGTTTTTGCTGTTTGCAAGTTTTAAAATATAACACTTAAGTAGGATTAAGGAAAAACTGAGAAGAGGGTTGATAATCTCTATGGTAGGTTTTGGTCCTCAAGGGTGCAGGTTGCCTTTATGGATGTGGTTGTAACTCTGAAGTGGCGCTGTGGAGCTGTGAATTTGTAACATCCATCGTTAGATTTGATTAGATTTGAATGCTGGAAATGTTAAATCTGAGTTTTTTAACAGGATAAAGGGAATAAGTTCCAAGTTCTTATACAAACAAGTCCAAAAAAAAAAAAAAAAAAGAAAGCAAATTTGTTTACAGATATTGTTCCTGATTTAGTAAATATCTAGGCAGGATCAATAGTCCTGGTCACTGAAAAAGATGGATTTAAACCACAAAAATTACAAAATTCCTTTAGAAATTGTTAATTAACACACATTATTAAAAAAAAAAACAAAAAAAAACAAAAAAAAAAAAAAAAAAAAAAAACAAGTAGGAATCTTTTCAGTGCCACTCTGTTTTTGAGTTGTTATTTTGTGTGGTTTTTTTTTCCTGGAATTTAATTCCTACTTAGTTTATACTGCCAGATTGTTCTTGGAGAAGAAAGAGGAGTTAGAAACTCATGTTATTGATTAAAACAGAGATATCCCCTCAATCTTGCATGATTTTAGGGCTTAGGTTCCCTGAAAGAACTCTCAATTTGTTTCAAAAAGTGATGCAAACTTATACTTAATATCCTAAGTTTAGTTTTGGCAATTCTTCATCAAAGAAAAGCAAAAGGATGCTATGATTGCAGGTAAAATTACCATTGCCATGGTGGGGAAGCCCAGAAAAGGCTTCTTCTTGATGCCCCTGGAGCACATGGGAAGACAGGTATCTCTCATTTTTAGACATCAGGCCAGCAGAGCTGTCTGTGCACACAGATGTCATGCTTTCCGAGGCCACAGGACAGCACAGAATTGTATGTCTTCTCTCACCTAACCAAACTGCTTCTTGAGTTAGAAATACATGGCCTAGGAAAATCCTTCAGCAGCTTCCTTACCTATACTGAAACCATACTCTATCCTAAATCAGCCAAAACATGCAAGACACAAGTTGTCTTTAGCACTGTGTTACAAATAATGTACAATATTATTTCACAAGAGACATCCTCCTTTCTGTAACTGTATTTCTTTTGCTAATGGGAGGGTACTAAAGAGAGAGGATAAATCTCAGAAAACAGTGATCACAGCAAGATGTGCGTGCACAGGATCATAAGAAGTACATCCAAAGGTGCAGCAATTTTTTTTCCCCACCATATACTTGTTTTGCTTCCTACTCCAATGAACTTTTTGTTCAGTGTTTTTAAATACCCAAGGGAAAATACTTCTGTCATCGTTGCTATTGTAAATAACCAATGATGTGAAGGCTGAAGATAAGCTATACTGAAAGTTGTGTGTGCAACTTTTTTTTTTGTTTACTGTAACAGAATGATTCAATAGTTATTAATTTGTAGGCAAGAAGTGGGAAAATTTTCAGAAATCTTTTTTTTTTTTATCCCACAGAAAAATATTCAGTGCAATAGCAGCTAGTTCAAAACTTGATTACTTAACCAAAACTAGAGAGAAACTACAGGAAGTGGGAAAACGATAGAAAAATCAGAATAGCAAAGAGTAGCTTAATCTGATGCTGACTTGGACAGAGAAAGATCCAGACTAAAGATTATACTCCACTTACTATTTATTTATTACACAGACTTCGATAGTTTCAGCAGAAGAGTCTTCTAAAGTTGTGATATATTCTTTAGAGCTATTCACTTTCAGATAAAAAGAAAAAGAACAGAAATTGACTCTCATATGCATTGCAAGCATCCAAAATGTAGGCTGCTATCATGGGTTGCTTTTGACTGCCTTTTCCTTTACCTGTTTTTATCACTAGAACTCTGAAGTATTTGATTTCATGGTGGTTGCATTTATGAAAACTTCACAAATTTCATGGGACAAGAAATGTGCTTCCTGCCCACCTGTAGTGCAGATGTTTATTGTATAAATTGGGAATTTATTGCAGTGTGATAATCTGCAGCATGACATTATTTTTCTAATACTAAAATCAAAGTTTTCCCTATAAAAAAGTTAAGTGAGCCTTATCAGAAACCAGGACTGTCATAATTATGATTGTCAGGATCCTCAAAATTAATTACAACTTCAAGCTGTAACAGAGCCTAAAATAGCAAGAGCTGCTGGTGATCCAAAAATCACTCACAGCATGTTCAAGCTAGTATTTGGCAGAGAGCATATGCAACTTAAAAAAGAACATAACCCTTTAGGCCCATGCAAGCAATTAAGTTCTTTGTGGAAATGTCAGACCGTAAGTCTGAAAAGACCTTTCAATTGTTTACGTACAATTTTCCTCTAATTAGTGAGAACTGATTTTGATTTTTCTCCCTTCATTTTTCAAATAGGACCAGATGGGCCGAAGTTCGGAGGGCAGCTGTTCTGTTCAAAAACAAAACAAAAACAAAAATGAAAAAAAAAAAAAAGGAAAAAGTGTTCCATGCCAAGTCAGACCCCATGATTCTTACAGTGATGGGGGTACAAGTAAATGCCAATCAGCTTAGCAGCATTTAAAGATACGTAAGGAACTTAGCCTGGGAGCTCTGCTGACGATGTAAAACAAGAAGACATTTCCAGAAGTGTCTGTCAAACAAAGTATAAAAATAATCAGAGACTGATGGCAGAAGTTACTGACACTCTAGCTGGTGTACAAGTGGGTGAAATTAAACAGCACTGTACCAGCACTGAATTCATTGTTGCAATGCTCTTTGCTAAAGTTCTAAACGCAGTAACTAGCAGGTTAAAAATGTACAGTACAGCTGTGTTTTATCAGAGCTACCTTAAAATGCTAATAGAGAGGATTTTTCTTTTGTTGCACAACCTGTTAAATCACCGCCCTCATATTAGCTTGTGCTGCCTGTGCCACTTCTCTGCTCTCTGTCTTTATCTGAGACAATAGCTTATTCTTCTGCCTGTTCCCTCTTCCTGCTCCTCTGAGCCTACAGCAACTATCAGTCTTGTGTGCAATAGCCCTAGCCCTGACTAATAGCAAAATAGCTCAGCAGAATGCAAGGCAAATGTCTCCTGTCCAATAGTTAGGATTGTGCGTCTTTGCTGGAGTCTTGCCTCAGCTTGGATATGTCAGGAAATGCTAAGCAAGTCCTTTGATTTTTTGTGCTTCAGCCTGTAAACTGAGAACAACAGTTATCAATATCATCAGAGAAAGGGGAGGCTTTGCTAAACAGTGGTTGTTTGAAATACCTCGATGAGAAGGTGCTTATGTAAAGGCTAACACTCAGACAGCTCTTTTACCAGTCCAGTACCAAATGATATGAAACAGTCATAGTATTTTATTATTTTCTTTCTTTCTCAGTGCCTTTCAAACCTCTCACTGCACTTCTGCTAAAGAGGCCCAAGTATAGGATCCTATTAGAGACAAAGTCAGACTTTTGGTTATAAATGTGAATCCTTGGAAGTTATCGTGATAGTCTGAGCTCTTGTTAGAATTTAGATGAGTTATCTTTGATCACTTTGCTTCTGCTTTCCTTTGTGCCAGTAGTTTGACAGTCTATTTGTTTGGACTGGAAGCTCTTTGCTACAAAAACTGTTTGTAAATGGGCTGTGGTACCAAACCTAGTTTCAGTTCTACTGACACTGTAAGCTATAATGCTAAAATTTAATTGATTTAGTATTTAGATTTACAACTACAGTCCAATGGAAACTTACAGTCTGTGAGACAAATGATTTCCTCTTACAATGATACAGCCTGCAGGAAAGTTTTCCCCTCAGTAAGTCAAAACAAGAAAAAAAGATGTAGGTGATGTCAGTGCTGCTGCAATACAAAGAAGAAAAAGAAGCAAGATATCAAAGAAAAAAGTAATATATGAATCACAGAATCATAGAATGGGTTACGTTGCATGAAACCTTAAAAATCATCTAGTTTCAACACACTGTCATGAGCAGGACTGCCTCATCAGGCTGCCTTGGACCTTATCCAACCTGACTTTGAACATCTCCAAGGGTGGCGTATCCAGAGCTTATCTAGGCAGCCTGTACCAGCACCTCACAGCCCTCTGAGTGAAAAATTTCCCCTTGACATCAAATCTAAACCTCCCATTTTATAGTTAAAAACCATTCCCCTTTATCACTACCAGACATAAAAAGTCAGTCTCCCTCCTGCTTATATGCCCGCTGGATGTATTGAAAAGCTGCAATGAGGTCTTTTCTCCAAGCTAAATATGCCCAGCTCCCTCAACCTTTCTTCATAAGAGAGGTACTCCAGCACTTGGAGCATTTTCGTGGCTCTCTGGATCTGCTCTAACTGCTCCACACCCTTCTTGTGGGGGAGGTACTAGATCTGGATACAGTATTCCATGTGAGGGCAGAGTAGAGGGGGACAATGATCTCCCTCACTCTGCTGGCCATCCCTCTTTTCACTCAGCCCAGGATACTGCTGGCCTTTCAGGCCATTGTAAGATCACTGGGTGCATTAAAGTAGATGCTGTAGGATCTTTGTCTTGATTGTAGTTTGTGATTCTAACTGCTAATTCTCACTGACATTTATTTCCTGTTCCTGTTTCTTTCCATCTTATTTGCTGTATTCGCAGTCTGCCTGCTGAGGCTCAAAAATAGGGAAAGAGGAGACTTCCTCCTCCTCATTTTGTCTGCAGATCCTTCAAAGGAAGATTACCCAGGCATCAAACTAAACACATTTCATAGAGACCACTTAGAAGAAAATGAAGGGCAACAACTTCCACTCATTAACATCAGTATGGCCTGGGGCTCACCCAGCACGCTCAGAGCAGAAAGCTCTGTATCCCATTGCCAAAAAACCTGAACACTACAACTCACTTGGCTACTTCTTGTTCAGTTTACAAATGGCTTAACTCCACACCTTGCCAGGCAGTACAACAGATTGCAGGCCCTAGTAGAGGACAGGGTGCCCTCCTCAAAATCTTTACCTGAAAGCTTTCTTTCAACTTGAACATCCAGAGGTTTACCTTGAAGAAAACCTCCTGCCAGTGGCAGTGTTTTGCTTACATGCTGGTGCGCACTGGATGTTTTTTTTTTTTTATTGGGGAACTCTTGTTCCCCAGTACCTCAGAGGCTCAGGCCTCAGAGAGAACCAACGACATACCCTCCAAACGATGAGGGAAGCAGTAGCACTTCAGTGTCAAGCAGCTGACCTTGATGCATTGGATGTATTGGTTCAGACTCCGCAGGAATTCCTAGCCCAGATCCCATGGATCCTGGCGCTGGCATGCAGAGAAAGCTTCTCCTCTGGATTCTTCCCTGCTTCCAAACTTTTTGCAGAGGCAGGGCAGGCAGGAGGATTGTTGAGCTGCTTTTGTTCCTAGCCACACAAAGCCCTACGCTGGAAGTAATGGACTACAGAAGGATTTCTAAAGCTGCTCGCAGCATACCTAACACATTATGCACTCTGGACTTTCCTTCCCATGAGAATGGTGCTCTTGCTGCTTAGTGCATTTGCTTACTGATATCTCCTTTTGCTAATGGGCTCCACCTTCAACGTGGCATACTTTACCCTGCTAGTTGCCCTCTCTGGCACTGTGGCTAAGGCAAGGAATATTGGTGGGGGAACATTTAAGGCCATCTTTCTTATCTGTAAAGCCTGCAGTCTTCCTGAAACACATTTCTTTGTAATTTCCTTCATAGGGGGTTTACTTCAAATTCATCATCATTATATCTGACGCCTTGGGTGCTCAGAGCACCGCAGAGAGAGGCTTAGAACCCTGCATTCTTTGTTGAAAGCGGGAAGAGCTGGAATAATGGATTTTATTTTGTATTATTTTCGTGTAGAAACATAAACGTGGGATCATTTAGATGAACACATCATTCCTATGGAAGCTACACCGTTGCTCAGTAGAGAGACTGATTCAAGAAGCTGCCTTTTAAAGTTACTAATATCTAAGCAATAGTATACAGTTGTGTCTGTTTTCTACCCCACAAAAAAGGCGCAAGAGGACAAGGCTGTGATTAGAAGATAAGAAAAGGAGAATTAATGCAGACATACATTTAAAAAGAAAGTATTGCAGCAATAGCAGACCAAGCCGTGCTTAGGAAAGCTTTTAACAGTTATCAGCAATTCTTTAGAAAACAGCTACAGTTTACATGTGTAGCCAGTTGCTTTCTAATTGCTACAGCAGGCTACCACTGGGAAGAACAAAGGAAATATTTAGCACATCGTAAATTCTTCTGTGGCCCTGCCGAGTGGCTGGAGTTCAGATTACACGTTTATAACCAACATTTGAGAGCAATTTCTCCTTCACTTTGAGAAAGTGGGTGGGGAAGCTGTTCGACACTTTCTTCGAATGCCTGAAGTAATGCGTGTCTGAAAGAAACGGGTTCAAAATTCTGTTCCGCTTGTCTTTAATTCAAGCTCATAGTTTATGATATACGTTGAAGTGCGTTGAAAAACTTTGTTGGATGTACCATTGTTGGTGTTGTTATATTTGCTTGCAGCTTTACTACTACTGTGTGTTATTTGCTGAAGTCTTGCAAATTGATCACTGTTTGCTTTCACTGATGCTAAGTATCTTGAAAATGCTGTCGTGGGCTGTGCTGGTAACTGGACTGGAGGTACACTGACTCGGTATTTAATCGCATTCTTGTCTGGCAAATGGGGTGTTGGCGCTCTGAAATTTGCAAAATTTTGTGTGGCATAACAGAAAATATGCTGGTGCCCTGGCCGACTCAAGGCCGTGTTTAGTTTCAGTTCTAGGTAAATTCAAATGTTTCTCACGTTTCCTGTAGAGTTTCACATGGATAAAATATTTTACATTAATCGTTCTTGATGAGAAAGCAGTGTAACTGTTTCTTCAGCAGTTGTCAGTACTGTAGAAGAGATGGAAGCAAGTGATCCTTTTGTGTTTGTCACTTGCTGTTTGTTAGCAGTTTCAGTCCTAACACATAGCTTTAGTGAATTTATCATTAAAGAAAAAAATGTCTTAGAACTTGTTTTTTCCCCAGAGTCACTTAAAATGCAGCACACTTAGAGCTGAAAAATCAAAACTCACACGTATCTATAGCCAGATTAGAAAAGAATATAAAAAATGAGACATTGAGTATATTTAAATAAAATAATAAATCCTTTTCAGTGTTCCCAATGATACCCAGTCTACAACATTTGCTACATGTAATATATTTTTTATATTGTTGGTCTGACCAAGATTTCAGCAAAAATTTGTCTTCTATCCAAACAGCTGAGTGCTGATGCCTTAGGCACGTCCACAAAAGTCCTCTCCAACCTCTACAGGTATAGCTGTAGAATAATAATATATTTACACATCCTATTCTCTGTTGCTCGTATAAAAATTTACTGGAGATGCAATCCCATATGAATAAAAGTCATTAACATTTTAATCATAATACAGCCTGTAGAATATATAAAAATGTATGGAAGAAAGCATCATCTGTAATGAAGGGAACAAGGCAAAAGATGATGGTGCAGATATTGTTAGAAAAACATAGAACGAACTCATAGTTGCTGTCAGATAAGTTACCTTCTGTGCTATCTGCTCATAGTGGTTTTACCTATAAAATGTTACAGTGGCATTAATGCTACTTAATAAATAAGTTACATCCAACTTACCTCAATGTGAAAATCATTAATTAGATATATCATTTAATCAGTCTTTAACTATCATGAAAATCTGGTGTGAAGTGCAATAACATAATGTTGCATTTAACTTGATCACTGTCAGTCTTTCACAATCAAAATGAGTCTATTTAATGGAAAACAACCACAAGAATGAAGACAAAGTAAATAGTAGTGTTCTACAGTAACAGTAATGTTCTTCTACAGCCTAAAAAAAAAAAAAAAAGCTATGAAGCATTAAAACTAAGATTGAATCCTGCCTATCACTATGAGAAATCCCAGTGTCTCACCTCTGAAACATGATTGTTTCTGAGATAGACTGCAAAATTCTAGGTGACAGAGAGACGGAGCCACATCAGTGGAACTTGGGTCTCTTTGTAAGAGCAGCCTCTGGTTTAGTATGGTTTGGTACCATCGCTGTTACTCCACAAAAATTAAGTGATATTAGGTGAATTTTTCAAAATAGTTTAGTCATAGAAGATACAGCAAGTCTACATGGTTAAAGAAAAAATCCCAGTACCCAGGCACTACTGGGAGATTTAAACACTTATAGCAGTAACGCAATAGAATAGCTGAGGTGCTCAGTAGATGTCTGCTTCTATTTATGTCTTTCTTTCGTCAGCTTCACACTCTCCACCCCCACTTGCATTACTCCTCTTCCACAGAATAAATGGAATATTTCACCCATGAATAACAGTGTTCTTTCTCTAACCAAAAAAAACTGCTTCACAATGCCTTCACACCCGCAGCATTTATAAATTGCAGATCCCATAGCCATGGAAGGAAAGTAATAAGCACACTTTGCAGGTGAGATGTCTGTAGGTTAGAAGCAAAATGTACTGCTAAAACCTATTGGATTTTATCATTACAAAGTGTGTAGTTTCCCCAGACTTATGCTCCTACAGCCCATGGTCATAGCAAAACTATTTCCGTGGCAGTAAAGCTATCTAGAGGGCATATTGTAAACGCATTTACTTTTATAGTTTGCTGCCAGTTTGGTAATCCATGTTTGTAAGAAATTGCGGAAGTGGTTTTAAAGGTTACAGAAATATCCAGACCAGAGAACTGGACATAGAGGGTCTGCCCCCACTTTCTGCCATTAAATGAATTGGCAGACGGATAAGACCTTGTATCATGAACATAACTAGTACTTTCACAACTGATGTTATTGTCATTCCTTCATCATCCTTGTTTCATCAAAACTTTTCCTCTCCCTCTCCAAACTTTTCCTCTCCCTCTCTGTATCTGCTCACTATTTACTTGCTATGAAGCACTGGGGTATCCATTAGGAGACCTTCAAAGACTCAATTCATGCAAAATGTATTTTTTAAAAGCATTAACATAATGGCAGCTACATACCTGAGTAATGCAAGCAAGAGACTTTGTTGATGAGTTGCTTTTGCTACTTCTGTCATCACTAACTTTTTCATCTGAATTTATTGTGAAGTAATGTATGAGTCTTGCGCAAAATAAGATGACATTGGCTCATTTCAAGTTCCTTACATCCGAAGGTTGACACAGGACAGTAGTATTAAGGTGCTGAAAGGATCTTGGATCTCTTTTTTTTTAAACTACCCAAAATTTATTTTTCTTTACTTCTTCTGGACCTTCTAGCTACCACCGTAGGATTTTTCCAGTGTTGTATTGTATTACAATGAGCACCCAGGAGCCTTAAAGAGAAGAAGATGAGGCAGAAGAGTTAGCAATCAACTGGGAGAGAGATCAAGCCCTATAGTCTACAACAGTTCTTTGGGGCCCTTATTAAAGATCGTCACTCCTACCAAATAAGAATAGAGCTCTATGAATTGAAACTGAAAGATGAAAATGCTAATCTATATGTACAACAGCTATGTGTGCTGTGCTGATGTGTGAATGTATGCATGTACACACAGAACAGAGAATATATATAAATTAATGAACATAATATATATGATATACCTACACATAATACATGCTAAAATTTTTGGATCTGTATCCATATGCATGGAATATTTGTCTGTAAAATGTACGCTGCATTTGGAAAATAATTGTTTTTTCACTATTATCCTGCATCTCACATGGGAAGAGACAACCTTATCCTAGAGAGCTGCAAGGGATATGAACAATGTTTAAATCCACACAGAGTCTTAAGACATAAGGAATTTAGATTCTAAATCAGTAAGCATTGTAAAAAAGCAAAACAGTAAGAAAAATGAGAGCTGCTGAAACATTAATGGATAAGTAATGAAACCCAGTACCTTTGCTTTGCTTTATCACTGTTTTGTATCTTGGCACACTACCCCAACTAACTGTTGTGTGCACCAGCAGCCCATGAGTTTTCTCCTGCAAGGAAATGCCATACAAAACTGATAATAGACATAAAACAGCCTGTCAGTATACAAAGAGGTGAATCACAGCCCCATGAGAGTTGCAAAAGATTTGTGTGGGAAGAGTTTACTTTTCTCTGGGCTCTATCATGGTTTGTGAAGGTACCTCTGCTGAGAAGAATCTGGGAAAGACTAGGAGCTGGTTAGTGGGTCAGATGTTTTAATGTCTCATGGGACTTTCAGAAGCACCAGATCCAAAGTGATCATATAACTTTCAGAAGCCTGAAGTCACCACTGTCAGCCTACCAGTTCCCTTTTGATGTTGCCATTCTTCCAGAACAAATGCTTTGAACCTTAGCATAACACTGACCCCAAACCACACAAATTCTATGACCAGTGATGAGTGTGCAGTTCTATTGTTAGAAGCAAACCACTTAAAAATACCAAAACGTGTATTTTACACGTACTTTTAGATGTCTTCTGTGTGAACAGAAAAGTCGTCTTTAGTTTTTCCTCTTCTTTTTTTAAGTCTCTAGTCAACAGAAAGGTCTTGGGTAATTTTTATCTTAGAGAGGAGTGTGTTTTACAAAAGTGTCTATTAACACTGGTTCTTTCCCTTGGTGGGCCTAGAAGTTCTGGGTGCAGTGTGCTCCCTGAATTAGTTATGATGTCACTGACACTTCTAAAAGGGTGTTTTTCTGTCCATTTTTTAGGTGTCAATGACATCATCATCTGTAGCAACAAAACCCTAAAATTTAAGCCTTGTTATGTAAATTGAAGAAAAGTTGTTTGAATAAATATTTTGCTTTAAAATGAAATGCTTAGTCTAGACACAGATTCTGTTAATGATTTGAGATCACAAAGGTTCTGCATGCAGGAGTATTGCTGTTAACTTTTAAGAGAAAAGAAAAACATTCAAGGTCATAAAATTCTCTTCACCTAACTAAAAACAAGAACAGTTTCTCGAACTGTATGTAGTTAGTTGCAGAAAAAGCCTTCTAACTACATTATAAGGCAGACCACTTGCTGTATTCACGTTTATCAAATTCACCTCTGACATCATTGGAGCCATGGCAGAACAAAGTAAATGAAAAACAAAAATTGGGTTCTGTTTCATGAACACTGTGTTTTCAAAATACACTATACTTAACCTAACCCAATCTTCCATCTTGATCTAAGTGATCATAATATCTTCAGAAAAATCCTAAACTGTTTTAAAATATCATATTAACAATTAAGTTAGCTCTCACTATTTGGAGACTAAAGCTATATATACGGCACAATATATTTACAGATTTTATTTATTTATTTACATAAATACTTCGTCTATCTTCATTTCTGCGTAGAGAGCATTACCTAGTATCCATTCCTTCCAATTGAAACCAAAGCAAAGTATCAAAATATCTAGATGAAGCCATTCCAAGATAAGACCATCTCTGAGGTATGTAGCTCTGATGGAGCAAATAGCTGCAATCAGAATTCTAGATTTGAAAAGTGGATAGTTTCATCTGGGGCAGGAAAACTGTAAAAATCACATTTTTCTTTCTCCTTTCACTGAGGACTATGTTAAAGTATAAAAATGTGGAGCTCCATTTTTTTGTGACAGGGTTACTAGGTCCACTTTAATCACAAATTTTTGAAAGCATTTATTAAGGAGATTAAAGGTAATCCCACAGTTTTCAGTAGAAGGGGCAGTGCATTGGATTCTGTTTCCACATGGAAGCTGCAGGAATGTGTGCCTGTGTTCACACTGCTAATTTATTCATGAAGAGTTTAGAGTAATAGTCACACACAAACCTCTCTAGGAGTGGAATGCAGCAACCTGATGGATAAAGAGTTAAGTTAGAAAGTGGGAAATAAGGGTTAAAATCCTCCCAGATAAAGCAGGGAATTTACCCTTGGTCATGATATTTTTGGTCAACGCTCAAACCACAGAATCATGTTTTAAAGGTAACAAGAAAATGGTTGGTAGTTCTCCTACAGCTATTCCAAAGAAGTCTACAAAAATGTTACTACATTTTATGGGTGACTGTTTCTTACCACTGTTCTTTAGGAGTGACTTTACGTAGGTTATTTTAACAGGCCTCTTAAGTTGCTGAGTGGAGGTCTCTAGGATGCCAGGCATGCCTAAATGTCAAGATGGAAGTGGGCAGCTCAGGTTTTTTGTTTGTTTGTTTGATTGGTTTTTTTTTAATATATGCAGAAACAATGTTTTCAAGTGAATAGCCATCTTTTTAAGATGCCTCCAGGACTAGCTCCAAGGCAGTTCTTAGAATACCCATACTGCACACATAGTGATTTATACTTTCACTCGAGTCTTTCTTTAAGTGCCTAAGCTCTTGTGTAGATGAACAAATATCATGGTACTACCACTGCTTGAATACAAACCCCATTTTTGACAGTCCTTATTTTAAGCTGGTACAAAGTGACACCTACTGTCCCTCCATACTAGTATTATTATCATCAGGAATTTATTTGCTTTATTTTTGTCTAACAATGAAGCCTATATTTGGCTAGAAGCATCCTGAAAATAAGAAATAAAACAAAACAGATATGATTATCTCAAAAACATCTTCGTACGCTAGCCTCACTAGCCTTATGTATTACCAGTGTTCATGGATATCCTCACAGCAACTTCATACTGTAAAGGCTCTGGAAGTTGATTGATTGTTCCCAAACTACTACATAGTTTGAGTTGATTAACCACATATATTTTTTTGCCAGTATGTCTGGCTACTTTTTAGAAGGTAGATTGCTGGCCATATTACAGAAACAGATTTTTTAAGGATTGGAATCAGACTAGGCAGTAAAAGGTTCAGTTGCAAATTCATAGGTGATCTTAAAATTTCATTTGACATTAAAAAAAACAACTTTGCAGTGGAGAAATAAGAACCTGGATTCTATTTAAAATGACACCTCCACTTGCAATTCTTTTTATTTTTTTTAAGTTTTATTTTTTTGAGCTTTAACATAAGCCCTCTAAGGGACAGTGCTCACTGAAACTTCTGGTATTTTCCCCTGTTCATTTGAGAGTCTCTTCCTAGGAATGAAGTAACATCCTGTCTTTTTAAAAGCAGAAAAATATCTGTTCAAAATGTCTTAACATTAAAAGATCTTTTGTCCTTTCCTTTGGCTTTTTCAGTTTTTAATGAATTGTTTATATATCTCTGTGGTTGAAAAAGACAGATGTATTTTATGTAATCTTCCATGTAAGCTTTTTTCATTTCTGTTATAAATTGCTTTTCCATATTTTAAGATGTCATTGTGTTTTCAGGGGAAAATGACCCAAAAAATTGTGAGCAGTTACTTGTTGCCCACCGTGAACTTTCAGATAAAGTGGGTATAAATTGCAGAAGGTAATAAAATCCCAACTTATAAATAAGCCACGATTTTATTGTAGAAATGGCAATTAAAACTGTGTTGTTCTGTTTTATTTTTACTTTAAAACTGTAATATATGAGTTTCATTTGGATAACAGCTAAATACTTAACAGCACGCTCTCTGGTTTGCTCAAAGGGCAAATCTAAGTATTGAAGTTACAGACCCCAGGCTGCTCAGAGATACAATGATGAACGGCCTCCTTACAGCGGAGGGCTTCCGGAGTCCACCAGGACAGGCTGTAACCTATACATTATAAACTCATAAGGAACAATGTAAGACAGAGATGCCAAAACTGTGAATTTTGTAACTGAATAGCAACAATTTAAGCCCATATGCGGGGCTGTATGTCATAGATTTTAGCTTTCTGAAGTGCAAGCCTGACCAAATTGATGTCCCAATTTTTCATTTCCATAAAGCTTTCCTCATTTTACCACCAGATATGCTTTTAACTCTTATGAGTTTGGACACCATTCAAGCACAGCCCTTACAGCATCTCGAGGTTTATTTTGAAAACAAACAAAACATAAAACAATTGTTTTGGTGATTTAAACAGATGTGCAAATGTGTACTTCTATCTGTTGATTTGGAGCTCCAGTAAACATGAAAGTTGCTTGACCGGTGGCTGAGGCCCCAAATCTGAGTTAAAAATTCCCAAGCATTTCACACAGAGAAAGATTTGTACTGTTACAAACTGATACGGGAAATTGTTACTATACACATCATAGGTATACTCTTGAATAAAGAATGTATATGTATTTGTTGTTGAGGAAAAAAATAAAAGTCTTGTGTCTGTGAAGTTACACAATGCAAAATAAAGGAAACCAATGGCAGACTTCGCAGTTGGTGCAGAGAGAATATGGTGGCTGCACAACAGTGGTTAAAAGCTGTAAGATGTTTGCAGTTTTGTGGACACTGTTCAAATTCTGCTCCTGTTTACATTGTTTTTAAATTGGACATGGTCAAATAGCTCAGCCATAATTGATCTTACTTCTGTCTGCACAGAGCTTTAATATCGTTTAGGTTTCACTGTTTTCATTTACACAAATCTGTATGTTAGATAGACAAAAAAGTCATTCTTCCTAGGACTGCTTTGCAGGAAAGACACTTAAAAGTATCAGAAGAAAGACAGAAGAAGATGGACAAGATGGAACTGAACTAGTGGGTGGCAACTCTGCCCATGACAGGGGAGCTGGAACTAGATGGTCTTTAAGGTCCTTTCCAACCCAAACCACTCTGAGACTCTATAGGAAAGGAAGAGAGTGGAAAAAGTAAGCAAAAAAAACTTTTTAAGGCAAAATAGGTAAAGAGAGTTTGAATTATTTAACTGCAGGTTGGATTTATTCTAGCACTTTATTTGATATAATTTGCCAAAATCCATTATTAATTATCCTACTGTGTTGATTTCGATAAAGTAATATGAAGGGGTCAAATTAGATCTGGTATATTACAATATCCAGTATACAGAGACAGAACTAGTCTGTACAGATATGCATTATGGAAGTCTACCAATTTACTGTTAATATCTATTTATGGAACCTTTCCCTTTTCATTCTGGTTTGCTGTTTTTTTGTTTGTTTGTTTTATTTTGCGTTGTTGCTTTTTTTTTTTTTTTTTTTCTTTCTTCTTTGAGTTTGGAAAAACAGTTTTTTTGTAAGAATAACTCTTTTGTGCTCATGAGTTTTGGAAGTAATCCCAAGTTTTAAAACTATCAAGTAGCCATATAGAAACTGCTGAGATAAAGAGCCAGGAGATAAAACATACTATAGTAAGATAAGTTCTAATATCACTATCACTTTACAGAAGTACTTAATCAAAAGACAGCATAGCATGAAGACAAGAGACCTCTTTGATTCCCTAGTACATGTATAATAAGATATATTGGTATGCTATAAAGTGCTACATGAAGTGCTTTGTCTAGTTGTACCCTTTAAGCATATAAATGTACTTTTCTGAGTTTGCTGACCACATATGACATTTCACATAGTTGTTATTAGATTAGCAAAATGCTATTGTTTAAATACATATCTACTGTATTATTTTTCTTGATAATTATACACAAAGATTAGATTCTGCTCTTGACTATTCAGATTCCACATGATCAGTGTGCTAGTGCATCTTAAGGCAGAACTTAGTTCTCCACATAGTATGCTAATGAAAAATGTTCAGAACATTTCAAATAAATTAAAATATAATAACAGTCATTACGTTTTCTTTATTTCTACTGTAATTGTGAGAAATGGACAAATTTAATAGAAACAGATCTGCAGATAAGTAGTTTGCAGCTTTGTGATGGAATTTTCAGTTTTCCACACACAAGTTTTAGTGATTTTAAAAAGAATAATGTGTTTTTGAATCCTATTATATCACTTTTATTCATTGAAATTGTCCCCAGGGATAATGCTGCATGAGTTACATAGAGGGGTTGGCCCACCTGGAGGAAACTGGGGCCTGTTCTCCTAACTGAGAGAGGAGTTCTGCAATATAGCAAGGCCGCACATTATGTTCACATCCCTTAATTGAAACTTAGTTCCATAAGGCTGTCATACGTGTGAGGAGAGTAGAAGAAATACAGCTTCCTTTACTGTTCACGTCTTCACAGCAAGCACAGCTGGTTGCATTTCTTTGCTTCTAATCCCTACTGTCCAGATGTGGACCCACTCTTGTTCTCAAACCACACAGTCATGGTAGCGTGGCACGGCGTTGGAACTGATAAACTCCAACATCCTGTTCCTTGATGCTAGCACATACATTGAAGAATTGCTCCCCATTTATTTTATAGAACAATGCTAGAAAATTCTATCCACTTGCACCGGGTGTTGGGAGCAAAACATTTGGCCCATAGGTAGATGATAATATATAAAAGTAATGTAAAACTGGAAAGTCTAATTGCCTTTCTGGTTACTCATTCACCACTCAAAATACCTGAACTGTTTTGGTTTTCTTGTAAGAAAACATGAAATTATTACTTGTTTGGGGTTGGGGATTTTTTTTTTTTTTTTTTTTTTTTTTTTGTCATAGTGGGGTTATTGTCTCTGAAGACACAAGAGCAAAAATTAAAAGGCACCAAACCATGGATTCTAGGAGCTTTGAGAATAGAACTCAGAGGGATACTGCAGTTAAAAAGTGAATTATGCTGTAAAACATAGTGAATCCATTACTTTTAAAAACACAGAAGACTGAGGAACAAGTTCCTTAGAGACCAGAGCTGTAGAATCAAATAAGAATATGTTGACTGCTATACTCAAGCATATGCTAATCAGACTATGTGTATTTTAAAATCCATTTACAGTTTAATTTATGACCAATTGCACTACTTGTTTGGTATTTAAAGGTGTCACAGACAGTTTGGACGGATTCCAAAAAGCAAGAAATATTTTCGTCTTTCTCTAAGAACCAAGCAATATGCTTTCCTTTCCTTGATGAAAGATCCTGGCTCAGCAGGCAGAGCTCACAAAATGTATATATGTCTGAAATATAAGAAGCTTGCATAGACAAAGGAAAAGCCAAAAATGAAATAAAGAAAAGCCAGCAAGCCTGATGACAAGCTGGCACATTCAAATTCAAAGCTCAAATTCAATGTGAATCACAACCATGTGAATCTTATTCTGTTTCAGAACTGAAGCAAAGCTCAGACCTTGTGTACAGAACAGTTCCGCCTTGATTTGCACATGTAAGTAGACATACTGCAGTCAGTGGGATTGCTCACTCATGCATAGAGCTAGCTATATGTGGGCTAGATTACCTGTGTAATGCCCAGGAAAAGCTGACTTTCTTTTTAGCTGGTTGCAGTCATGACTCTTTTCATAGAGTCACCAGCATTAGAAAAGACCTCCAAGATCATCCAGTCCAACCATCCACCTATCACCAGTATTTCCTCACTAATCCGTGTCCCTTAATGCACCTAAACAAACACCTCCAGGGATAGTGACTCAAACACCTCTCCAGGCAGGCTGTTCCAGCAGCTGACCACTCTTTTAGAAAAAAATTCTTCCTAATATCAAACCCGAAAATTATTATTATTCTCTGTTTTTCTGCAAAGGCTACCAACAGGAAGGAGTTTTGGATATGATGAAAAAAATATTTCCTATGAAAATAGAAGTTGGACAGATTTCTCAGCAGCACAAAAACTACTTTTACAGTCCTCGAAAATACATGATTGTTTCTAAAGACTTGAGGGAAGGATTTCAGTAGAAATGGGCACCCATGGTTTCAATGTCTGCCTGCTCTGGAAGCTTTGAGGGCATGGGGGCCAGCAGAGGGAGAGGTAGGAACAGATTGTAATAATAAAGCCACATAATAGTTTAACACGTGGAGTTTAACATTAAATAAAGACTGCCCAAATTCCTACCTGTGAATGCTTAGTCTGGTGTTTGTTACACTTGTAAGTGTGAAAGAAAAGCCACAAGCATTCATCATGATTGTCAGTAAGGCCCCCTTCTGCACCTCTCCCATGCTGTCTACTTCCATCCCTGCTTTTCAGAGCTGTCAACATCTGAGCTTGCTTCAATTTCTGGCCATTAGTATGGTACAGGATTGTTTTACACAGCCTGCCCAAGAACAGCAGCTTGATTTGAGTAGAGAAGGTTAGGAACTGTGACTGTTCTCAGCCCTTAGAACATTCTGAGTTCCTCTGAGATTCATATGCTTTAAGATAGCACAACCAAAACATATTGAGCCTTTTGCATGCATTGTCCTCAATCAAGCACTGGTATTCTTGAGAACGCCACTTTCCAGCAACTAGCATGCCCTGCAGCAGACCTAAACCAGAGAAGGTGCTCTGAACTGAAGTAACAAGTCCCCTTTTCTCCTTATTAAGAATTTGATAAAAGAACTTTCTCGTGTTCCTTAAAATGATTAATCTGTGTTTACATTTTACCATAATCCATGCTCTGGGGCCTGTCCTCTTCAATATCTTTATTGATGACCTCGATGAGGGCATCGAGTGCACCCTCAGTAAATTCGCAGATGACACCAAATTGGCTGGAAGTGTGGATCTGCCTGGGGGTAGCGAGGCCCTACAGAGGGATCTGGACAGGCTGGAGAGCTGGGCTGGAGCCAATGGGATGAGTTTCAACAAGGCCAAATGCCGGGTCCTGCACTTCGGCCACAACAACCCCAGGCGACGCTACAGGCTTGGGGCGGTGTGGCTGGAGGACTGCGTAGAGGAAATGGACCTGGGGGTATTGATTGATGCTCGGCTGAACATGAGCCGACAGTGTGCCCAGGTGGCCAAGAAGGCCAATGGCATCCTGGCTTGCATCAGAAACAGTGTTGCAAGCAGGAGCAGAGAGGTGATTGTTCCCCTATATTCAGCACTTGTGAGGCCGCACCTCGAGTACTGTGTCCAGTTTTGGGCCCCTCACTGCAAGAAAGATATTGAGGCCCTGGAACGTGTTCAAAGAAGGGCAACAAAGCTGGTGAGGGGTCTGGAACACAGGCCATATGAGGAGAGGCTGAAGGAGCTGGGAATGTTCAGCCTGGAGAAGAGGAGGCTCAGGGGAGACCTTATTGCTCTCTATAACTTCCTGAAGGGAGGTTGTAGTGAGCTGGGGGTCGGCCTCTTCTCTCGTGTCATTAGTGATAGGACCAGGGGGAATGGTTTCAAGCTACGGCAGAGGAGATTCAGGCTGGACATGAGGAAGTATTACTTTTCAGAAAGGGTGGTCAGGCACTGGAATGGACTGCCCAGGGAGGTGGTGGAATCACCGACCCTGGGGGTGTTCAAGGAAAGGCTGGATGTTGTGTTGAGGGACATGGTTTAGTAGGAGCTATTGGGAATAGGTGAACGGTTGGACTGGGTGATCTTTTAGGTCTTTTCCAACCTTAGTGATTCTATGATTCTATGATTCTATGATTCTCTTTCTTCTTGGAATTCACTCTTTTTGTTTCTTGTATTTTACCCCGCTACAGATTATCACAGTTTATTCAGTGATGCTTTCTACATTTTTTCTACACTTGATTGTATACTTAAATATGAAATACAGTTCTAAGTCTATCAGCAGGGGGAGTGCTTTAGGAATAAAGTTATTAATCATTATTTTTCAACCCAAAAGCTAGGTATTCACAGAGAAAGTGCCTTTTGACCATCTGAAAGCGCTGAGCTGAGAAAGATGATTTATTATGTCACATAGACATAAGAGAGATAGGACTAACTATGAGAAGAGAGGTCTGTGAAAAGGATTTTAGGAGCATCCAGAGGTGATGGGAATTCAGCTGAATTCTGTCACATTGCTTTGAAATGAAATGCAAAAAAACACAGCAGTACATGTGCCTTTAACTTCTCCATTATTTCTGAGGTGTATTTCATAGCAGATGGGGGACATCAGATGCCTCTCTCTCTCCAAAGCTTAAGCATCCTGCAGTGCAAGGTGCTAGTCAGCCATTCCCAGGGCCATGCTGTCCCACACAGCTACCCACACCCACGTGGCAGCATTTTCTGCCCTGGTGCCCCAACATGGTGAAGCTCAGCCCAACACCTGCAGTGTGGATCTTCTGCCAACAGCTGCATGCAAGGAGGGGTTTGGGTTTGCCATAAACTCTTCCAAACAAAACCTCAAAACCTGAGCAGAGCTTCTCATGTTTCCTGGATCAGTGGAGGAAGATACAGCAATGGTTGTGTCTCCTTGTAATGCTATAATGGGATGATAATAGCAGGGTGACAAAGTCTTTAGCTACAGCAAATGAGAACTAACCCAAATGCAGCATCCACAGATACTGAAATGAGAGAAAAGAGATGCTTACCTTTTTAAACCCACAGATATGTGGGAATCTCCAGCAAGAGATGCCCTCACCTCCACAGCCAGCCCTTAAATGAGGTCTGGGAAGGGGTGGGTCCTGGCTCCTTGGATGTCCCTGCCTTCCCACCAGGTGCTCAAGCACTGTTTCAGGCCATGAGTTAGCATTTCCACTACATTCCGATTCATACATTTGTTTCCAGGCCCATCACTCAAAAAAAAGATAATTATCATTTTAAAAAATCAGCATTGATGCTGCTTTCATACTTTAGATTCATTGCAGAACTTGTGCATAAAGGAAGGAACCAGTTAATACTTATCCTGTTTGTAATTTCTGTGATGGAGCCAGGAAAGGAACAATATCTTTAAGATTATAAAGGGAAAATGACACGGCCTCAATCATTGTCAAACTGAACTCCATTCACAGCTAGGGATTTCTTTTATTTTACAATCAGCAACCTGCCCTGAGGAATCTTCATCACCAATCTATTTTTAATTATTATGATTGCTTTCAAATTATTTCATTTGCAGCTCCAGTTCTTATACTTCCCCTGTTGATGTTTCATAGCCTTAAGTCATACGACTTCATTGCCATTGGCTTTGTTTGGCAATTATGCAAATAAAAAGTGTGCCTTAACCCTCCAGCGTGCTTTATGTATGTCATCACCACACAAAAGCAGGCATTGTCCACGTTTTGGAGAAGATCTGATGGTGAAAATGGCTATAAATGTAGCCAGTATTTCAGAGGTTGAATTGGATACCTCCTGGTTGCAGAAAGAAAACTAAATAAGATACTTTAAGGCTTCTTAGGTCTGTTTTTTTGTTTTGTTTTGTTTTTTGTTTGTTTTAAAGCAATCAAGGCCTCACCTTCCTTTCAATATCTGACCTTAGATGTTATGATAGGAAGTTTCAGAGTTGCAAGTCACTAAAGCTTTTGAGGTAATCAGACTGCACACACATTTCCACATATACAAACACATACATCTAGTTAACTTTCTCTAATATTTTGAAATATACTGTAGGCTACTAGAGATTTTCAATAGTCCTTTAACCTATGCAGATAAACTATGAAAAGTATAACCTTTATAGACCACATCCAACTCTGACTGGAATGTGTGTTGTGGTTCCAAAGAAAAGCTGCTAGTTATTGTGGTACAGATTACATTCTTGACTCATCTATAAGGACTTACAGACAGACACCCATGCATTTATTTTTCACCAGTGTTAGTCATATACAACAGGAGAAATTTCACTATTATTTCATTGCTCTTCCTCTGCTGGGAGCTCACATTTTCTCCTGCTCACCTACATGTGATCTCGGCAAAGAAACAAAACTGAAAATGTTGGAGTTGCTCAAATTCCCAGAGAAATCTACTATAGCACTGCCAATCCACCAGAGAAGCTTGCTTCGAATAAAATGGGATCATTTTATACAGATCTATCTACAACAAAATTTCCCCAGATGCTGTAAAATGATATCATGAGGCTTTTGATTCAGAGTTCATGATCCCATTTTGCATGCAGATTACTGAAGGGTTGTTGCTGAGGCTTCACTCTAGTTCCTATTTATACAGATAAATCACATGCTCTTTGTGGAATCTGGTCTCTTATCCCTTCCAGTAACTACTTGTATTGAGTAGGACTAAAATGTGACTTCCTACAGAGCAAGAACATGAGAGTAAGAGGTGGGGGCAAGAAATGAGGTGAGATGGCCAAGTTTTTTTTTTTTTTTTTTTTTTTTTTTTTTTTTTTTTTTAAACAATATAAACTAATTTCTTTCCCTCTAAACCAAACCCAGGGTTGGAAGGGACTTTAACAATCATCTAGTTCCAAACCCCAGCTGTGGGCAGGGCTGCAACCCACCAAATCAGGCTGCCCAGGGCCTCATCCTACCTGGCCCTAATACCTCCAGGAATGGGGCATCTCTTTGTGGAGCCTGTGCCAGTGCCTCTCCACTCCCTGAGTGTTCATCTCATTCTCTTGGAGGGGAATGTTCAATGAGAGAGTCACAAGTATCTCTGCAGCCTTTCCAGTCAAGGCATTTTGTGAAATGCTGAGTCCAATTCTGATGGCAGTGTCAACACATACTGACATCTGCACAATATAAAAACATATGAATTTGGAACAATTTCCAAAACCATTCTGATTCTCTATTCCTTATTTATTTTCTGGCTTCTTTTTATCATGTTTGCATTTTCCTACAAACGCAACATTTCTTATCCACCATATTTTTCCCCAATACCCTACTCTGCTCAGGAGGATCATGCCTTTCTAAAAAAAAGAAATGTATATTCTGATCACATAGAAAGAAAGTGGTGTCCCAAAATGATGAAATTAAGTCCAAATTCTTCTGCCAAAAATGTCTAAGTCCTTTGTTTCAATGCTGATACCTCTGAAAGTAAGGATTAAAAAAAAAAAAACAAACAGATACTTGCTCAAGGGAACCAAACTTTCTCCCCTTTTATGCTAGGAAGTTGATGTAAGGTCACCAGCTCATGTTAGAAGTGTAATTATTTGTGTGGAGTCTGCACAGAAATACAGAAGTGACTTTGAGATCAGCTGTGCCTCTAGTGAAGTTCTGTAGGCATAATGTCAGAGATTAACTGAATCTTCAGGACTCAAATTTATTCTAATGCAGTGTCTAGCATAACAGGAGTAGCATTCATGCCTTGAAAGTCTAGGGCCACAGTCTCTGGTGTGTCTGTTGGTCATGTATTAGAGTTATCTTTTCCCAAGCAAGCATGGTGATTTTCATTCCCCTGGAGGAGTATTGAATATTATCAGTTTAAATGTGGTTTTATGGTTAATAAGTACTCTTCACACTGCTGGTAAAAGCCCCCCAGGGCCTGACAAAGATCATTCTTTGATTTAAAAGAATCTCATAAAAGTAGATTGGTAGTTCTGATCACATAGACAGATGTGCATAGTCCTAACACTCCCTACTCCCTGTCGATTCTCATTGTGCACTTAAGGAGTTTAATAATATGAACCTCACTAATCATCACAATGTCAGCTCAGGTCATACTGCCCTACAGACTGAAGTAGGCGTCCCTGAGTTCAGTAGGTAATGAATTCCTGTCATGTTCTGAAGTTTAGGAAAAAAAAAAAAAAAAAAAAAAAACCAGCGTTTTGCAACAGAAGGGCACAAATCTAATCCTGAAAGACACCATACTTTTGAAAAGGATAGTTATGGCTATGCCTTTTTGTTAGTCATGGAACATCAGCATCGCTGAGGGTGAGGCCCTGTATCCCTATTTATTTCAAACCTTTCAGTTAAGGGGAAAACGCTTCTTTACAAGTTTCAGTTTTCATGTTTAATTTGTGCCACTTAGTTATGCATGCACTTTTCAAAGCAAAACACACCATGGTTCTGAAAAATCAGATGGTATGTGTTTAGACATAAAGTACTCTGGAGGACTTCACTAACTGGAGTACACATTTTTCCCATCTTCCTAAAATTTCACTGAGTTCCTGCTCTGAGACCATTTTTTTCCTTATAATAGTCAGATAACATTTTCCACTGTCAGAGCTGCTGAATTCCTCTGTCACTATCTCCATCTCTTTATTGTCTAACTCTCCCCAGTTAAGATCATTGGCACACCAAGACTCACCATTGATTGCCAAGATCTTCCCTTAGCATTCTGCTTGCAAGCTTCTAGCTTTATCCAAGGCCACCTGCCAAACCTTATTCCAAGCATAAGTACACAGGCCTCCTCTCAGCTATGAAGTACTCACTGATACTGTTCTCTATTATCAGCTTTCCAGTCCTTCTTTCTCCATCTGGACAGAAACATTCTTTCCTCTTTTCCTTCTCTCTAATTACATGAATCTAAGCTAGCCCGTTTTCCCCATCAATCTTAAGCAGATTTCCATAGTCACCAGTTTTTCCTCTACTATTCTTGACAGTGGTTCTCTTTTTCACTCATATTCCAGCAATATTCTCAAGCAGCAGTTTGTGCACTCGGCCAGTGACAAGTAGGCATTGGTTGGTTTAGAAACCATCTCAGATAAAACTCTTCTATGAAGTGGCTCTTACCTTTATAATCATTTAATGTAGTTTGGTATGCCTGCTTATGAACTTGTGCATACAGGAAAGTTTCTTTCTTATTTGCTGTAATATTTTATAAGGATTTGTTATGCAGCTTAGAAAATGGCAAAAGCAAATCCTTTCCTAATACACAAAGGCAACAAAGTACAAGAAACACTCTGCTCCTTGTCAGGCAGACACCTGGGCTGAACTCAACAAAGCATTCAGCAAGAAAACCTCAGTGTTGGCATATCTGCTTTATTTATTGTGAAGAAAAAGAGAGGAGTAGTGGGAGAACCAAAATACATGAAAAAACTCAAATTATTGTTTTAAATTATTTGTACATGATTGTAAAAGATTAGCTTGCAGCACCAAATTTACGATGACATATAGGATGAAAAATTGTCTTCATAGACAGAGATATCCTATTATTTTCTCTATTGCACCACTGTGCAAAAAAGACACCCAAATTCAGCACACTAAGCTAAGACAGAGTACTTCATATTTTGCACTGCTGTGTTCAAAGGCCAGCAATGGAATTTTCTCCAACTTAGAGCCCATTTGAAAAACAGAGCTGTTTCTTTCCTTGCACATCAGTTCAGACGCCTAAAAAAAAATTCTCTTCCAAGCGTGGTGCTTTTAAGTACAGAGAATTCAATTTAAAAACAATACACAGTTTTAAAATACATATTTTTTTAAAAAAAAGGCTGTGATGGAAACTGATGTGTGCTTTCTGTCTTAAAGACTACATACAAGGTAAACTAAACTCTTCTGATGTAAAAGAAAAGCAAGGAAATAAGTAATATTTACTATGTACTATGTATGTCTTACTAGTAAGAATAGGGAATACTCACTAGCTGTACTCAGCTGAGATTTTGGAAGACACTCTCTGTACGATGTTGCCCTCCTAAGAGCCTACATGGTGGAAAATGTACGTTGTACATGGAAGGGATGAGGATATAAAGGAGGATGCTTCAAAGCTGTAATCCTTGATGCTTCTCCTCACATTTTTGGTAGTTTGGAAATCTGATGATCCTCTAAAGCTGATAAAAAAAGGTGCTGTTGATCAAATTGCCCAGTACCCTTTCCTTGAGAGACTCAACTGTAAGAAAGGCTTTATGAGGCAACATTTTAGGAAGCTCTTATAGTTTAACCCAGCAGTCAAACACCATAAGCCATTCACTCACTCCCTCAAGTAGGACAAAGCAAAAAATTAGATAGAAAACACCTATCAAGAGAGAAAAAGAAAACAGAAAAATGCAATTACAATTATACAAATACAACCACAGCACAATTACTCACCATGCACTGACCAATCCCCTGCCAATAGTACAGCAGGTGCTTGCCAACCGATGACTACCAACACACCTTCTCACTGACACCCAACCAAGGAGCAGCAATCAACCCCTACCCCTCTTCCCCACAGCTTTATAGCCTTCTGGATAATGTCACGAGGGATGGAATAACCTCTTGCTTAATCTGAGCCACCTGCCCTTGCTCTGCCCCGCACCCAGTTGCCAAGCCATAATGGCTGTGGCTCTGGGTGTGGTTCCATCATTCAGTAACAACCTAAAGTGATATCAGCAGTCTCAGATGAAACCGGGGTAGATACAGATCATATATATAGAAGGATATGTTATAGGAATAGGTAATAGTTCAGTGCTCTTTGTGTATTTTGTAGCTGTGTAACAAATGGCAGCAGATGGGCACTCTGATGAAATGGCATTTGATGTGGAAGTGTGTGTGAAACAAAGGAGTTTTGTTGAATTTCTCTATACAGAAGAAATGGTGCCCGTTGACGTTCACTGATGCTTGCCAAATGTTTATAGAAAACAAAAAGTACATGCGAGCACAGTGAGGCAGTGGGGTAGTGGTGATAGTGGGTCATCTCCACTGGTGCAGATTGTTATGAGTGCAACGTACAGACTCCCGTTCATCACTGGTGAAAATGCATAGCTATTACAACAATGGTGACTGTTGAAAAATAGTGTTTTGCAGCTGAGAATTTGCTTTATCAAATCAGGTTATTGCGCTCTCTGTATCTGTTGTAGTTTCCATACAGACAAATAGGAGGCATTACTTTCAGAGCAACCTATACGTATCTACTTTGAAAAATATAGAGAGAAGTAAAGCAGAGATTTCATACAGGGCTACTTTTTTTAGTTATTGCATCTGTGTTCTGCATCCATGATAAAAAAATAAATTCAATTTCATAGAAAGTTCCCAGGCAGGTTGACTTCCTAACTAGAATTAGTATTATATGAAATACTGTGAGTATCATCGGGATTTTCCTTTTGTTCAGCCATAGAATAATTTAGTCTCCAAAAGTCTTGAGCATTAACTGATGCAAAGGCTCACAGAAATTTGTTGTGATGTAACTAGCTGCTTTGGGCTACATCATCCTGAAAATTTCATAAATAATTCCATCATATCTGAGACTCTACCCATTACTAAGGTGGCACCACCTTGGATTTATGACTCAACATGTTCAAGAAGTGAAACGTTAACACTTCTGAGAAAGACATATACATCTTATAGCGCTAACTGTAACACAAGCTGGGCACTGGAAGCATTTCCTTTGAACAGTTGGTAGAAGATTAATCCTGAATTATTCCCTGAATCTCAAAGAGTAAAGAGCTTACTCTATGTAAAAATTTTATGTAATTCTATGAATTACCTCTATTATTCTCACACAAGTATGTATTATGTTTTTGAAGCTTGTTTCATTCTTAACATGTTCTATTCAAAAAGATTTTGATTAAGTTTTGTTTCATTCACATATTCATTTCAAAGATGACACATTTTCATTTAACATTTGTAGGAGAATATTTTTGTTGCAGTTTTGGGGGAGAAAATGCTATTTTCACTGTTTTAAGTCAATGCTTCATTTGTCATGTTGTGGAAAATCTAATCTTTATAAAATAAATTTTCTCCAGGAAATGAAGGCTGTAAAGTAAAAGACCCAAAAGTAGGTGATTTTTTGTTACTTCACCTTGATTATTTTCAGGCAAAGAAATTTTGAGGGCAAAGACTGTTTTACCATATGCTCTCTTACCATAAGCACAGTAGTGTTTTACAAGGTATCCCTCAGAGAAACTAGGAAATAGAGCATCAGTACCACTTCCACTGAAGAGAATAATAAAACTCTCTCTTTTGGTGCTGGAAGAACTAGTCTTTTTCTTTGTTACTACATTTGAGTTTCACAGGGTGTTTTTTGTACTGTATCACCTTGAGAAGAGCTATCTAGGTGTTTCTAGTTTACTTCTTTTCCATATTTACTGCATTGTAAATCTTTGCTGTGATTCCATTTGTGCAGTCATAAACTTAGTGTTTTCTTATACAGAAAGGTTTCCATATTTATACTTATTTTTTGCATGCCATTTATAATTGTTCTGTGTATAACATCTAAATGTTTTCTGTCAAGGCAGCTTCATCTTTATCTTGAATATAAGAGCTCAGTGATACAGCTGGTGCACAATGAACATAATGGGGTTGTTGACTTCTGTAGTCTGTATATATTTTTTCATGAAGTCCAAGTGCATACAGCAACATTTGGATGCTACAAGTTAATATGGCCATGGTTCACTTTTCTTCATAGCGTAACGTAAAAAAGGCATGCTGTAAGTGGATCCACTATATATCTTTCTGTGACATCCTTTTAACTTCATTATGTTGACAATTATGACATATGCAAAAGCCTACCCCAACTTTGGGTAAGAAATAGGTTTTCTTTTTTTATTTGTTTGGATCTAGGACTATGAAAGAAGTCAAACAGAAGAGTAACTTTTTATCAGTTACAATCAGTCTCAAAATAATCTAAAATCATTGAATGGCTTAGATTGAAAAGGACCTTTACAATCATCTAGTTTCAAACCTCTGCCACTCACTGGATCACTGGATCAGGCTGCCCAGAGCCCCATTCAATCTGTCCATTAATGTCTTCAGGGAAGGGGCAGTGACAGCCTCTTTAGCAGTGTTTTCCTGTGCCTCACCACATTCTGAGTAAAGAATTTCCTCCCAACATCTAATCTAAATCGTCCCTCTTTTAGTTTAAAACTGTTCCTTCTTGTCCTATCATTATCAGATGATGCAAAAAGTCTCCCTCCTGCTTTATAAGCTCCCTTTAGGTATTGGTAGGTCAGTTAGCTGTTCTCCCAGTCCGTATACATATCTGGGATTTTCCTGACCCATACACAGCATCTTGCACCTGGACCTGTTGTGGGTGCACTATTCAAGCCTGTCTAGGTCCCTCTGGATGACATCCATTCTTTCCATTGTGTCAACAGTACCACTCAGCTTGGTGTCAGCTTCAAACTTACTGAAGGTACACTCGATTCCAATATAAAAAGGTTTTTTTGTGCTTCTTTTTCTGTCAGATCACCTCTCCTGTCATGGCAATGAGAGCTGATGATCCTGAATGGATATGGAGTATAAAGTGGAAACCAGGAGGTGGATAGGTGCAAATGACAATCAATATAACCTTCACCAATGACTTTTTTCATTAGTTTGCAAAACACTTAGAAATGTTGCAAAAATCCTATGCTGACCTGCCATGCTGGCACAATTAATTAGTTAACATTTTAAATCACAGCAAATCCAATATGTTATTGCATCCTGACACTTTTAATTAGCAAAATCCAGCAGTCTGATTCTTTCCAAAGGATCCTCTAAAATTTACTAGGTCACTTCTATAGCCAGCAAAGGGAATTTGAGATGCTCTGTTCATAAGGTTTGTGCAAACAGTTAAGCAGGTTCAACAAGTGGTTGTCACATGGTAATAAAAAAAAAGCAATAATACAGCTGGATATTTAGAGACACTGAAAATCAAACTTTGTAAGCTACTTTGACCTTTTTCTGTGAAATGGTTAATAGTATTTGAGAAATAGAATGTGATTATGTTACAGCCATAATTGTCATTATAAATTTCAGTTGGAAAAAAAAAAAAGAAAAAAAAAAAGGTCATATCTGTGCTTCTTTGTTCCTATTAGGTATCTTTTTCTCACTCCTTGAAGCTTGTCTTCGGGAAATACTAATTTGCTGGCCTTTGCATAGCCTTTGCTTATGGAACTGTTTTTCCTTTTGCAATCATTATAATTTCTGGTGTTTTTTGGGGTTACCAAACTCTTGGTCACAGAACTGAAAGTAAAACTGTGGCCCACATACTGTGAGGTCCTGTAGATCATGGAATTTAGCCTAATATAATGCTTACAGCATGGATACCAGTTTACCATGTAGCCTTGAAATTATTTCCAGTCTTGGCTTGCAGAGGGATGCATGGAATATATTTAAGCTTTTCAGTGAAACAGACTGTTCCCACAGCAAGGCAAGCCCATTTTCCTTGCTGACCACAGAAATCTAAATAAGAGCATCTGTGCACCAAAGGTTAGCTCCACACTTATCTCTTGCAAAATATAGAAACAAGTACATAATCATATGATTATTTTGTGATGACTATTACCATTGCTATTTCCTTTAATCATAACTAAATTTTTCCAAAATCAGATATTGTATGATTCAGTATGTATTCCTGGTTAAACTGTGTGCATTACAAGGCATTTTAAAAGCAGACAGATGGGTATGAATTCCATGATTTTATTTTTTCCTCCCAGAAGTTTAGTATTTCTGTAAGCGTTGAAACACACCCATTTCCCTATCCCACCTATTGTCCTGCCAACCTCGTTTGGAGTTTTACTCATATGTCTTCAGATTGATCAGTCTATTCATGACCCACAAACAGTTGTTTTGAAAACACTCCACTTATAGTAACATATTAAAGCACCATGAAAGGTGCACATGAACAGCCAACCAGCCTTTGCCACTTTTCAGGCAGTCTTATAATTTCATCAGTGAAGTTTTCATTTTTAAGATTCACCTCCAGTGAGCTTATATATCAACTTGATGGATAATTTAAAGAAAAAAACATGCACATATTTGTGGTTGTATGGCCTGACCAAAACTATTTGGAACCTATCCAGTCTAGAATACTTCATCACGTCACTGAATTGTAGAGTCATAGAATGGCATGGGTTGGAAGTGACCCTTAAAGATCATCTATTTCCACCCTCATAGATAGGGCTGCCACCCACCAGACCAGGCTGCCCAGGGTCCCATCCAAGCTGACCTTGAATTCCTCCAGAGATGAGGCACCCGCCACCTCTCTGGGCAGCCTGTTCCTGTGCTTCACCACACTCTGAGTAAAAAAAAATTATTCCTAACATATAACCTAAATCTCCCCTCTTTTAGTTTAAAGCCATTCCCCCTTGTCCTATCATTATCACATCATGTAAAAAATCAGTCCATCTCCTGCTTGTAAGCTTCCAGATGTTTGGAGTCTTGCAAGAAGAGTAGCAGAGGATGGCATATTTGGCACTCCTTCTCTGTTCATCTCTCCTCCTAGTTTTAATAGCATCAGAAGCAAGTGAGAGCTGTATGAGTGTTCTAGGTTTGCCAAAATGAACAGTACAGCAAACATTCAACATTCAAATGTTGTCCAAGCCTTTAAAATGCTTTATGATGTAGCTCTATTTAGCTACTCCTTCCCTATGCTGTACATATGTAGTCTAGTACTGCCATATGGGATCTGTTGGGGTTTGGGACTAAGCAGCTTTATTACTTCCGTTGCATGGGTAATTGTACGAGCAAAGCCATTGGCTAGATATACCGGAGTGTATGGAATTTCCAGTAGCTTCTATAAGAATTGTGGTTCCACTTCTTTGGTATGATGAATATGATCGTAAAATAAAAAGACCAGTTCTCATATTGAAGTTGACATTGTGCTTCATAAAGTAATCTTTTTTGTTTTTAACAGATGGAGAAACTGAGGTATGCAGGGAGGGTTGGACATTCTTTAAGTGACTCAGTAGAAAAGCAGTAGAGCTAAAAAGGGAGCTCAGAACTCACTGTGACTCAAAACAAATTTGCCTCACCAGGTCTGCTCCTAAGCTACCCAAAAGCTCTGTGATTGCAGACTCTCCAAGCACTGTTGTCACAACTTCTAAACTTAAACAGGTTTAAATCCCTGGTGAACTGAGACACTGAAGTTGTTTCAGTTCCTCTTGTGGCAAGGCAACTGTAGAATCACATCAGACAAAGATCTTCTGGGAAAAAAATCCACATTTTGTATATCTTAGAGGACTTCTATAAAAATGTGTTCCTGGTTGCATGCTAAAATCTTTGTCGATTTCAGATTATTTTGCATTAACAGTAATAATCATAATCTTTCAAATTGATTCTTGATTGACTTCATTTGTACTTACAGATTTTAGAGTTTGAGAGCAAGCTTACTGTCACAGATTGTGACTAACAGTATATTTAGAATTCAACTTTAAGCCCAAGAGTAGTGATTTTAATTATAATGACCAAGCTTAAATAAAAACGGAGCAATGAATTCAGCTATAAGACTATCTTACTCACTTTGTTTGAAATCTACTGAACTGGGAGGATCACGAACATAGTGCGTGAAATCCCAGCCTCAGAGAGCTCACCAACTTCACGGTAACCTGGATTTTTATCTACTGCTTTCTCAGCAGAGTCCAAATCTTTTTATTACATAGGAGGTACACATTAACCTATACAATGCAATGAGTCTTTATAGCACCTGCCTGTGAAACATGACCCTTGTATTCTTTCTGGTAAATCTTTTAGGGCTTCTGTAAACATATAGTCCAACCTTGAAACTACGGAGGTAGAGGTATAAATTTGAAGGCTTAAAGTTAGAGCAGCTACTATAGTATGCATTTCTACCACACCTTTTCTTCTTTATATTGAGTACTGAGATGTGATTAAAAATAATCACTGAACTTATTTCATTGAATTGATTTGAAACTGGCTTGATTTGAAACTTCAATCTAGCCATGTCAAATGGATATGTATAGATTACTTTAGATAGCTGTCATCAGAAGGATTTAATTGTAGCAGGGATTTGTTAAGGTAATGTAGATTCAGGTACTGTATAAACTGATGATGGAGACTTTTTGTAAAATGGCACTTTGCTTACATTATTTTATAAATCTGTTGCTAAGAAAAGAATGAATGTGGGTATTCATAATTATGGTTAGAATTTTTTTTCCTTTAGTATTCTCACCACATGAGAAGCAGATGCTGATGATATAGTATTGTTCTATAACTGTATGCTGGAGAGTACAGTATTAGTAGAAAACAGGAAGTTATAAATGAAAAGATGCAGTAAATATACAAGAAAAGGAGTGAAAAATTTCCTGTCTCATCATTCTCCTTTCTGCTTTAAACGATGTTTCTTCAGTGAATGAAAGCAACAGAAGGATATGCTAACAGGCACACAGCTGCAAGTCCCACAGAGCTTTAAAACAGGCTGGATCAGAACAACTTAACTGTATCTTGGGAGGTTATGGGATAAGTCATAACCCGATCTCTATTACAGCTAGATTCCAGAGATATGATCTATTTCAACGAGGGCTCAGAGCAACCATATTATTAGAAGTGGGTGAAAATCCACCTGGATTTGGCACTTCAGACATGCCTAATTAGAATTCTTTAAAAGCTGTAATGATTTTTAGAGGACTACAGATAGATGCTAATAGTATAATGACTCTGTAATATGTCTGTAGATGCTAATAGTATAATGACTCTGTAATATGTCTGTTCCTAGAAACTGTATATGAATTCTCACAAGATTATTGTGTCATTTACATGTTCCATATGCGTCTCAATTTTAGAAAGAAAATCCAAGGCCGAACACCAAGGAAAGAGTGAGCTAAATTGCATAATTTCTGCTTTGTAAAATGAGAAGTAAGAATGCATTGATATTCATAACAGAGAATCTTAACAGCCTGGACTTTGGAAAACATACTCCAACTTCTATTTCTACCCTGGACTTGCTACAGGATTGACATTCTTAAGCAAGTCATAAGAACTCAAATTTATCACACCTAACTTTACCTACTTTATCTACAAGGGAAATTTCTATCCTGAACTAGTTGCCTAGTCTTTGTCTCTCATCATGCTACAGGTGGGGATGTTTCACTCCCCATTCTAGACATTGAATGGACTAAATCTCCTGTATCTGTGTCCCTCTGATAGTCTGTTCTGCTTGGGATTTAGTTTTCTCCTGAGATCCTTTTAAAATGGGAGAGGTTATTCTCTTCAAGACAAATCTTCTGAGTGTGAATTCAGACAGAGCTTTGCCTCATGGCCTGGTCTACCCAGGAGCTATGGGCCACACCGTCATGATTATAGAAGAGCCCAGACCTGGATAAATAACTAACTTTAGGTAGTTAATATTAGGAATACCTTTTTGTATTCTCAAATTATTTCCATTTGACTGAGTTCTTAGTGCTTCTGTACTAGTCACGTGCAGTTCTGTGCAACCTCATTAATATTGATTATTTAAGATGTGGCATTTCTTTCATCTGAATCAGTCCCAGAGTCCCAGAGTGGCTGAAGTTGAAAGGGACCTCTGGAGGTCATCTGGTCCAGCTTGACTGATCAAGCTGAGCAACCTAGAGATAGTTGCCCAGGATCATGTCCAGATGGGTTTTGAATGTTAAGATCCATTTCTATTGATTTTCCTACCACAGGTTAAACACAATTGTTCATTTGAAACTTATTTTAAGTTACCAAGATTTATCTTTTTTAAGGTACAAAAACTTTTTAGCTGAGAACATTTTTTTATGGAAAAAAGATTTGCTAAATATAAGAAACAGATAGTAGCTCTGGATGCAGATGTAGATGATGACATTGCTTTGCCATCTCTCTCCTTAGACATTACAAGCTCTTTTATTTGTCACAGGTTCTCTCACAGAAGAAGTCCTTTGCCACTGTTTTGTTGTTGCATGGCAATGGATTAACCTTTCTTATTTTTTCCAAGGTAGCTGCAAAATGGATCAGAAGGAAAAGAAGTAGGATATTTGAGACAAATTTATTCCATAGCTGGTTCTGAGTGCTCTCACAGCACAAGGATGCTGGCTTGCATTAAATGGTACAAACCATTTTCCACTGATTATTGCAGTTTGGGCAGGTGCCCAAGTTGCTTATATTAATTAAATGCCACTGATACTTGTGGAAAGTTTTCTTTCTCTACTCACTGAAATGACAAACACAAGAAAACCTATAGAAGTCATCACCTGTTTTATTCAATGAGCAGGAATCTCATTAGCCAAACACTGATTTCCCATGTTTTCTCTTGAGAATTGGTGGGTGAGAGATGCTTTAAACAACTGGCAGTTTTACTTCAAGAAAGAGAGGAAGATCGTTGTTTTTGGTTTTTTTTTTTCTTTTTTTTTTTTTTTCTATGTTGTGCAGCATTTAGAAGACAGTTGCAAATTTTCATTCTCCTGGAGTCAACCAAGTTGGGGAGTATAGAGTTACTGATGGGGCTCTTTTTAAACCCATTCATGCCTGTGAACACAAAACAGAATCTTTCTTACAGAGCGGGGAAAATAAGAAGACAGTCAAGAAAGAATGGGAAAAAAGAAAAGGCAAATAGTGTGCCCACACCACCATCGTGTCGCTGAGCTCCCCAGATTCAGATTCCAGCTTGGCCGGAGATGAAATTGATAGCTCAGCGGGAGGAATGTGGGAATAATGGCCCATAGACACTGTGAATGAATTATGCGCTGCACACACAGGGCTCCACAGCGCATCACACTCCTCGATTTTATTTTTATGTGGCACATATTTAGAAAACCTAGAAGCGCCCTGGAAAGTTGGGACAGCTGGTAAGCGCGTGTGGGGTGCAGGGTGCGGGCAGACGGGTGCCGCAGGAATGCCAGGCCTCGCCAGCAGCGTGCAGCCAAGCAAGGCTTGGCCATGCCTGCCAGCCCGAGGAATGGCCTGCCGCCGGCCTGACAGATGCTATGAAAGGTCTGGCGTTAAGTGCCTTTTTCAGGATATTAAACCAGTATCCTGGCTGGTTAAAAAAATGAATTGTCACTGACATTATGTCGGCCTGCTTGGAGCCCTCTTTGCTACTTTCTGCAGTCTGGTAACCATTATGCACAAGAGATCAATATTCTCCTCAGTGCTGGAATTTAAGTAATGATTTCCAATAAAACCTATTTCAGACTGTTCTGGCTAGAGGACAGAGACAAGCCACAAAACATAATCCACTTGAAGTCTTTCTTTTCTTGTCTTTTTTTCTTTTTTCTTTTTTCCCTCTTTTTTTTTCTTTTTTTTTTTTAAGAAAAAGACTTGAATAATGGAAGTGAGATCTGGTGATAAGACACATGCACATACACAAAAAAGAGGCATTTTGGTTCGAGCCAATCTGCTTGGCTAATGGCTGTAAACTGACACTCGTAATGAAATAAAAATGTCTCAGTGCAAGTGCATGGCTGTGTAATCATGACCAACGCTGACTGGGCAGCCTGGGTGATGGGTGTGAGGAAACCCACCCTTTCATACCACTTTATTCACGTCTCCCTGCAAATAAGTGATATGCTTCCAAAATGAAATGGAGGAAATACTTGGTAATTTTGTGCTGCAGGAAGTCTGATGTCTTGAGAGGTGGTGAGCAGCTCCAGCTCCCAGTAACTGTAATTGACACTCCAGGTGCTCAGCACTTCTGAAAATCAGGTTTATAGTACTGTTCCAATTTTTTTTCTCCTACTTGAAAGGTTTTTGTTTTTTTTTTTCTTTCTTCTGGTCTTTGCTAAAGAATCTGAAGGGTGTAAGAAAATGACTGGTACTTGAGGAATGAAATTTCTGATCTATTATCTGTTAGTGAAGGAAATAATTTACAGAGGTGAGATAGATAGAGACATATGCATATATCTTCAAAGTTGTCATAGATTCACGTTTTGTCTCTGTACAGCCTTGTTTCTTTGTGTCCTGCAGTGCAGACTTCAGACAGAGGAAAGACCCTGTCCAAGTGTGCTCAGGCTGGACTACTGTGGTTAAATGGTTTCCCCTGGATCTCTCTCACAGCTTGCAGTTGTCTGATTTCAATCAGTGGCAGTTCTCTCCACATGTCTAGCCATCAATCTTCTCTTGCTCCTGGATGAGTGTGTCACAGCATGGTACATGTTCCAGTTAAAAAATAGATTGCACCACAGCTCTCCCTCCTCAGTCATTGATAAGTATTCCTTTGATATTTTTATTAAAAAAGAAAGAAAACACATTATGATATATGTTTCTTTAAAAAAAAAAAAAAAAAAAAAAAAAAAAAGAAGAAAGAAAGAAAACCTGAAGCACACCAAAGCCCTGGAGGCTGTAGGAACAGCAGGAAGCAGGGAGGGAGTTTTGGTTTATATAGTTATGATGAAGCGATTGCTTGGAAAGTTACAGTTTGTGAAAGAGTTGAGGATTTTAATCTTTATTGTTTTCCACCCTGAGGTCTTTCAGCACTGTTCATCTACTTCACACCACCCCTGCCTTCTCCCAGAGGGAATAATAATTGCTGTTTGAAATTGCTTAGAGATTGTTGGGGTTTTTTGCTTTTTGTTTTTTGTTTTTTAACAAAAGCCAAGCCAAGCCCTATCACCCTTTAAAATAAATGGCTGTTTCTCTGGTTTAATTTTTTTTTTTTTTTTTTTTTTTTTGTCTGTCCATCTCCTAGACTGGTTTTCCTCTGCATGGCTGAGATACAGCAACATCCAGAAGTTGCTCACTTTGATCTCTTGGGCTGATAGAGAAGGAGTGAAGGAGTCACCTCTCAGTTTTTTCCCAGCCTCCACCTATGTATCATTCATTACCCAGAGTAAACTCATCTTCTGAAAAGACTGAAGCTGCATACGGTCTGCACAGTAACTCTGCTTCCTATAGCACATTTTTTTCCATGGCAGAGCTCAAAACACTTAATAAGAGAAGGTAAGATAATTATTCCTGTTTTATAAATTGATAAGTCAGGCACAAAGAGATAAAAACAAATTCTGTAAAGAGGTAAGTGACTTTGGGGACTGTAAAACCTACTTCTCTCACGTTTTAGGGTTGTACTCAGGAGGCATAGTAATATCTCCCAGTAATGAGCTTGTACTCTCCATATATTGAAGTTGATGAGATTCAGCAAGTAAGAAAGATTGCATAAATAGGCTCAGTTCAGTTTAGCTTTAGCCTTATTTGTCATATATGATGTAGTTTTCACTTTCATTTAACAGTCTGATAATCCTAATTTAGAACAAAAGCAAAAAAAGAGGAAAAGCAGCTAGCTGAGAAATAATCACATATAAGTAAGATAATTAAAGTCCAAGCACTTGTGAAACAGTTATTTCTTAAGCCAAAATCAATCTCTCATTGATATAATGTCTCTTCAGTTAGCAAACTCCAGTAAAATCAATTGCTTCTCAAGTAGTCACACATTTTTAAGAGCCCTTATCCATGATACTAGCTAAACCTGGAAAACCCAACCACAATCACACAAGTCATTTCCTCATGGAAAGCCATGCAATGAAAGCCATAGGAAATAATTACTTTCAAAGCAGTTCACCAGGGTGAAAAATTTGCCACCAACACTATTAGATAATTGGACTTTATTTTTTTATCTATTATACTTTTCATCGTGCGTTATGTTGGCTCATTATTTTACATGGTAGACTACTACTCAATTTCTATGCCAAAGAGCATAGCATATGTACCTTATTCCATCAGAAGGCAATGCATCTTTAAAAAGTAAATATAAATAGGACATAATTACTAAATGCACACATTTCTAGCATAATCCAGAAGGGTTTGTTGCTCTACAGGATTTGATTATTTTAAAAAATGTAAAAGATGATACAAAATCATTGCGAACAGCACCAAAATTGATAATCATTATCAATTGATTATTTTTATATTATATTATATTATCATTATAAAGATATTAGAGTACCACGTGGAAACGTGGGCTGATTAGTAAGTTGGTCTAAAGCCACAGGAGATGGTTAATAAGGACCTTTCATTGAGAATGAAAATATAGATTAATTTTATGTATGGTTGATAATCTTTAGGCACAAACACAGAAAAGGATTTAGTGGCAGACACCAAACAAGAGCTCCCAGTGCAACACAGAGGATGAACTAGCAAATGCTGTACTGGACGTATATTTTGGAGGCTACCAGGCAAAAGTAATTATTAAAAATAAAATAAAAAATTAAAAAAATAAAATAAAAAGTATTCTACTACTACTGTTTATGAACAACTAGTAAGATCACTACTGGGATATCTCTGCCCACTTCTGATGATCACATGTAAGCAGGATGTTGGCTATTTTCAAAATGTTCAGAAAAAACTACAAAAACTATATCAGTAGCAGAAGCGAGACATAAAAGCACCTTAATCTAGTCACTACAAATTACAGATTAAGAAGTTATATAAGGATGGTCCAGGGCCCCATCCAGACTGGCCTCCATGGATGTAGTATCCACAGCTTGTCTGACCAATCTGTACCAGTGCCTCGCCATCCTGAGTTAAAAATTTCCTTCTGACATCTAATCTAAATCTCCCCCCTTATAATTTAAAACCCCTGTTCCTTGTCCCATCACTATCAGACCATGTAAAAAGTCTGTCTCCCTCCTGTTTGTAAGCTCCCCTTGAGTAATGGAAAGCTGCAGTGAGGTCTCCCTGGAGTCTTCTCCAAGTTAAACAAGCCCAACTCCCTCCCAACCTTCCTTCATAGGAGAAATGCTCCAGCCATCTGAGCATCTAATGAGGCCCTCCTCTGAACCCGCTTCAGCAGTTCCACATCTTTCTTGTGTTGGGGGCTCCAGGCTTGGACACAGTACTCCACATGGGGCCTCATGTGGGCAGAGTAGAGGGGAACAATCACCTCCCTACCCTGCTGGCCACCCCTCTTTTGATGCAGTGCAGGACACTGTGAGCTGCAGGTGCACACTGCTGGCTTGTGTTGAGCTTTTCTTATACCAGAACTCCCACGTCCTTCTCAGCAGGACTGTTCCCTGGCTATGTTTCTTTAGAGGATATCTCCCTTTTTTAAAAAAAAATAATGTGAGGTGTATTAGTCAAGTTCTGAATTTCACATTAAAAACAAATAAATCACCAATGGAAGGCAATAAAGTGTTTGGTACTGAAAAGACATGCTACAGAAAAAAATAAAATAAAATATAGACTGTGAAATACAGCAGGAAGTGCTTATAAAGTTCATTATCACTTTTCATGTTTTCAGCAATTTCAGAAGCCAACAAGCATGAACATACTTATATTTTGTCTCAGTCTTTCACTTTTCTTTACTATTGCTGCCAGGCAACTTGATCTGTAAGGCTGAACTGTAGGGACATTCCAATTAATTTAGATATTCATCTCAGCTATAGTACGCAGTGTTGATTCCCTGTTAGGCTGAATGGTTAAAGTGAGTATTTGCAACTTTGATTTACATCTCACAAGTTGTATTATTTATAGCAGGTCGACCCTAAAGTGGGTAGTTAGCAGAGTTCAGCAAAAGTTAAAATGACTTAAGCCTAATGTTAGATCATACATACTCTACAGTGCTGACTCTGACTTCTCTAGAGCTTGGTTCCATATTTACAATATAGACCACAAAGAAGTGCAAGCCAGAATTCACCCCCAGTTAAAGTAACCCACAAGCATCTCATTAAATCATTCAACACACAATATCAAAAGCTGAATATATGGCTACACACTTGCATTTTCCATTTCTATACACAGTTGTATTTCTGCAATAGTTTTCCACTGCAGGAAGTGATGTAGGAAGTTTTTTGATATCCAGGACAAACAAGCCTCCAAAGAATCTGAGACAAAGAGATGACTAAAGTAAAGAGTTTTGCTCAGTAAACATTAAGTGCTTCCTGATAACTAATATCACCTCAAAGATCAAACTTTAAAGCACAGCCCCAGAATGGAAACTGGAAATTCTAGAAATTCCTGAAGGACAAAAGTCTTATGCCAGCATCACTGTTAAAGGGAACATGGTCAGTTCTAATCACATTAGGATTTTCATTCAGCCCCAGGTTAACATGTCATTCCTGTGATAGTCATGCTGGGCTTGATCACAGCAATACTGAATGAGTGACAGCCCCCTCAGCCTTCTCTCATCCTGAAAGGAAGGAAATGAAAAAAGGAAATGATACCTTATATGCTGAACAGTATCCTGGAGACACAAAGCAAAACTTTTGTTGTCTTGGACAGATTGATATAATGAATCTTATTCACACTGTGATGTTGGTTTCTTTAAATTATAAATAATAATAAAATAAGGTTTTAAAGAAATGTCTCCTCACTCTGAATATATGAAGTCATTATGGACCCAGGCTAAATTATCTGAGTCAAAGTGCTATCTCTCGCAGAATAACCTCCAGGTAAAATGGAAAGTAATCCCCATTACATAGGGGACTCCTATGGGTGGGTGGCAAAATACATTTACATGGGCTTTTATTCAGCTACTAGATCTCTAACAGCTAATTATGTTTTTTAATCTTGTGCTTTTTATTGTGACATAATTTGGACTTTTTTCTTAGCAGATCACTTCCCTATTTGATCCAGTCTTTTTACTGTGGCCTATGGATCCATCTCAGAACAGAAGGACACAAAAAGTGTCTTTTGGGGATTCAGACTATTTCCATGAACAATCACATGGCATTTTTACTATTTGTGCTATGGACTGTGCAAAAATATTTGAGAGAACACAGTGCCCTTTTCTGAAAGTAATGGTTCTTCTTTGGCATATTTTGCACATTACCAAGCTCCAGAAATACTACATCTAAAGGGCCACATTAAGGAGATCCAAAATCAGGCCAGTCTTTTTATATAAAAAGTAGTAAAAGCTCTTCAGCTTAACCTAATAAATTACTGTTATAAAAACAGTTTTATGTAATGTGCAGAAGTCTAAGAAAAACTGTTTTAAATGGTTATATTAAAGAGAGATTTGCAAATCCGTGAATATAAGTTAACATTATATATTTTTCAAGTAAAGGAGAAAAAAGGCTAAAAACTGCCAAAGTAAAATGCAGAATAATGAGAGTTCTCAGTTTCATTTTCATCCAGTTAACTGCTTTGAAAATGAAAAGGCTGTTTTGCAGGGTCCCTTCTAATTTTGGATTAGTTTAACACTGAAAGTTAAGCACTTGAACTTTCTATGACCAGCTAAAGAAGATGAGAACAGATAATGACTGAGCAGAGCTCTCAGGTGTAATTCATTGGATGCACAAAATGCTTGACTGTGTTCCAGTTTGTGGGGATTTGGCTATTGACTTTTATGAGATCAGAATTTCAATCATGCTTATCTTAAAAAACTCCAAGTCAAATCTGTTAGAAATAGAATTTATATAAGTAACTGTCAGAAAAATAAACTTTTGGGGAGTTGCGTTTATTTGCAAATCAGGATTTATTTCAATGAATGGCTTTGGCTGAAAAATAAGGATATTTTTTAAATTATGAAGCATTGGATTTGCTTGAAACTGTGCTTTCTTTATGCTCAGGAGGTTAAACTGGAACCAAATAATGGACTTATCCATCTGAAAAAGTTAGACAGCTTATTCATCTCCTGAAGTCAGACATTTGATTAACACAGAAAAATAAATATTCAGTAATAATACTATGAAATAACAGTAAGAAGGAGATTCAAAGAATCAAAAAATAGTATGAGGCTTAAACCTGAATATGCATAGAAAGTTATAGTGAAGAGAAGCTGACCTTTTTCTTATAGGTATTTTATCACGTGACCTACAAAATGCATGATACCTAAAAACGCAGAGGTAACTTAAAATACTAAAGATCACCTTCTCATAATATTCCTAACTCAGCCTCCACCACCGATGCCAAACTTTTGTTAGTTGGTTTTTGTTTTCTGTATTGTCATTTTTTGAATATTTTTCTTCTTAACCTTCAATTCAAATGGATTGTATAGACTACAAGAGACACAGTTAAGAACGCCAGAATGCCCTATCCTCAGATAGGGCTCAGCTCAGGATCCTTCCTGTAACTGGCTGGCACCTTGGCAAGAGTGCAGTGCAAACATTAAGTAGTACAACATGACTGGATTAGTCATTGCTGTGATTAGCTGTGATCACAGCTGTGATCATTGCTGTGATCTAGACGCATTCTCACCTTCCAAACGTTTTTAAGTTTCCATTATTTTTCATGCTAAGTCCAGTTTTAAATATCTGCTATTCTTCTTCCCTTCTAGCAGAAATTTTTTTTAGGTGTCAACGAATCCTGTTCAAGTCACCAGTTTTTAAAATACTGTACACTGTTATCAAGTCACCAGTTTTTAAAACATTGCACACTGTTATCTTGTTTTTCCTTCTGTTACAGAAAACATATTTAGTCTCTCAAATGTTTCTCAAGCATTGTCCTATCTCCAGAGCAATGGCATACTTTCTGTGAGGAGACCCAAAGTGTTCAGTTTTGTGGAGGAAATGGAGCTAGCACCTCATACAGTCTCAGAACACTGGAACTAATTTGGATTTCTCTCCTCATTCATACACTCAGTCTTCTCCCCCCACTCTGCTCCACCTGTTTTCCTTTTCTACTGAAGTCATACAATGAACTGATGACTGAAGATTTTCCTATCCACAATCCTTACAATTTCCTTCCAAGTCAGGGCACTGCATGATAGCTGCATTTAACTGTATTTTGATTTTTGTGCCAAATCCAGCACAGTACCACCCCGTACAATCTCCTGAACTTAGTGAGCTTACACAAAGAATTATCCAGTCCTGTATTACAAAGGATTTAACTTGTTTTCTCACCTTAATGTTAGCACTAAGTCTATAAAGCTTCCTTTGCATTCATACCATCTGTCAATTTTAACTCTCCTTTTCTTTATTTTGCCTGTTTGTTGTCTCCACTTGCTGCACAGTGCTTCTTCACTTCCTGAATCATCGTCACTGTCTTTCAATACCTGCAACCTGTTGGACACCCACAGCTTCATTCATTCCCTTCCTACTTCTCAAATTCGCTCATTCACTTCCATATACACAATCCAGACACCTCCAGGCAGTGCCTTTTCTCTCTCCCCATGCCCTACATTCCCTGTGCCCAGCTAAAAACTAGCAGGGTATCCTTACTCACCAGCCTCTCTGAAAATCCAAGTTGTTTCCTTTATCCTAAAGAGCAATTCCTGAAAACATGGTATTCTTCCATTGGCTCTAATGACCAAATTAATTTCTTAATTAATTTCTTCTCTTTTAGCATGAGAACCACAGTGCCAAGAAACCCCCAAGTGCCTGGAGTTTCACATGGGAAGAAAAGCTGGTCGGGAATTTAGAAAGAGAGAGTGCTTTGTCTCAAAGGACATATGGTACAATCTTTAGAAGAGAGAAAAAAAAAAAAAAAAAAAAAAAAAAAAAAGAACAGCAACAACAAGCCAAGATAATGACTGAGGAAGGAATTAAATTGAATGGAGGTGACAAATCCCAAAGGCCAATGACAGGCAAGTTTCCTTTGTCCTCATTTCCCCACACAAACCACAGGCATCAGTAAATAAGATTCATTTGCACGTGGCCAGTAGATTCTGAGTAACAGTCAAGCCAAAAACTCACACACCAAGTGTTTTACAGCTGAATTTGTGTTTGGATGGCAGCATGTTGGGGCAGTGCCTCACAAATTGTTCAGAAGTAAGGTAAGTGCTGAGGACGAGCTGAATGTAGCAAAATGCTACATCTGTTATTCGCCAAGGGGAGGCTGCTGCATCTGTGGTTTTGCCACTGACTCCTCAGAGCAAACAAGCTCACTACAATATTCCCCTGAGCAGCAGCTGCAAGAGGATCACTTAAAATTGCATAAAGCATTAATCTGTATTCTGAGACAAGTTTAGTACCACACAGTTGGACACAAGCCAAAGCGTCCCTTATAGTGAAGGAGGAGGAGGAAGGGAAGAAGAGAAAGAAAGGGAAAAAGAAAAGACAGTCCTGTCAGTGGTTTTAAGCTGCCACTTTTTTTTTTTTTTTTTTAATGGAAAAAATTGTTACAAATGGGTTCTTCAACATATGTTATTAATTTTGTTGTACTGGCTTCTTGCCAGTTAAGCATCAGTCCTTATTTCTTTGCTTTCAGTTTTAACTAGCGCAACTCATGAGGTCATTAATGAAAATGGACACAAACTTTTTTCTTGCACACAACTGTTATGGAGCAACTGACTCTTCTGAAGGCTTTTATTTAATAAAAGTTCAGCCTCTCTTTTTAATAGGGAGATGTGCTTCTCAAGAAAATCTGGTGTTTCTACTATAAACAAAGGAACATGTGAAGGACTTCAAAAACATTTACTGGTACTGGCAAGAGTAACAAAATCAGAAACTTTTAAAAACACTCATAAATGTTAAGTAACATTTCATAAAGCTAAGCTGCTATTTACTTTGCTCAATATGTATACGTGTGAGAGACCAAAGCAGCACTGAAACATAACAATGAAAGAGAATGTGGTTTGATAAAAGCATCTACATATGGAAATGTGGACTGAATGTTATTAATGTTTGATTTGGCTAGAAGAGACCTGCAAAATCCACTTCAAGAAAGAATGCCATTTCATGGGTTCCTGCATAAAGCAGCATCTCCCACATTGCAAAAGCCATGCTGAGCTCTTAATCCAGCGTGCACACTTGCTCTATATGAAGGCAGGGAACACAGGCTCATTTGAAGAAAGAACCAGTTTATTTTGCAAGTGGAAACCAGCATTAGTCACACCAGAGAGTGGAAACAGAGACTTGGATCTGCTGTTTCTCTCATGCTCTTGCCCAGGCAGCAATGCAAGGTGCCCTGTGATGGCAGCAGATCTGAGGGGCCAGACTTGATGCGGCTGCTCACAGTGATGCTCCTTGGGCCTCTCAGGCAGCCCTTCCTTGGGCTGGCACATGTACAGCAGCTCCTGAGAAGCTACCCACTGTCATCTCCAGCCCATGAGTCTCAGGTCACCCAAACTAGTTGGGTACTGTCTTGCAGTGGCTATGTGGGTGTCCTTTCACAATGAAGATAGTACTCTACTGGTTGATAAGGCTGTTGGTCTCCACACTACTGGCATAAGCAGAAGACTGTGCTTTTCTGTCCAGCAAATGTGAGGAGAAAATGCTCTACTAAAGGCCTGGCCCAACTCTGCTTTGTGCTTCCCATCTGCCATTTCCACCCAGCTACCTGAGTTGACTGTGGGCACGGTACAGGACCTGTCATGGGAAGTCAGTACCAAATTCCAGCGAGTCTTCAGTACTGTAGCTATCTACTTCATGATACCTATAATGAAACCATCCTTTAGATAGGAAAAAATATATTTTATATTTTTATATTATATATTATACTTACATATTATACATTTATATATATATATAATATATTTACAACCGTAGGTATAGACTGTACGTAAATATGTGGAAAAATAAATACTAACTAAATAGATGAATAACTACATCTTCACATTCAGCGGAACTACCAATAGGCACAAATACTAACAGTAGAAAAACGCATGATCTTATCACTTTTACCCTTATCCTCAGTTCCTTCCCTCTCCTGTTGTTTAATACATTCCTATTACATCATGTCTAAAATCAGATTGCAGGATCAGTATTTTTTTCTGAAATATTTAGCTTTTTTAGGTGAGACCAGTATTTCTACAGGAAAGGCCTTTTTTTCCCCACCATATTTCATACCTTTGCCTGATTCTGCTTCTGCTAAATGAAAAAAATTCTTCTTCTTGGCTTCAAAGAATTTTGGGCTGGGACATGAGACCAGAGATGACAATGTCATCCTCGCTAGATAAAGGAAAATATGTATGTGTATGTATATATAGCTGATCTGCCTGATAGAGAAATTTAAATCATGATGAGAGATTAAAAAAAAAAAATAATGATTCAAATGGAACTAAGGTCTTCTCCTATACCTGAGCAGCCTAATTGCCTACTGCAAATTGCACCTGAAAGAGATACAAGAATACATCTACCTACCCTGAAGATGCAAAGTCCACAGCAGATAAGGATATGCACATGTAATGTAATATCCAGGGCTCTGTTACACACTGCTATGCATGCATACACATTCATAGATATACGCACAGTTTCCAAAGAAAGACAGGTATTACCAGCTTAGAAATAAGAGTTTGGCTAGAAAAAGGATACAGATATCCATATTCACTGTCTATTTCTTCCAAAGAGCTATTTTCACCGATTCACCCTAACTACAGTAAGACATCTTTCTTACATCAGAGAAAGATAGATGAGAAATTAAAACTGGTACACGAGCAATGATGTAACTTAAACCCAAATCTATGTTTTGCTCAAAACTCCTCTGTGCCTGCAATTGACTGCCTATGTTTAATACATATTTATAAAATATAAATTTCCCCCTCCTCTGAGATTGAGAGAATAAGTACTTGAAATTATAAGGAGGCATTTTTAATAGTGTCTAGAGCTCTAGTCTGTGGGTGCCCAACCTTTTGGCACCTTTATGTGAAATTAGCGCATCAGTCTGTTTTGATGACAGTGGCTGCAATTCTCACAGACCTTTCAAGGTGTTCAGAGATTTCTTGACAGAATTTTACTCTTACTATCCTTCATCCTTCAAAACAGTTGATCACAAATGTACATACTGCCAAAAAGTGATGACACAGGTAAGGCATGCTTGTGAACTCAAGGGTATTTCTCGCTGATATGAGAGGGCTTATGAGAGTCTGGTAAAGAGACATGATCAAATTTTGGATTGCAACTCTGTCCATTCCATTTGAAAATTCAGAAGTAATGTATTTACATCAAGTGGCAAGGGAGTTGCAAATTAAAAAAAAAAAAAAAAAAAAAAAAAGATCTTTTTGGCAGTCTTGAAAACTGTTCACAAATTCTTTTCAAAGTCTGAAAAGCACAGCTGCATAGTCTTGCTGTTCACATGACTGCGTTTAGCCAACGTATCAAAATTGGTAAACTTATTTGCCATCACTTGAGCTAGCACCACACTGCACCCAATGACCTGGTTTCAGACGTGGTGGGGTTAATAATGCACCGAAGTTTGGTTTGTGCTGAGGGGCCAGGCTGGGGCATAGCATAGCAGGACAGGGGCAGTCACCATGATGACGGCATAAGGAGGCTGCAATGCAAGCTGTGTCAGGCTGCATGCAGTCTGCCAGCTGCAGGTTGGACATGCCTGCAGTCTAGTCGACATGCAGTTGCTCTGCTTTCATCCTCAGGAAAATTGCTTGTCCTGAAGGTCTCCCAGAAATATCTGTTCCCTAGATCCATTCAGTCAAACATAGCAAGAACAAACTACTGAAACTGGTGAACACATATGCCACAGAACAACTAAATTTAAGATGGCTAGTGCTCTTCAACATTATTTCTGATTGTCTCATTAGTCATCCATGAGAAGATAACGTTTTCACTGGGATCCAGACTTATATTTGTTGTTCAGAATTCACTTCTCATAACTTTAGACATGTGAAAACTTTTTGTCTAAGGGTATGTCTATGTCTGCATTTTGGCTTCAGGCAGCAGCATGATTTTGAAGTGAATCCTCACTTCCTACTATACATTGATTCATTTTATAGAGCAGTTTTAGTGGGATGAAACTGGTTTCCTCTAAAGGAAGCTGTGGATTCTCGTCCACGCAACTGTGATACAAGCTCCAGGAAAAAATTTGCTGAAATGAATGCACCTTGGAAGATGAGAGGACTCACATTTCCAGCACTGTTGTAAAGGATCTGCCCACTGCCTATTTTTCCTTCAAATTCCTTATCACCCAGTGACTCCTTGCAAAGCAAGTCTTGTTCTGTTTGAGAACATTTTCTGGAGCTCCAAGAAGTCACTGTAGCAGTTGGCAAACGCGTAAATGTCACAGCAATTAGATTTTCATTGCCTGTGAAAAATGGTCCTGTATGCTTTTGAAAAGATGCAATTCTTTGGTTTCTGAAAAAAATAAATAAATATATTTTAAGTGCAGTAAGAGATTTTTTGTAATCCTGTACTGTAGTAGAGCATACACTAAGCATCGAAGTTTAATAGAAAAAACTTATAATTTGATTATTTTATTAAATCATTCACTTCTGATTTCAGAGAAGGCTGAAGCCAACCAGAAATACACCATGATTTTGTCATCCATCAAAGATTTATTAGATAACATATTTCACAAATAAAATCCTTTTGTCACATATGCTTGACTAATCTATTAAACAGGCATGACTTCAAAGGGTACATAGGTGCAATAACCAATCCATAAAGAGCAAGTGGGAGGATTGGGACGGAACACTTGCAAATTTAAAGAAAGTGGCATAAACATATGTTACAGAAAGGAGAAAACTACATACATGGCAAAAGGGCAAAGTTGAGTGAATTTCTATTCTGGCTATGCAGATACATACTAGTTCTGGCTATAATTTTTTTAATAGATACACTGTTCTATCAAGATCAGAAGTTTCTGAGGAATGTATTGATTTTAAAAATATTTTGTTCCTAAATGGAATGATAAGATATATGTGCTTTTGGGTCATACTTTAAAATTACGTCTTTGATTTTATGCATTGGGGCATAAAGATTCATAATATCCAAAAAGACAAAAAAAAAAAAAAAAAAAAGAATTGAAATCTATATAGTTTCTTCATCCTCAATGTTTTTAAACAGGCTGGTTTACAGAGTATATTATGGTTCTCGTAACAAATTAATTTTAATATACTAGTCGTTCTTTGCTGAGAAGATTTTTTGTTTGACAAGTTGAGTTACCCAGGCATAGAAGTGCTATTTCAACAGCGTCATTTCTTTATCCCCAGGTAATAGGTACTCTGGAAGCAAAATAAGAAAGCAGTGTCCTAAGTGACTATATTTTGTTTCTGACTTCTTTCTCTGTTATGAGAGAATTCTTTTAACTTTTAAATCCTTTGTGGTACTTTTGTTTTAACTCAGAAATACATTGTTAGATATGGTAAAAAGACTTAATCGTTAAATCATGTACTTGCCATGGGAGAATATTTGTATCCTCAGAAACAAAATTCTTCCTTTTCATTTTGGCACTGGGTCTCTTGCAGTTTTTAATAATTTGCTGTTGAAATAGTTTCACCACAAACAAGTGTGGAAATCAAGCTATTTCTAGAAAAGTTAGGTAAAATCAGGATGAGAAGCAGGCGGCTTCCTCAGAGAGGGACTTTGCCTGTTACATTTTTCCCTTCTCTATCTTCTAAAGACTCACACTTCCCTACTATTTGGAATAAAGAGATATTTAAATTAATCCAAGGAAATGCCAAGTAATTCCCACTCATGGCAGTGAGTGAGGAGAGTTCTAACATTTAAAACCTCCCTGTTGCTCAGCTTGGATTTAACTCTTCATATACCTCTTGCAGATATCCCTGGTTTTCTGTCTGTTTGGCAAGGAATGTTGTAAATACAGACTCACTTCAGAGTTGAAGAGCTGATGTCCATCTCAGGGTTAAAACACATTCTGATTCATCTTGTCCAGGGCTTGAGCAAAGTTTTTAGAGAGCATCTTGAACAGATGAGAGCACTGACCTAGCTACTGTGCTTGAAACCTTAGGGCATCAGCTTAGTTTACCAGGCACAGCATCTCTATGTACTTTTATTTCACTGCTGTTTTACAGCAGGGTATTGTCTTGTACAGTTCTCCTTATCTACACTTTTAATGGGTGTTTATAGTTTGTGGCAAGCAAATAAATAAAACACCCTTTTAGAATTGGAAAGTTGAAATGTAATACATATAAACCAATCAAGGCAATCCTACAATCTGACAATGATTAACCACAACAGCAGCAGAGTAAAGCTACTTATACATACAGAAATTATTATTATTATTTTTTTTTAAAGAAGAAACCCTCACCTTCCAACATTTTTCAGAGGTTAGCTACCAAAAAACTGTTAAATATAGCATGTGTTAGATTTAACTGATCATCAACAATCAACCTGATTTCATTTGCATGAACTTTGAAGTGATTTTATGTTGACTGTGTGATGTATGCATGCACTCCTGAGGCCCTCCAGCCCAAATAGGCTGCTAGCTTCCCTGGGTGCCCTTCCTCCCCTCCCGCACAGCCCAGCCTGGAATGCTGCGGTTTTGCAGTCCAGACGTATATGTGGTTGTTGGTTTGGGGCTTTTTTTAAAATGAATAGGGCTCGTAGAAAGCAAAACAAATACTGCGAGTTTGCATGTAAAAACATGGCTTGAAGATTCCGGAATAAGATTAAAATAAGAATACGTTTTTAAACTCCAGTTCTCTTAACTGTCTGAATATTCTTCTTTGCCTGGAAATAATTGAAAAATATTTCACAGAAACAATGCCATTTGTCATGAGAGCTTATTGGAAGAATAGTAGGGTCCACTCTAGTATAATCTTAGAGTGGCTCATCAACAGAATTTTTTGAAGTTCCAGTGGGCAAGTATATAATAAAAACAAAATCAAAGTGGAGAGTATTATTTAGAATACTATTTTTAAGGGAATATCACACTCATTAGAAGCTAAATGGGCACCTGTTGTCAGCAACTGCACCCTGATAGACATGCTGAATATTTGTTCTTCAGAACATTTTAATCTTGAGAACATGTCCACATGTACCTATTCCAGGCAGATCAGTAATTCCCACTGACCACCTCACTGCTTGGCTACATGCAAGCTCTCTGACATGTCATAGAATCTCATACAATTATTTTCTGTCTCTATGGCTGTTAACACTTCACAATTGTGGTGGGCTCTGCCTTTATAGATCAGAGATTTCCAAAGATGATTAGTCACACCAGAAGCAGGCAGTTCTGGAAAACTCAGAGTGTATTATTAAGCATCTTCCAGCTCTGCTTAAGACATTTAGGAGAAGGGATAGTCAGGATGCTTTGCACTGAGCTTCAGAACACCCTTGGGTTTGCTTGGCATTGCTACATGCTGGGCAGTCACAGTCTTGTGGAGAAGAAAGGAACTTCTCTACTGCATGTTGGATTTGCTATGTAATTCCTTTGACGAGTATGACACCTCTGCTAGTTATAATATACTAATGAAAAAGCAGTTTACCATTGCAAGGCAACACAAATTTACTCCAACCAGTCTTTCCTGAGCCTTTTGTTTTCAGCCTATTTAACTTATGAGCCACGGAAGGCATACAGTGAGTAAGACTGTGTCCAGGTGTGCCCAGACAGCAAACTGCAATTGTCTTTAGGTAACAAAGGGGCAAAAGTTCAAAAGAAAAGGATGCTTTATACTGGACAATAGATAATTCAAATTGCTTATATTTGACTGGAGTGGGATAGAGCGGCAGGGAAACTGAGTTTAAATGGCTGTAACATTTACCTAATGTATTTCTATTCAAACCAAAGGTGACAAAAGAGTAGTACTTTCATTTCCTTTCATCTAAACTTTGATTTTGAAGAATATCTATTGGTTCATTTAGCTTTGGATGTACAACAAAGGAATAAGCAAACCTGCATATAGACAGATACATATAAATATATCATTATTGAAGTTCCTATGTAGGGAACACATAAAAAAGAAAAAAAAAAATATCAGCCAGAAAAGAACGAAGTAAATATGATGGCAAACATTGCTGACAGCCAACGCCTTTCACATTTTCCCATCATTGCTGACTTTTTGTTGCTCTCATGACACTGAGCTAAATCCCCAAATACTTATTTTTAATGTAACAACTACACCATTAGATTCTCATTCAAGAGGATGACTGTGATGAGTACCTTTAGTAAGACATGTCAAGATATTAACTATTAATAAGCAGGTTTTTCGCAATATGAACTTGCAATAAGTAACAAATTTTTTAAAATTCAGTTTTTGTCAGACTGACATGAAGTTATCCCCTAGAAATAGGCATCTTCTCCACTTTATGACAATACAATTTGGTGCTCAAAAAGAGCTTTTTTAATTGGTTTTTGAAGGCTGGAGTAGTGACTACAAACAAGTTTTACTTCCTCTGGGGGGTTCATTGCTCTCATGCAGCTGTTGTTTCAGTCTTTCATACAGATTTTGTAAAAAATGTAATAGACACTTCCTTACATATAGCTGTTCATGGGATCTGGAATGACAGGGTGGGCACATTACAGTAAATGGTGTTCAGAAAGAAATGTTGTGAAAACAAAGAAAGCCACATAGGAAAACACTGACAAAACCACGCAAATATGTGGCTTATCTATTTTGTCTATTTGCTTTCTTTATGTTTTGGAGGTTTTCACAGAGCGCATGTGGCTCTCGCTTCCAGGCACACAGTATGCAGTTTCAGGATTCTCTAAATGGAGAGAGTAGTCTAAAAACTGTGAATATAATTAGATATGGAATACTTTTAACAGCTGGAGGGATTTCACACTTACAGCCCAATTTACAAAACTTTGGGCTTGGCACTGTTTCAACACTAGCACTGGAAGTAATAATTTCGCTGGCATTTTTTGGCTCCTGAAATTATTTATGTCTATACATATATCATTTAAAAATCACACACGCAAAAAGAAGCCATCTTATTTCTTCCTGGTTAATGGTAAATGAGCAACTTTAAAAGAAGTATCAAAGAGAATTTAAAAAAGAAAAAAAAAAAAAGCAATCTGACACAAGGCCCATGCCTAACAGTTTACAGCTAATTTCTCTCCCTGCTTACAAAAGGTCTCATGTAGTTTCCTGCATTACTGAAAATGTTTTAGACATTTTTCTCATATTATAATGGAGTGAATTTGATCAACAAAAAAAAAAAAAAAAAAAAAAAAAAAAAATTAGCAAGTATGCAGTGCATCATATACAGGAGCTAGAAAAGCAGATGCATCAAAGAGGTGAACCAGATACCATTTCTGAGATGAGACCTAACAGGGAGTGAAAACAGCAAGAATGCAAGAGACAAATAATAAATAATAAAAACTGTAATCTATTATTTTCTCTTTACTTGGATGTGTTTTAATAGTAAAATAGTATTGAGCCTATATGGAGTTCCTATCTTGTAAGAATCCCAACCAGCACAGTTCCTGCATGATTTACTCTCATTTTCAGGTTTGAGAAATTTAGAAAAGTCACCTCATTGAAACATGTTCAGTAGTATCCCTCTCAAATGGGAATTGTATTTCTCACTAAAACAGTGTCTTAATGAACATGTAGCATCCTGCAATGCAATGGAAAGCGCAGCAATGACAGCAGAGCAGAAAGGTCCTAGGCTGCAACAGTTGAAGATTTGCTCAAATGCAACATCTGTAAGCACAGAAATAAGGGAAAGATGTTACTTACCATCAAAAGACCTCAGGTATGCACAGATCTTCAACAAAATACCTGCACAGATCCCCAATACCTTACCTCCACTGCCAACCCTTAAATGAGGTATGGGAAGGGGTGGATACTGGCTCCACGCCTTCTGGTCACTCAGGTGCATTGCATGCAGCTGAGCTCTCCTGAGTTGGCCCTGCTTTCCTATCAAGTGCTTGATCATTGTTTCAGGCCGTGACTTGGCATTTCTGCTACACATCCCAGGGCTGTTAAGTCCACATTAGAATAAAAATACATGTTTAATCATTTAATAGTCACTAACACCGATACAGAAAGAAATAATGCCGAAGAATTAGATTGTGATGATACCAAAACAATGCTCTCTAAAGCATAGGCCATTCCTGGAAAAAATATACCAGGTAAGGTCCTGATACTAGTGCAGACCTATGTTTTGCATTACATAACTTAAAAGTTCCCACTGAGTTTTTACACAGTGGTACAAATGTATGCTCTGTTTGCAACCAGTGAAGGGGAAAGATATTCCTGTACTTCTTTTAGGGTTTGCAGAATATGTTTATGACTGCAGGCTCCTTTGCTACACAGCTAATCTTCTATTAATTTAGGACTATGGAAGATGGACCTAAAAGAGAGACTTGTTGCACTGCACAAACTCTTTTAGGTTTGCAGTTGCGCAGTTGGGAGAAATCTCATGGGAGCAATTAGCTCAGTCAATATTCATCCATTCAGTGATTTTTTCCTTCAACTTCTATCTTTCCTGTGCCCCAAGTGACTCACACAATATCTGTCTATGAGGACCTGTGGCCCACAGAATTCAGCCTTTACCAAACATGAAGATAACAGACATGAATTTGGTGAAACAAACAGCTACCACAAGGAACCACCACCACAGAAAGTCATTTAATGCCACATGCCAAGTAAGCATCCCATTGAGAAACATTTGTCTTCACTATGTTTAGGTGTGTTTCATATGGGCAATGAGGTAGCAAGAGGTTCAAGGTAATTTCAGCAGCATCCCATGACATACAGTGTCTGGGATTTGCCCTTTTGGAGAACGCTGACCTCTCTTCATAATTTCAGCCACGATGGGGATTCATTGGGCTGTTGCATTATGAATCAGTGTATTCCCTATAGTTACAAGCATACTTTAATTCCTCCCCCAGTTCCATCTCTGGAAACAACTTTTAAATTTTACAAAACTGAATGCTGTAGTAAAAAACAAAAATTTTATTCCAACAGATTTCTCTGTACTGCCAAAATATATACTTTCACCATTAATTACTACAGGGCTTACCGCATACTCCTATTAACTACAGTGACAAACAGGCTACAACATTCTTCAATACGAGGAGACAAGAAGGAAAGGCCAAAGATGAAATTCTTAGTTTATCCATATGTTCAATATAAAGCATGTATGTATTGTATCACCATTAAAAAAGAAAGTGGATAATCTGAGAAAAGTTGTGTTTGAGTACATACTGAGAGTAGCATATCTTTATTGCTAGAGAAAAATCACTACAGAAAAAGATCTGTTAAGGATTATTTAGGTAAAATAGTTACAGGAGCAAGAATTGATTTTACTTGCACCCAAGTCTGCAAAAATCAAGGAATAATAAGGGCATATATTTATAACTCTGTCTGTCACATCTGGATTATTGAAACATTCTTGTGTCCGATCCAAAGCCTTCTAAAATCGATCTCTCCTCAGCCTCTGGATCATGTGTGTATAATCAAATACACAGATAAATTTTTACCAGATCAGGACATAAAAAAACTACTCTTCCTGCTCCACCCCACATCTAATAGCTTTCATCTCCTTCCACAGGCCTTTGCAGACATTCTCTTAAAAATACACTGCTGCCCTTTCCAACAAATAATTGAAAAGGAGCCTGCACAGTCTCCTGCAGTCCTTCTATAGCAGTCACAGATTCCCTTACCAATGTCCCACTCACATTTGCCAGCACTAGGCACCCACTGTGACCTTGCCTTGTGTTCTTGGCATGGAAAACCAGGCCAGACTTGCTGGGCTTTCCCACAACCCCACCAGCACACTCCTGCAAGCCATACTTCTCTCTTTCTGTTTTTATTTTAGCACCTGTGATGGGGGAGGAGAAACACAAGATATCCATGTGCCAAACAAAGGATGGATCAGGTGTCAGCCAGCAATTGTCTCTGCTAAGGAGGCAATGTCAGGAGCTGGCGAGATCAAACGCTGGGAGGAAATATGGTTGTAATATCAATAAACACCTGTCTGGTATTACTCTACCTGTTGGACTTCTCCCAGCAAGATAATTAATCACCTAGACCTGGCAAAACACTTTCCTAAGCTCCACCATCGTATACATTACAAGGTCAGTCTGAACCTGCTCCAAAAGCTGTGCTGGAGAGATCAGAAGCCATGGATGTAAGGGGGATGGCAGCTCCCATCATGGCCTCTGAGCTGAATCAAGATGGGGCATGTGAGAGGACAACAGGCTTTTGGGGCACAGCAGCATCAGAGCAGAAGGGATGCAGACAACGGATGTATCCTGCTACCAGCCAGGCAGCTTCTTAGGGTCTGAGCACCTGCAACCAAGCTAGAGTGAGGGATTTCTAGAGTGAGGAATTTCTCTTCATACTGTCTGGTTTGTCTGACCTGAACTTACTGCTGGGCCTCAGGGGTTTCAATGCAGTGCACTCTGAAGTACCAAGTGGTGTACAACAAGGGTGGTGAACATGTATGTTGCAAGTATGCTGCAGAAGTTTTATGCACTCAAGAGTTAACATCCAGAAGAAGCCTGAAGGACAGCAGGGAGTGCCCAAGCAGCAACTGGGATGGTAATCACCCAGCAGCATAGCTGCTAGAAAACCAAATACATTAACTCTCAAATGCACTAAGCAGAGGAGACAGCTATTTACTTCAGCCAATTGGCAATAAAAATGGAAAAGACACAGAAAAATTCCACTTAAATTCTCCAGGCCACACTCACAGTGCACTGGTATCCTCCCTACAAGTTCCAACACACTCCAGTGCTGCAGAGCACTGCTCCATGCTGTGCAAAAGCCCATGCCCAGATTCACAAATATCGCTGGGAATATCATGGACAGCATCCAGCTCCTTGGGAAACTTCTGTGGGATTACCTTAAACACACCATTTCGCAGAATCAGAGCTAGACTGAGCCATCCAGTCCCCCTCATATGAAATTGGTTGAAGTGGGTTTGCATGAGGAGCACAGCAACAGGACATGACTTGTGGAAACATGCTGGTGTTAGCTTCACCTGGCTTATCTGGGAGACCAGAGAAGTGGCAGTGCTGTAGAGCAGAGCCTACAGGTCTCTGGAGAGTCCCTGGCTGGTGGCATGGGCCAGACTCCAGTCATTCTCTTACCCTGCCTGCAGTCTCATGCCAGCCTGGTGCTGCTCTCCCATTTGTGTCTGGCTCTGCCTACAAACCCTGATTGGGCCACACAAACAACAACACTGGCCCATTGGAAACCACCCAAGCATTAAAACTCCTGAAGTAAAATTTAAGCCTGTGATCAGGATGAGGCCTAATGTGTGTGGAGATTATCCCACATCTGCTTGCTGTGGTACACCAACATCTGCTGAGCACCTGGCAGGGGTCTCAGCCAGACTCAGCCTGCAGATCTTATACTGTTACTCCTGAAGTCCTTTTCCTTGCTCAAGTGGCGGGACGTCATCGAATATATATTTCTAAGACAGATTGGCCCTAATTGAATAGCATGCACAGCAGGCCAGGCTGAAGACACCAAGCCAGCAAAAATCACCTGTACCCAGCTCCTGCAGCTTACATGCAGGACTCCTGCCAGCAGCACCAAGTCTTGGACCAAGCTATGCCTCCCACTGCGTTTGAGAAGAGAGTGTGTGTGAGGGCCATAGCCACTGTCATCAATTCTTGAGGAGTAACATGGAACAACATGGACAGGAACTGAAGCTAGCAAAAGGTTCAGGTCCAGGGTTAAACTCCCAATATTTCTCCAGATACCAGAATTTGTCCCATATAAACAAACAGCATACTAGCTCCCCCCTTCACTGCCTCATTTAGCTGTACCTAGGAGCAGCACAGTAGCCCTAAGGTAGAATATTCATTAATATCAAACTTGCAGCTCTTTGCTTTCATGTGCATGCTGAACATATTTGTGTTTCACTTAGACATACAGTCTTCCAGGCTTCTTTCTGCAGGTTCAAGCCTACAGTCACTAACTCTCCTTCATCTGCAGCATAGTAGGTTGCAGTTATTGTAATAAAATAGCTGTGATCTTCAGCAACTGCAATAGAACATTGTCTTGAGATCAATTTCCTTTTACAATAAAGTCTTGGCTTTGCCTCAGCATTTATGAAGTGGCGGGAGGCCGTTATCCATTGAAATTATCTCTTTCATATACTATACCATAAAAATATTGCCCTCTACGTGTAGTGTTATAAAGGTATTTGGCTGACTGACTTTAACCACCCAAGAAGAGTAATAAGTTAGTAATCCTCTGGAAATGCATAGCCTGGAGTGTGTTATTGCAGCTAGTACACAGTGCACTCTACAAAAGCAAATTGAAAAAACAATTAGATTTATGCATTTACAATCCTTGATTTATACAGCTTTCACATAAATCCCTGAGTTAGAAAAATACACCATTGGATTAGCAAACCACATTATACTAGCATGGCTTGCAATGTCATTTTGCTGAGTTATTTACAACGCCAACAAAATCAGTGATAGTTTTGAGCAAATTCCTGTTGTTAGAGGTGCTACGAGTAAGTTGTGCATCTAAACTTTCAGTGTGCAGAACAAATGCAATCAGGTTATAACTTGGAAAGAGATCTCAGGAGAGATTCTTGGACCAGTGTCTGAGGATGACCAGCTCCAGTGAGCTCTAAAATTGCATGCAACAGAAAACTTTTATCAATGTGTCACAAGTACAATCTGGTGTCAGTAATGGTCAGAAGAGGTATCTTTTTTTGAAAACACTATCTAATAAAAGGCTTATTTGCACTGTGATGGAGTAACTTTTGTGTTCACTAGCAACCCTTGTTAAGTGTTTCAAGGGATGTGAAAAAGCATTCTTTAAGCATGTAACTTTATAGAAATGGTGGAGAGATTGATGCAAGCACTAGCAGGCTCCATGGTGAGTAATCAGATTGCTGTGAAGTTTGACCATGGTCCACATCACTACAAGGTCAACTCAGAAATTAGGATGTTGTTCATCAAGTAAGCATTTTTCCACAGCTCTCTCATTAATCTTCCTTCACACTGCAATACTCATTGTCCACAGTGCAGTATCTTCATTGTAATCCTACATCTCTGCAAAAGTGAGTGAACAGCAAGAGTGTAGAATGAAAGCCTCTCTGGACCCAAAATTAAATAAAGTGATTGCATACTGGATGGAGTAAATTCCCCTTGAGGCTGTCATACCTAGAGAGCAAACATGAAGAAAGATACTGATAGTAGGTATCTTTCATAATAACAAAAATACTTAGTTTATGTGAGCCTGAATAGCAGTGTTTCATGCTGGCAATATTAAGACTGTGAGATGACAGCAGAGAGGGGAGCAAAATTACTGTATGCTGCTTTCAGACTGCTTTATCTGAACATTTTAACATGAGGAGATTTTAAGCCTCATGTTGATTAAAACAATCAGAAAGTTAATCTTGACAAAGTCACCAATAATCCATTAGTTAGAAGGCTGTTGCATCCAAGGGGTTGCTATTTTCAAGACCAGTTGTGTGAACTAAAGTTTTACGGAGGGAACAGAACCACTCCTGGAATAAATATTGAGAAAAAAAGCACAGCTGGCAGTTTGAAGATTGGCAACTCACCTGTGTGGATAAGATGCAACACAGCCTATGTGAGACCATACTGTCATGTTTTTGCATAGCCTTTAAAACTGTTCAAATCATTTGCAGTTCCCAGCAAACACCTACTGTATTTAAGATCATTTGCAGCTTTTTGACTCCTGGTTTTGAAAGGAAATAAATGGTTGTCTGTGCTGAGAGTGAATTAGACAGGGACTGTGTGAGATAAGGGATTGGCTCTGTTTCCACTGCTATGGACTTCAGCCAAAGAGGGAAGGATTATCACTGCTAATACAGCATGGGACTTTGAGATGGTCTATCAGCTGGAACAGAAGAAAACGTAATCTGAACTCAAAATGCTTAAGAGAGGTAACTAGTATGGCTTGACTTTGACAGGATATGAGCAGGGGTTCAGCTAGAGATAACCTTTTCAAGCCTATTGCTAAATTGGTCTTTCTCCACAATTTATTCTTGAGCAGCAGGAAATGAACATTTGAAATGTGGCCAGCAGTTTGAAGTAAACTATTCACTTTTCTCCCTTTCTTTCCCTTCTGCCAGAGTATAGAACCCTAAGGGAAAGGAGCAGTTTTACCTGCAGTGTGTGTTAGTGAGGCAAATAGAGTCTAAATATGGAGACTGTTGATCAGCAGGAACCGGAAAAAAAAAAAACAGGGGTAAAGAAGCCAAGTAAATAGAAAGTGTTGCTTATGAAGTTTATGTACTTTCTTGGTACCTATTTGTTACAGTAGAAGCTTATAATCTGTAGCGCAAGTTTGAGTAGCTAAAAAGCTACTGCATGGGATCAAATAAAGCTGTACTGTATTTCTGGGACTAGTTTATCAATGGGTTTCTTTACAAAATTGCCTGATATCTATTCTATATCCCGGCTTCAAGGAGTAGATGCAGTCTTGCTTCATAAAGAAAAAACACCCATCACATTAAATCTGAAAAGAATAGACATCCTGCAGCTGTCTTTGTTTCTTTCAAACCACTAGCATCACTACCCTGGTTAGAAGTTGATGACTGCAATGTGTCAGTGTAACCCAAAGCGAGTGCTCAGCTTACCCTGGAGAAGATATTCCTAAAATGATTTCATCAACCATTCTGTTTCTGGACATTTTATGATGTGAAAATGGTCTGCACTGAAATAGGTGGGGTCAGCAGAACTGCAATGGAGAAGGTGCTCTGCACAATGCTTGAACACCAACTCATGGTTTATGGAGATGCTCTCCCTCCATCTTCCAAATACAGATGTGTCTGAAGATGTGTTAACAGAGCAGTCCAGATAAGAAGGAACGTAGCTATTTCTCATAATGTAACATAATCAGAAAGAACCCAAAAACATTTATCTTCCTTTTTTTATAGAGATTTATCCTGGCTGCTTTAGACAGGTTCTGTTTTCAGAGTATTTTATCTTAATGGCAGTCTTCATAGTAACTTCAGCTGTCTCTGCAGTATTTTTTCAGGAATTCTTCACCCAACCTGGGAGAAAAACAGAACTGTTGTCTGATACGCCTCAGACCGGGTTGTTTGAGTGAAAACAGAAAGTTTTCACTGTATTTTAAGTATTTCATGTTCATAATTGAAAGGGTCTAAATTATTCTTAAAAGCTGCTTCTCATTGTGATAGACTTCAGTACTCATTTTTCCCCTGCAGTTATCTCAGGCTTATCAAGAAATGACTAATGCATCTGCAAATACCTTGGTATATATATACATATATATATAAATTAATGAGTTCCCACTTACCTATTCTGTAAAAGAAGAATCTAAAAGACTCAGACAATAAAGTATTGCAATTATTTTTCAGGATCTGCTTCCAAGTGCTGGTGCTTGATAAGAAATAAATAAAGTGAAACAATTGATTCTAAGAACATGAATTTTCATTAAGGGGCATTGCAATGGCCAGGTGTAGGCACTCCGCTGCTAGAGAGAGAATAAATTTTAGATAGGCATTTATTACACATGAGGTAAATGGCTTAACTTTCTCTGTTCAACACAAATACGCAAAGCTCATCTTTGTACTACAATGCTACCACTCTCTTGGCAGCAATATTAAGGAGGTCTTCTTGTTCTTTTGGAAATTAAGACCAGGCTGCCCTCCAAAATGTTATTTTTAAAATAGGAGAAATTTAATTGTGCTGGGAAATTTTAATTGAGGCTGATTAAAGGAAGCAACAAAATATACTGACTACTAAACCTCACTTCTTGCTGTAAGTGTGACCTGTAATGGACTCTCCCAAATCATTATGTGGTCCCTCTAAGCATTCCAAGATTTTCATTTGAAATTCATTAAATGTTTGTGTGTCTGATTTTTGGGAGGTTTTCTGAAAAGCTTTATAGTCACAGCTGCACTAGTTATGGATAGGTTTATAGTGCGTTGCCCATCAACTGGCCCACATGTCCACTACAGCTTGTTTGATACCCTGCCTTTCACAAGCATTCAACAGTTCTGGAGGTGTTCCTATAAAGCTGCCAGTAAATGTACCAGCTGGACTCGTTTATATACATAAGCAGCCTCATTCCGGCTGCCTTACAAAAAGCCAGTGGCAGTAAATCTGTGGTCAGTCCATATATGTACTTTAAAGTATTTTTTTTACACTTCTGAAAAGAAAATAATAAAATATTGCTAAGCTTTTTAGTAAGTTATATGGTGGTCTTCAGAAGAACTTGAATACTACGTGGTGAACAAACAACCTTCTGAGAGTCCCTTTTTCTTTGCAGTAAATTCTTTATGCTGTGCAATTAAAGCTCTTAGAAAAGTCTGTTCTCTTAGAAGCACACTGATGGACTGCATTTTTGTAGGAAATCATGTGAACAAATTGCTCATTATTTCTTTTTGTGACTGTTGCAGGTGCAACACGAATAAAGGTTTTCTTGAAAGCTACAAACACCTTCTTTGCATTGCCTAGGGAGGTTTGGAGGTAAACTGGGAACATTTAAAACATCAGATGAGTGGAAGAATGAGAAGGTGCAGACAAGTCACCACGAATAACAGATGCAATGGTAAACTCAAAAAAAAATAAAAAATGGCACAGGTGACAGGTTTGTAACAGAAAAAGAAAAAAATAGGAGAGAAGAAGAAGAAGAAGAAAAGGTTTGTTCAGCATCTCCAGATTTGCTCAAAGACAGATCCTCAGATGTCAAGAAAGAGAACTTCTCTCTGATCATGCTGGCCCACCTGCCAGCATCAGGCAACAAGGAATAGACTGTCCTCTCTCTTTTTCCATTCTTTTACTGGATCTGCTCACAGATCACCTGTGCTGCTTATGAATGTCTCAGTGCTGACGTAAATTAGTGCATTAGTGTTTGCCAATACGGATTCTGGTCAATTCCACTCGAGAGACTTCTTTCCATAAGGGAATTTCCCTTAGCTCTTCTAGCATAAGCAAAGTCTGCATGTCTTCTCTTTCTCTAGGATAACGGAAGCTTTCAGCTAAACATGTGTTATTGCTATAAGTCATTGGTATTTTTAACCAGAACTAGTTTTCAGATCGTTTCTCTGACACTATGTCTGCTGAACAGAAGTTATTTCTTCATGACAACAGTGGACTTTTCTGGTTTATGTTTTGCCACAGAAATACTGAGAGTATCACCATCTCATCTGTTATCCTACAGAGTAGGCTCTATAGCTTTTCCAATGAGATAAGTGTGTTGAAGCTTCAGCAAGAAACATAGCAGTAAGCTCCTAGGATATTATCACATTTGCTAATATAGTTATCCTTTTCCAGTCTTAGTTCTGTTGAAATTTAAAAACAAAAAAAAAGCAACAAAAGCACACACAAACATGGTTGTGTTTTGTCTTTTCAAACTGCCTCACACTAACACATATTACTGTTAGATTGTCCATCTGCTGTTTCAGTCCTAGGATACCCCTGCTTTCTTATGGTACACCTCAACTTCTTTGTCCCAACTCTAGAACTTATTCTGATGAATATCATCAATATCATCAACTGAAAATAAAATGGTTGCAACCTCCATATGGTATACTGCAAAATGTAAGGAGAAGCAACCTAATACTCACTTTGGTTTCGGGATGTGTTTTTGACTTTGTTAAAACATATTCACTGCAAGCAGCTGTCTTGGGTTCTGGGAGACCTTTCCCATGCTTAAAATTTCAGAGCAATTAACAGTTGCACAGAACATCCAAAATACAGTGCTGTCGACCCGTACAGTAACTCTTTTGTAGCCTCACAGCTTATAAGTCATGAAAATTCATATTCTTGGAAATTTGGAGCCATGCTGACCTGAGGGCACAGAGGAAACCATCTATGCTAAGTGCAAAGTGGCCCGAACCAGGCCTACACTCAATATTACAGATTCTCAAGCGTCTGCACCAATGTTCATGCTTCACGGTTAATCCAGTCACTGGTCACTCGCTCAACGCTTGTATGCCAAACGACAGTGTCTTTTCCTCCAGTTTTCCAAAGGAAGGAAGGAATTTTTTTTTCCCTGACAAACTGAATAATTCTTATTTTCTAAATAGCACCAGTAAATTTGCATCAGTTCAAATTATTGTTACCTAGTCCCTTCATTAAATGTGTATGAGAAGTGGCAGAGGGTTGCTTTTTTGTTTCGTATCAATGTTTCGTTTCCTCACTGAATAAGAAATGACTTGGCAACCAGTTTCATCAGGTGGAGAACTCACAGCCTACAAATTGCAATCAGATTGTGTCCTAGCAGTACAAAAACACTTCCAGCATTACTTGTCTCATACGGTTATTTACCACAGAGAAAATCAATAGGTTTTCATTCTCTTTTACTTTCTCAGACCAAGCCTGTTGTTTTTAACATTAACCTCCTTTTATTTATCTTTTTGCCAAGTTGAAAAGATATAACCTGGGGTGTGGAGCTAGACATTTCCTATCTTCTTATTAGTGCAGTGTTGTTTGGGGACTAGTTATATTATTATAGAAAAATGCAATACAAACATTATGTGTACGACATTAAGGATACTGTGTCTAGACAGAGATTGGGTGCCTCTATACTTGAGTCTACTACAGGGATTGACAGAAAAAGGAAATCTCTCAGTAAAGCTTTCCTAGAAAACTGCATAAGCATTAATGGCTTTATTTATGGTTCTAATATTTTAAGCACAACATAATTGTGACTTCAGACAGTTAGAATAGTATATGAGTCAGGGCCTGGTGCATGAATCCTAAGCTAATGCAGTAGGTTGTCTTGTTAATATTTTTTTTTCCCTTTCGCTTTAAAAGAATACCTCTTAAACTGTTAACATCATTAACAGAAAGGTCATCAGCTATGACTAGTACTGATCTCTTATTCCTAGTTTAACTGCAAATTGTTGAATGCTTATGCGGTGTGCAAATTAGCTGCTGAAAAGCAGCCAGGAGTGGCAGGTGAACATGGCAGGGGATGTCAGAAGTGACTGAATTTTGGAAATGGAATGGCTTTCTTAAAATAGATCAACAACATGAATCATAAAGAGATTTCAGGGAAACTCTAACTCCTACTGTTAGGCAGAGAGGTAGAGACCTCTGTAGAACCAAATGGCTGAATTCAGAAGGCAAGACTGTGAGTGTTGAAGAAGAATTTTAATGTGTTTGTACTTTACTGTGTTTTACAAAAAAGATATGAAAATACCTTGGGAAGATACATAAAAACACAATATGATTTATATTCCTCATTTTTGTGAAGAAAAATTCTGAGGAGGCAAACAAGTCTATATTTGAACAATTGTGTTTTATGTGGAGTTGAGGACACTGAAAAAAAAAAAAGGTTAAGTTTGAAGAACATGAACAATGCCCTTAAACACAAGTTTACATTTTGGAAATACTACAAGGGCATATAAGCTCTCTGACTCTCTAGTCAGCGGTCAGCCAGACCTTAGAGAAGAAAAACAAAAAAGGTTTACAAAAGTTTAATAGGACTATCTTTGCCCTTTATTCTGGGGTCAGCATGACTTTAACTTAAATGTGTAGAAAATATATGGCCAATATTTTCAGAAGAGGCATTTGGGGTATCTTCAGATCATTCAGATCATTAACTTGGTACTCAAAGTTCAGCATCATGGTATACGGCATCTCAACCTAGCAGCTGCATTTGAACCTCATTATTCTTTCAGAAAATTAATTGCAGTGTAAGGGCTGTACAGGATTGTACTCCTGTTCATCATTATTACTGGCTTGTTAACATATTTCTTATGCTATTCTCTCATGTAGTGGATCTAAGGTTTGTTATTATGACATAAGCTGGAAAACATTTTAGTTTTTTCCTTCTCTTGGCAAGAAAACACACCCTTCTGGGATGAAAAGATAACACAAATGAAACTAGACAAGGATCGTTACATTTGCTAATCCAAAGTAAGAGATTAATACTGTGCTCTGATCTAGTTCTAAAAAAATGTGAAGTTTTACTCTATTTTCAGAACAACACCTGCATTTGCTGAGGTGTGGTGAGAGAGAAAGGATCAACTCCGATTTTCCAATCTGTTTTATGGAATGCAGGTAGTGCTCTCATGCTTCGTGGGTTAACAACTTAAGGATTTGCATGTCACTATAGCTTGTCCACCATCACTTTATTAAAATCAAAAGTGCAAGAAAGCAAGGAAGGGACTATTAATTACAGCTTCTTGGTAGTAAGACACGTCTTTGGTTTTAGCTTTTTATTCAAAAAATTAGCATTACTAGAAAGGACAAAACACTTTCACTCTTGTAAGGAAGCAGTGAAATATACTGAGCCAAAGGATTTTTTTGTTTTTTGTTTCATTACTCATTACTACTAAGGCTGACCTGTTACTGAGCCCAGTGGCTGGTAAACTGAGATGAGTTCAAGGCCAATGGATGCTTGCTGTTATGTTACTCTTCAGGTTTGTTATGCAGAGCAGATAAGGAGGTTTTCTGATTGTCTAATACTCAGCATTATAGATTACACTCCCAGTTGGAGTTTTGTGTGATTAGTACCTAAATTTATCTGTATGATAGGAAGATCGCCACACAATCACACAACACTAGCTCTACATCTCTAAACCTGGGACTGAGAACAGCATACAAGATAAGAGAACAAATGCAATGTTTGTGTCTTCCTGCCCTCACTCTAAATCAGCTGTCACAGCACAAGAGTCAAACTGAATGAATTTAGACACTGCAATCTAAAAATAATCAAAAAAACATACCAGAACAAATCCACAAAGCAGTTCTCTTTCTTAGAAATGGCTGCAGAGGTAAGAGAGAGAAACTCATCATGCCACCAAAATGTCATATCAGATTTAGTGTGCACTTCCTGAAAATGCAGCTTCTTGACTGGCTTGAACTGATTAAAGTGTGATTTGCTGCTGTTACCATTTTATCTGTCTTTACCCACATACTTCTGCACCCAAGGGTGGTAATGAGGTAACACTTAGATTTGACATCTCTAACCCCCATTATTGCTCATGAAACTTCTTCAATTAGATATTTAATCAAGATTACTGTTTTTAATGCCTCTTTGCATGAATTGCCCACTGTCTTCCATCTTCAGGAGACTAAGACATTTAAAGCACAACTAAATTGAGAAACTATCTGGTAAGACTGCTAGCTGAACAAATCAGCTATGGTTTAACACTCAATACAGCTAAAGATAAATTCACTTTGAAGAAAACACTCTCCTAATAGTCTAAGTTGCAGTTTTGGTGTATAAATTGTTGAACACTCAAAATTGTACATTCAAATTTGAGAAGACCATCTGGTCTAATCTTCCCAAAGTGGGACTGTATTCAAATTTGGGTTGCTGTATCTAGCTCTGCTCTAAATACTTCCTAGAACAGAGACTCCCCAGCCTTTCTGTGCCTGTCTCAGTGCTTGACCATTCTCATTGCAACATCTACTCTTTTACCTAGGTGGAAAATTTCTTGCGCAGTTTGTGCACATTGCAGAGGCGCTTTTCTGAGAAGAGTCTGGATTCATCGTCTGTATAGCACTCTTCAGGTAGTTGAAGACAGGATTTAGGGATCTGAGGCTTCTCTTCCTCAAACTAGACAGTCAGGTCCGTGTCTTTCCCTCATGCATGGTGTGCCTCAGTCCCCTAAATAGGTGTATAAGTGGTAAATACACTCTGGGCAAACATGAAAAACATCAAGGAGTTAATTAGTTGCTCTTAAATGAGATTTGACAGAAGTTGATAAAGGAGCCTAGGATACAGGGTGAATGTTGCCAGATTGAGTAGGACATGATAATGCAAGGAGAGAGAGTACTCCAGAATACATTACCCAAGCTCTCTCTCATGCAACTTGACACATGAGCCTTCTGTATAGTCACCCATATCTATACTTCACAACCACAGAAATATATTTTTACACTTGTTCATAGAAGAAAACTTTTTGTGAGAAATATGTGGCACAGTATGCAGTCAACAAGGTGAATTTGAGCAGGATGAGTTACAACAGATAAAAAACTGCTGGGAATCTAAGGGTTTGCAGTAAACTTTTACAAACAGGGATCTCCTGTCTACAGCAACTTGAAAATAGAGAACTGGAAAATCCTGAACACCCTCAGAACTATTTTGCCTTTAGTTTGGTGGGTCTGATTTTATTCACTTTTAAATAAGAACAGGTTTGTTGTATATGAGGAGCTAATAGGATAACTAAGGCCATTTTCAGCACAGGGGTGCAAATATCTTTTTCCTTGTTCCTTCCAAATCTTACAGAAGAACCACATTGTGCAAGAGGCGTTCAATGTCAGCATTTCAGGGGGTTCACCATTAACAATCATGGCTGTGGATGAAAGACGGGTTGGCAAGTGATACTGTCACCCACTGTTGTGTCATATCCAATATCTTACATTAAGGAGGCTTTAGGGGAAATAATAATAATTTTGAGGGGAAAAAAAATTAATAGAAGTAGAGGTTTGGCAAAAATAAATGTTTTATCAGGAACAGACCTTGCCAAGCATAACATTTTCTCAGGAGCCAATCTTGGCAAAATGAATGTTTTATCAGGAGCAGAAGTTTGGAAAAAGTAACATTTTATCAGAACTAGAGACTTAACAGAAAACGTCTTTTTATCAGGAGCAAGGACCATGGCAATTTAAGGAGAAAGCTTTGCTGAAAGTGGAGTTTTATCAGGAGTTTGGCTTCAGAAAAATAGTGTTTCATGAAGGGCAGGAACTTTCCAAAAATAATGTTTTATTAGGGGGAGGAGATGGATGAAAATAACATTTTATCAGAAAGAAAGGGGGTAGGGTGGATTTAGTAAAGTAGTGTGCTAACAGCTTGTACCTTCCAATACGAGGAGCTTTGCTCCTGGAAAAACATTATTTGCACTCTTAGTGCTTGTCCAAGCTAAAATGCTGGTTTTGACAAGCTGTGCTGCTGATAAAATGTTATTTTTGGCAAGCCTATCTCTCAAAGAGATGTTTTTAGAAAAGTCTCTTCAGAGAGAAGATGTGCAAATTGACTATAATACCCTCAACAGAGCCAGGTGCCTCTCTGAGCCAGGTTTTCATCTGTTTATTAGCTCTCTATGGCTTCCCTTCCACCTTTTGCACTATGATGATGATGTTAATGCGCAGCCCTTCACATCCTGAAACACCATTCTGCTTCCAAATCTAGGCCTCTTTCAGCATTTTGTTTCCTTAGGCTGTTCACTGACTCAGGCTGACTCTCTCCAGGTGTGCATCATGCTTCCTTTCTCCCCATGTCTCTGCTGCTGTTCAACCACACCTGAAAGATTGCTTACTCCATGTTTCTAACTCCTCCAGTCAAAGTTTGACACCTTCGGGCTTGAGATTTCCCTGAGTTCAGTAAAGTACTCAGTGTCAAAAGTCACATGAAAAGGTCTTTGATGCATCAGTTTCTGGATATAACAGGCTGATCAGAGGAGCCTAAATCTCTTGCAGTGCACACTCTCACAAAGAGGGGCAGGAGAGAGGATAGAAATGACAGGTTGACTATTTTAATACACAGCCATGTCTCATCACATCTCAAAATCATTCCGTACAGTATATTGGCATGTTCCTCAGCAGTGCTGTGCAAGTAGCTGTGTCAGCAATATAGCACACTTACATTATCTGTAGTTATCACCACTATGGAAGAACTAGGACTATATTCAAATGTATGAGTACAGACATTTATCAGTTTTTTGCCTGAATGGGAAAATTGAGGTGGCATGCAATAAACAGGAACTGAAGAGTATCAATCACTATGACCGGATGGATGGGATTCTCTGTAAATATTATAAGAATTTGCAGGGCATCATCAGAACCACTCTCTGTTTATTCACAGTGTCACTAAGCATAATTGGGAAACTATGAGAAAGGCTGACTCAACAGCTATTTTTAAGGAAGGTGACAGGTGTGAGCTGATTATCATAGGACACTTCAGTGCACCCTCTTCCAGGTACTGTAAGACACATGTACCTCAAATGAAATGGTTGACTATTCTGAGAAGACAGGCTTTGTTGGATGAACATTAGCAGCAGGTACTAAGAATAAATATTTTCGTATGAACGTGACCAAGCTCTTTAAAAGAGTGGCTGCTAGGGTATGCAGTGAAATTGCTTCTGATAAACTCTTTGAGACACCAGACAAAGTCATTGGGAATATCAATAATTACATGTAAGAAAAGGTTAACTCACCCAACTGACAACAGGGTCTCTGGCTACAGAACACTTCTTCTCAGGAAGTGGCCTTTATCAAGGAGACACTCTCCTATTGGAGGTTTGTCCTGAGTTCAGCCCAAGGAGGGGGAGTATACAGGGTCCACACCTTCCAGGCACCTGGGAAGCACAGGTGAACTGCTTGCACTTGTGCTTCCTGGCCAGCCATTCCCTTCACCAAGTGCTCAGTCATCAGTTCTGGCCATGACACAACACTTCCCTTACAGTACGTGAATGCCTCTTGTTGTTTTTCCAAGGAAACAAGTAGTACAAAGATAGGCTGCAGTCACTGACCTGAGACCTAGCAGCTTTCAATACAGACTGCAGAAACAGGTAGGAAGCAGTGGTGCCTACAGCACCAGGAGAGAGGAGTGGTGGTGTGGCCCCAAGACGCTTAATACTGAGTAATTGTGAGAGGAACAGATGACAAAAGCTTGACTGCAGAAAGAACAATTTCGACTTGAGTTCTTATTTAAAGCTATGAGAGAAAATACATTGTATGGAACTGAGAAATGAAAATGGACAGGCATATATGATGTGGTATATTAATTACTTCAGATGAAAACTGAGCATGGAACAAAAAAACAAGAAAATCACACATGACCAAGAGGACATTATTCTCTTACAGTCACTTGAATGAAACAATTTGAAATTGATTTAAGATTTTCCCAGTGCATGCTGACCTTTCATACACGTCTCAATGAAGCATTTTCAGACAAATTTGCAAGGTAATATTATTGCATTAAAGTTACTGTAACTGAAGTCATTGTGCTGATTAATTGACTACTACTTGCATTGCGTGTATTACAAATGAATTACTGATAATTTGTCTGTATAGCCTAATAAAATATTTTTTATTAATTGTTTTATACTTCACATGTGAGACAGGAAGGGATGTCTTTTAAGGGCCAGATACTCAGATAAGATAAAATTTTTCCATGAATGAGTGGATTTAAGTAATGAGGGAGGATAGTTGTTAGAAGCAACCCTAGATGCTTGAATCTGGCTTTTGTTGCCACCAGCAGAAACTAGCAGGGAAGATATACACAGCAGAGGGTGAAGTGGGGAAAGAGAAGTCTCCTCCTGGTAATGGATTGAGTGTGGATCTTAAATTATTATTATAAATTATAACTAGAAGGGTTCGTGAAAGCTATTTTTGTGTCTCCATTTACTAAATTTCATTTCAGGCTCAAAGAAATCCCTTACACTCCAAAGAAATTCTTACCTGAAACCACTGGCAAAATTTTATGTTCAACTCAAAACTCTAGGAAACCACTTTCATGAAATCTATTTATATACAGTTTCCACCAGAAGCAGTAAATTCTTTTCAGTTCTCTGGAGATTTAGCCAGGTGATACCTAACTCAGGCTTGCAGCTGTGCTCTGCAACTCTCACCAAAGCAGAGCCTTCACCAAGAGCTGACCTACAGAACTAGTCACTGCTAGATGATATGGATATAAGTTACCACTGGTATAAACTGCTGTGCCCATTTCAGCCCATGGTGCTGGTTCAGACAGGGCTAGAATGTCCCTAGAGAGCACTCTGCTCCCACCCGTGACTCTGCTCACTGACCCTCCTAATGCACACTTCCCTTAAACAGGTTGAGAATAACAGGTGCAGCAGCAAGAGGGCATATGTCCCTTTTTTTCTGCTATATTTCTGTTATTATAAAGGACTTATTAATAACATCAAACTGTTGTTGGTTTTTACACTAAATTTCCAAAAGTTAACTTATTTGCCATATGGTGAAGGTGATCTAATCCTGTGCATGCATTCAGAGTGTCTCGAGCTATTTGAGATTACAGAAATACGTTGCTTGACCAGAACAAATGCAGTGTTTCAGTTTGGCTAAAGAAACCCCAAACCCCAGACAAATATATAAATAGATACATAGAAGTCCAATCTGCTCTTAAACATAACCTCAAATACAAGCGGTTTCTTTCAGTAATTATTCACAGGGCTTGTTCCTTGCTTAGGACCTTTTAGTGCATCCCAAGCTGCAGTCCTATCATAGTCTTCCAGGAAACACCGTGACAGAAGGGCCTTCAAGACCCTTTACCTTCACACTAGAAATGATTCTCAGCCTGATGCCCTGTGTTTATTATAGTAAGCTATGTCATTGACCTCAGGGGGACAAGCGCTTGGCTCCTGACTATTGAAATTTCCACTGATCTGTCTAAATAACTGCTGCATTTACAGCTGCGCAGAAGATCTTAATAGTAATGGAACATTTGAAGGGAGAACTCACAGTAAATTAAAAATTGTCATTTCTCTTTTTGAGAACAGTAACATTAAGATTTATGTTTTTCTCAATTTTATAATAGTACTTTGTTTTATGCCTCTTCCAAGTTTCAAACAGGAGTACTTCCTTCCCCCTCAATCCTACTATTTCTAGAACTTTTAGTATTGTAATACTCCCTAGTGTAAACCCAGTCAATTGTTTCCCCCATCCTTACTCAGGCCATTTTGTCTTCCTAAGAAATCTCTTCTTTTTTCTACCTATATAATTTGGTTTAGAGAAACTAATATAATACATTTTAATGGCTAATAGAGATCTTGAAAATTGGCCTGTAGCATAGGAAAGCCATTTCCTCACAGTTTTGCAAATACTGCTACGTCTACTTTATTTTTCATAGATAGGAATCTTAAATGCCAGAACACTCCTTCAGGAAGGAAGCCTACCATTTTCTGAAAAAGCCCAAGCAGTAATCAGGTTCGGGATCTCCTGGATATGACTGTTGTAGAATATTTCTGTAATAACAATAGTGTACTTTTCAGCAGTGAATACAAAACTAAGTCATATATTTGCACATATATTTTGCCATAGAAAGGCCAGCAAATGGGTCAAATGGCATTGTCCCAGCCCAAGTCCTTGCAGATGGCAGAGCCTGGTGCTCCCAGCCTGCAGCCTCCCATCTTCACTGCTGCATATGGTGGAGATTACAGAAAGGATGGCATTCTTGCTTCTCCCTTTCAATTCGCCCGGCTTTGGGGGTTTAAGTGAGACCATTAGCATTATTGAACTTAGCATTTGGTGGTTAATATATGATAAAGGGGTTATTACACAGTGATCCCTGTATGTTTAGGTCAGCTGTGGCAATCAATCAATGGACACTTCGCCTTTGACAGCACATGCTTCCATAAAAAAAATTCTCTGGCAGAGGCCTGTTAGCTTGTAATGACAGAGTAACCTCTGTCAAGTAACATACTTGATAAATTTTGCATGTGCTGTTGACTGACAGAAGCCCCGGCTTCCTGTCTGACCAGCACACACAGCTTCAAAGAGCACAGAAACCCCTTTCTTCTCTCCGAAAGGAACACTGAAACCCACGCATGCAGCATCGAACATGTCTCTGAAGGGAGAATAAAACAATACTGCACCAGGGAAAGCAGCTTTCATACATTTATGAAGCCAAACTTGCTCTTTCCCCTTTCCCTACGCTTTCCTGCCACTCACAATTACTCAAGATATGCTCACTTTGCACACCCGGCCGTGCAAAGCAATGGCCTGGCAAGAAGCCTGGCAGCTGGAGGGGGGAAAATGTCCACCACCATCCCACCAGCCAGCATTTCCTACCTCTGGGATCAGCAGGCTGCTGTGGTCGCCCCTTGTTTAGTCTGAGTGGATGCAGTAATTGTCTGCAGCTGCGGCTCCTGGTTGTTCACGCACCACGGGCCAAACTAAGGTAGGGCAGCAGTGCCACAGCCCACAGAAGAGTCCCACTGCCTGATAGTGTGCTGATTCACACCGGTGTCCCAGCCCTGTTGGGAACAGTAGGATTGGCACAAATGGTACATACACAAATCATCAACCCCTCCACTGCTGCCAAAAGGGCTACACAGTGAGGAAGGAACCACAAGTTGTACGAATGTTAATTGCCTTACTTGGTGCTGCCAGAAAGGAGAACTGGCATGCTGAACCATCTCTTGCTACAGAACAGCCCTGACTGTTGTACTGTCATTAAATTACACATTTTGAGAATGTTTGTTCTTCATATTTTAATTCTCTACTAACTCTGCATGGTCAGCATGCCTAAGCCCTTGCAGATACATCCCCAAAACACTCCACCCATCTTATCTGTGATGTTTTTGGGTAATCAGGTCTCTGGCCTTCCTTCTGGGAGCTCCCCAGCTGTGGAAAAAAAGGCTCAAGAGAATTTCTAGCCAGCCAAGCTCCTGGTGTCTTCTCACCATCATCCGAGACCAAGGAGCACTGCAGGCTTTCACCCTTTGTCTGCCAGCTGTTTCTTCAACACTAGTTTTTTTTCCCCACTGTAGATGCTGATGGCCATGTTTAGCAGATAATGAAAAAAAATAAGCTTTCCACATGGCCAAACAAAGCTCATACGAAGGAGATTTAAAACTGCCTGCTCTCTTGTTAACCAAATGCATCTATTTGTTTTGGAGAGAAGGAGATTTCATCATTTGCGTCCATAAGGGCACAATCTGATTATGTGGGATTAATCTTGAAAACCATCCTAATCCTAACTGCAGAAATATATAAAGTCTCTTAAGCAAGTGTGTGATCTAAGCTTGAGCAATTGGCTGTATGGGGCAGGCCTGTCAAGGAAGAGCTCGGCAGCACCCCGCTGTCAATTACCATGTGGATTAATTGGAGTGTAATTTAAAGAGATTCTAAAGCCTACTTGCCAACAGGTGTTCTTTAGGGTACTCTAATCAAAACAATCCTGTTTATGGAAAATGTTATTTAAAACCGACATGTAAGCTGCAATAATAAAGTGACAGTTTCTGAGCAATTGTCACACCACTCAGTGAAAGCTGGCTAGAATGAGAAAATACAAACTTGGACTCCAAACAAGTCTTTACTCTTGTGTTGAAACAGTTGCATTTGTAAAAGACAGCATGCTTTTACCTCTAAACACTTCTTTTGTTTTCATATAAAATTCTCCTAATACCAGCATGAGTTCTTTGGGGCTACCAAAGCCAAAAGTGTGCTGAAGAAGTGTAGAATAACGTGTCTGTATTTTCACTTTGTTATGGCCATACTTTAGCCTTTCAAGCAGAACACAAAAATGATGATGCAGGCAGTTAAATTGCACTCATCAGGCAGCTGTCAGTCATCTGGTAAAGGTTCATGACATAACTTACAATATAATAAATCTTCAAAATATATTCTTACCTTTCTTTCCTCCAACTTGAACTTTGGAACTGTATCAGAGAGGTTGCATGTGGTGATTTTAATTATGAACTGAAAGGAATATCTTCACAATGAACAGCCATAATGAAAAGTGCTAAACTTTGGATATGCAAACATTATAGCAGTTCAAACCAATCTTAAAACTTCTGAGACACAGAAGACTTAAAGATGAATATTTCTTCTGGCAGTATATAGAAATCTTGATGAGATCATTTTATATGGTGAAGTATGCGGTTGCACAGAAATAGTGCTTCATTTATTCACAATGGGAAACATTTTCATTCAGGAAATTTAAAAGTGATCATTTCAGAAACATGTGTTAGAGAAATACATTCGTAGTCATGTCAGAAATAACTTCTGATGGAGACAGATCTTCTGAAAAGACCCATTTCCCTGATCTGTAAAATGCTGAGCATGTATGCATGATGATGAATTAAGCATATTTCATCTAACTATTCATTTTGTGGAGCTTGAAGCTGTAAGAAAGAGCCACTCTAGGTGAACTTAAACTTTCCAATAGAATATAAGCTTAGGTGTAAAATTCTGGCTTTCCTAGGAAGAGTATTAGTGGTACGAGAATTTCATCCCATGTAATTAAAAGTTTGCTGTTGAGTGCGTGCCTGTTCTCATTCCTGCTGCATTTAATATCTGATGGAAGAAATCCAATTCACTACTAAGGTATCCTCTGCTCAAAACAGTGTTAAGCAATATTTTGAGAGAGTTATAAACTGTTCCACCCCATCTTCAGCCTGAAAATGTGGCTGGACTACATTTTTAGGCAGGATGAAAAATAAAAAATAATGAAAGTCAAAATATGCACACTGTGCAAAAGCATGGTCAAAAACATTTTGCCTTGTATAAACTTCACCCACTCTATGTGGGTTTTAACATATTTCCATGACTTTAAATAAGAAAACATCTTAAAGCACAGCCCACGGGAAACTGAAGCTTGATTAGTTTTACCTTTTACTACAGTCTGCAGAGTGTAAAACACAGCACATCAGAATTGATTTTGTCATCTCCAGACCTCACAGGAATTTTAGTAACTAAATAGTTAGGAAGCATCCTGGTACTTCTCTTTGCTTTAATCATGGTAGAAGTTTCAATTTAAACATTCAGGAAATCTCCCTTATTTAAAGCAATCAACTCATTGCTGACAGGGTCTGGCTTTACTGTGTTTAATTTTTTGGCATCATGCAAAACTTGATTGGTTACAGCCAGTGCATGAACAGGTCCTCTCCTTCCCCCTCCTCCCTCGAAAAAGTAAAAAACTCTCCAAATCTTTGCTGTATCATTCTAAGCCCTACATGCCCTAGTATGTGTGCAAGCCAATGACTTGTTAGTGCAAAACCTCAAATGGAAAATGTATATCATATCTAAAATAGCCAAGGAAAACCTTATTGCCAAATAGCTTCCCTGTGGCTTCCAGCTGCAAAAGCTTAGAATCTGCTTTCTGGCTCAGTTATTCAACATTTTTCCCCTTATTTTGAGTGTTCCTTTTTTTCATGTGGTTCATGTAGATCCACAATGCATTTCTAAGAATGCAGCCTACTACAGATAAAAGAATCAATCACATACCTTCCCTGCATCTTTGAGCTGTGGTGTTGGTATTTGCATAGCTTAGGTTGTACTCTGAGGAGAAACCTCTTCCATGCCCTGGGGTTGCCTCTAATACATAACATTTCAGGATAAGCACTCGATATTGACCACAAAGTAAGTTGTCACTCTTGATAAAAGAATATATTGGTAGTCTGAATCATGAGTATATCAGAATATGCTATTTCCATGCTTACTGCAGTTGATGAATTCTCTACAGTCAGATATACTGATATAGATATATTCTTTCAAAGATCAGTTCCAGATACAAAATCTAGGAATAGGAACATGGAATATTTTTGTCTAATACCTTGGAAGTTTTAAACTAACACCTGTACCTCTGAAAGCTATGGACATTTCATCCCAGAGTGAAGAAACTACTCACTTTCTAGTAATAACGTTGATATAAGTGCTACAATTAACAAATGATTAAATACTTTGCAGATATAGAAATCAATATAATAGAATACTCATGAAATATATAAATACTTACGCAACTTACGCAAATCATAAAATTTTAGACCTTGAATTGTGAAAAGCTTTCAACGTATTGGCTAGTCAGGCTTATCTCTTTGGTGCAACTTTCCCATTGGGGGACCTCTGAGTGTTAGACCACAATTAAGGAGGCAACATGAACTAATCAGAACAGCCATTGCCAGTAGGCTTGTATCAAAGATCTGGCATTTCCTAATGCAAAACTGTGGTGCAATTTCCACCTTGCAGTAGCTCTGTAAGTCTTGATACAGCTGCAGCAGATTATTTCCTGAGGCTAAGGTTCAAAGCTCTCAAGTGTTTCAGATCATTCGGCTCCCTCTGCAGAAGTTCATGCCTGGGAATAGCACCCATTTTCTTCATTTTTTTTTTCCTTCATATTTTCTCCCACAGTCACTTTCAAGAATTCTTCTTTTTTGCACTGCTTCTCTTCAACTCAATACTGTAAGCTCTTCAGCTTCCATTTATATCATCTCAAGTGTAAATTAGCATCATTGTTCATTCATCTTTTCATCTGATAATAGTAAAAAGAACATTACAAATAACACCAGATAATCTTAGCCTTCTGCTTCCTACTAGAGTGAGAGTGGTTCAACACAATTAAAATGAGAGAGCACTAAACTTTTAAAATTTACTATCTCTCCTGCTACTTTGGACCAGGGTCACATTTTTTAACTGAAATTTGTTCAAGTACTTCTAGTGCTTTGCATGCCTCTTCCTTCCATGTAAGTTAGTTGAATTCAGCTTTGGTTTGCTTAACTACTGTAATACTACAACATGTTGGAAAACACAGCAACAACAGCAGTGTAGCAGTCTCAGACTGCAGCAGTGGAGAATTTGCTCACACGCAACAGCCGTGAGCACAGAAATAAAAGAAAAAAAGCTACTTACCTTCAGAAGGCCTCAGGTATGCAAGGATCTCCAGCAAAACATCCTTGCTTCCACTGGCAACCCTTAAATGAGGTCTGGAATGGGGTGGAGCCAGGATCCACGCCCTTCTGGTCATTTAGGTGCTTTGTATGCTGCTGAGCTCCCCTGAGTTGACACTGTCTTCCACCAGGTGCTCAGTCACTGTCTCAAGCCCTGACTTGTATTTCTACCACAACTACTTTTTCCCACTGTTGGTGAACAACTAACCAGAGTTCCTCCTTTGATGGCAAGATGTTTTCTAAAGCTGAGATGATCATCTCAAAATCTAAGAGGAAGTAGAAATTCTCTGTTATCTTGGCAAAACTGGGAAAATTAAAGAGCAAGATCAGTCTTCTAGGGAAGTGTGAAGACTTGCTGGTCTAGTATTTGACATAGATCTGTGTGAAAAAAATTACCTTACCAGGGGCAGTGCAGGAAGATTCTTGATATATTAGAAGGTTATGCAGCTTGCATGGCGGGTGGAAGGCAGGATCTCTCATCTCTATAGCCAAGCCCTTGCATAAATAACACAGGCAGCATGTGTCTTCTTTGTAAAAGTCCATTCATTCTGGCAGTACTTCACAGAAAAAAATTAAACCTGTAGTTAATATTTCAGACAAGACACAAGAAAACTAATAGTTCATTTAATTTCTAAGACAGGTGGCTGTGTCCCACAAGTAAAAGAGTATCCGTTAGGATCCTTAGGTGATTTTGAATCATTAGAGCAAATAGCACATAATAATTATGTCAATCTGACTTTCATAAATGAAGCCTAAGTCTGACCAAATGCATCTTGGCAGATAAAACCTTCAGTGTGCATTGCCTTTCATTTATTTTAAAAGCTTAGCACATGACAGTAAAGCTGAAACAATGAGCATGCCAGCTTAGTATCACTGCACTAATGCCTAGATGCATTTCTTTTAATAGACATGAAAAGGAAATGAAAAGTGGGAAAGAATAGTAGATAGATAGATTTCCTGAAAAAAAACTGTGTCTGGAACTTCAAAGTGCTTCTAGTTTGAGCTTTTGTAGCTTGTTACAGATCTTCTTTTTTTTTTTTTTTTTTTTTAATTAAGGCCTCATGCAAAGCTGAATGAAAATAGAAAAAAAATATTAATTAACTTCAGAGCATACTGATTAGAGTTTTTGCTCTTTACTATGTCCTGGTAAGTAAAATGATGGAGTTCATCCACATTAAACAGCCAACGTGGAAAAACTGGTGGAAAAAAACTGTGCAGACAGGCTCATGTCTGTCTTTGGAGATAAACTACACACTAGACATCTTAGCATAACACGTATAAATATTTTGTCCAGAGATAGATTTGTATCTATCAAAAGAGAACTGGAATTACATATCTTAAGTCCTCTCACACTGTTTGAATGGAGATGAACCTCCTGCTTCATGACTCTTCTGGGCCACTATAGCATAAAAAGTCCAAAATCATTCAGAAGAATTATTTTGCTTTCTTTTTCTGAGAGGCTCAGCCTTAATTTCTGCTTTTAACAGCTGGGTAGCTTGCTATTTTTTACTCATGATCAGCAGTCTTTGGCTCTCTGTACTATATGGGTAGTGGTGTCAAACTGAAAGTTGTGAATCTGAGAGAATAAACCATTTCTAAGCAGAGGTTAGACAGAATATGGATAGAATTAGGAACTAAGCCATGGTGGAATGCAGGTTTGTTGTGTGGTATTTCTGTGAATAAGTACATCCATACTAAATAACTTCAGCTTTAGAAAAAGAAAGCTAATAATAGCTAAAAAAAAAAAAAGCTTCACATTATAAAGATGGAAATCACTCAACACTGAATCTTACAGGATCAGATTTCAGTGCTCTCAATAATTATTGTATAAATACAGATTAAATACTCTGAAATGAATGGACTTGCTCTATTGGTACAACTGGAAAAAAACAGCCCACTGGATAATGAACATTTATCCAGGCAATTTCAAAGCAATGTCTGAGGCACTGGATGCAATCTCATGTAATGACTAATGTGTAAGAAGATGGTAGGTCCAAATTTCCAGCTAAGATATTGCATTTGTGCTGCAGAACAATATAGAGAAAATAATTGCAAATACTCAGTATTTAATATAATATTTTCCTGACAGATGCACATAGAAAAGTAAATTATATCTTTGAATTATTTTATCAGATTCTTTCTGTACACAAAAAAAAAGATGTTTAACATATTAAATAGGGAGGAGAGGAGAGGAGAGGAGAGGAGAGGAGAGGAGAGGAGAGGAGA
>NW_024962252.1:47332748-47336947 GCF_019238085.1 Lagopus leucura | reverse complement strand
GAGAGGAGAGGAGAGGAGAGGAGAGGAGAGGAGAGGAGAGGAGAGGACACCGTACAGAACAAGTGCAAATTAAAATAATCCAGCAAGAAATAACAAAGAGTGGAGAAAGATGAAAAAAGATGTAACACAGGAAAAGGGTACATGAAAAAAAATGACGATATAACTGAACAATACTTCTAGCTTTTTTTTCATGGTTTAATTTCTATTAAAAGTAAATATATGAATAAACTGATTTTGTGAGATATGCATTAAATATAACTTAATTAAAATGAGAATTAAAAAGTCCAAAAAAATTCCAAAATAAAATAGACTACAATAACTTGATCCATCATTTTTATTTCATTTAATTTATTCTTGAACATGACTGAATACGTATTTGCATGCTGAAAGCAGAGAAAAATTAAAAATTTTCTTTGACTAATAGATTTGACTACCTGTGAAATTTATTTCTCAAAGTGTCAAATCCCTGATAGAATTCAGTCCAAAACCAAAACATATTTGCTTCATTCATTTCTATATTTTTCAGTCTGATGTGGGACAGTTAGCTCCAATTTTCATAGCACTTGTTCAATGAGTTCACCTTGTTGAAGTCAGCATTCCCACTGACTTTAGGTTGCAGCATTCAACACCTCCAAAATACAGGCTTTGAGGATCTTGTCTGAATTAAGTCACCTTCAAAAGCCAGGTGTGCATGCTCTGTGCTTGTGTAAAAATTGAGACATTTTAATGGGTTAAATGACTGAGAAGAATCTTCGTCACTGACTCAGATTCTCAATTCCTTTCAGATCAGCAGTAAAGAGGTCCAGAAGTCCCAAGCTACATGACAGTGAAGGTTTTCTGTAAGCTTTTGCTGAGAATCCCATCAGAAATGAAGAAAATAACAGGTAGATGGGAAAGGCAATTCACAGAGTCATAGAATCACAGAATTGTAGGGGTTGGAAGGGACCTCCAGAGATCATTGAGTCCAACCCCCCTGCCAAAGCAGGTTCCCTACAGTAGGTCGCACAGGTAGGCATCCAGGCAGGTCTTGAATATCTCCAGAGAAGGAGACTCCACCACCTCCCTGGGCAGCCTGTTCCAGTGCTCTGTCACCTCATATAAGAAGTTCTTGCGCACATTTGTGCGGAACTTCCTGTGCTGCAGTTCCTGGCTGTTTCCCCTTGTCCTGTCTCCACTCACCACTGAAAACAGTCCGGCCTCGCCATTCTGCCCCCCACACCTCAGATATTTATAGACCTGGATCAGATCCCCTCTCAGTCTCCTTTTCTCAAGGCTGAACAGACCCAGTTCACTCAGCCTTTCTTCATAGGAGAGATGCTCCAGGCCCTTCACCATCTTTGTGGCCCTCCGCTGGACTCTTTCCAAGAGATCCCTGTCTTTTTTGTACTGGGGAGCCCAGAACTGGACGCAGTACTCCAGATGAGGCCTTACCAGGCAGAGTAGAGGGGGAGGATCACCTCCCTCTACCTGCTGGCCACGCTCTTTGTAATGCATCCCAGGATGCCATTGGCCCTCTTGGCCACCAGGGCACACTGCTGGCTCATGGCCAACCTGTTGTCCACCAGGACGCCCAGGTCAACAGGACATCATAGAAGGCTACCAGATTGGTCAAGCACGACCTCCCCCTGGTGAACCCGTGCTGACTACTTCTGATAACCTCCTTTTCTTCCAGTTGTCAGGAGATGACATCCAGCACCAGCTGTTCCATCACCTTTCCAGGGACAGAGGTGAGGCTGACTGGCCTATAATTGCCCGGATCTTCCTTCTTGCCCTTTTTGAAGACCGGAGTGACATTGGCTATCCTCCAGTCTTCAGGCACCTCCCCCGTCCTCCAAGACCTCTCAAAGATGACAGAAAGTGGTTCAGCAATCACCTCTGCCAGCTCCCTCAGCTGACAGTGACAGAACCGCTTTCTGTCATTCAGTTTCCCACAGATTAAACTTCCTTCCCTGAGATACCTTCCTTGTCCTGACACTACTTGAGCCACGCACTGTATGAAAAAAAAGAACCCAAAAGATGGGGTCACCTAAAAATATAAGCTGTATTCCTCTGAGCATCACCCTTTGCCAAAGAGTTAAATATACTTATAATTCATCTTGTAGAAAGACAATCTTTATGAAGTTCAAAATCACAGTGGAAGAAGAATTATAAATCATTTTCAAACTAAAAAATAATGACAAGTGACCGAACAAATATAAAACAACACATAAATTATAATCACAATATATGTATATAATCAGGTCCAGCCAGTGATCTCATGACTCAAGATGCTAGTAGATCCAACAATCAATGCTTAAAACTCAGCCAGGTTTCCCAGAACAAACTATTTGAAAAACATATTGTTACTATTAAGTTGTTAGTTCACTCACTGGAAGTAAATTAATTTCTTCACCATAGGTGATGACAGTTGAAGTTCCAGACATGGCAAAATTTTATGATATTCGAGCATCAGAAGTCCCACCTGTGGTACTAATTTATTATTTATGTTATTGGCTTTTTTGTTAGTTTGTTTGTTTTCTTACCAAAACAACTCCCAAAGATATCAACTTTCTGTTCTCTTAATGTGACCTTCCCTTTGTACCTTAGCCTTCTCCTTTACACATCACTCAACATTAATTGCTTAGCATGTCATTAACTTGGCATCTTCCTTATAAGACAAAACTGCAGTCAGTTTCAAAGGAAGTTTAGTCATTTTTTTTGTTCCTGGACTTAGATACTGTAAGGTCATCACTTGACTTTTAAGGCATTGAAATGCATATCCCTGCTACACTGAGATCTTATGCTATGTTTAAGAATGGCTTTGGAGAAAATCTTTTATAACAGTCATCTAAAGCAATGTTTACTGATGGAAGGCTTCCTTTCTCCAGGTTACAAAGGACTGTGGTTTGCCAGTTTTGATAACCTTGCAGTGCACATCCTTGTTTTGTCAGCATTATGAAGCTCTGGCATGCAGTTGTGCAGAGGTGGAGGCTATGGGAACATCTCTTTGTTTCTCACTTTAATAGGTGGGGTTTGCAGAGGATGCATCTCTTGAAGAGAAAAGGCTGACAGATGATTTAGCTATCACTAGCCTGATTCTCAGCTATGCTAAAGTTGTTTTGTCTTTTTCTTTTAATTGTTCTGAACATTTGCCTTGTGCCAACCCCTGAAACAATTCTATGGAGTGGCCCTGGGGATGTCACTAATGTCACACAGAGGATAAAGGATGAAGAAAAGTCTGCTACTAATTTCAGACAGGATTTCTTAAACATCTCCTTGTCTAATCTGCAAAGGTGATAGTAAGCACTTTATGTCCTCAGCTTTCCAAAGCCTTTCAGGTCAGAGATTTGGCGTGGCTGGAGGAACAACATGCAAGCACTGAAGCTGGCATTCTCCCTCTTGCTTATGTGCACTGAAATGCATTAATGTGCATTGGTTTCTCTTTGCTCTCTTGAACATGAGGGAACTCGAGCTTGTGTTAGTGGCTGTCAATGAATTCAAATTGGGAAAGAGAAAACTAGAAAAGCCAGCCAGTATTACTGCCTGCTTCATTCCCCTGAGTCTTTGGAGTTGTAATATTTTCTTCATGTACTATGGTAAATGGGTTCAGTAAATAACTTGAACCATGCCCTCATGAGTACTTCCAAAGGAGATCAGTCTAATTAAATTACAAGAAAAAGACATAGAGGGGATAACACCTTGCTCTAATTCAGAATATTTATGAATTTTGTTAACAAATTTTGGAATGGTTTACTGTGCTTTAATGTTTAAGTTCTGAACAGTGTACAGTGTAGAAAATGTAAATGTATAGCCATTTTCTCATCCAAATACACACTAATCCAGCTGCACATCAAAATATCCCATAACCTACTCTTAAAAAAAATTAAGGTTATAGATGCAGAAAACATCCCTCTCCCTTTCTGTGTCTCCGTAATCCTCTCTCTGCCTTCCCTATGACTGGTTTTACTCCCTTCCCAGTTCTGGAATCAGATAAACTGAGTGGGCAGAATCACAGCATCCTGACTTCAGGGAATTCAGGAAGTAATGTGTAAGCTTCATCAGTGTTGCTTTGTGTCTTTTTAACTTCATTAGAGTTAAGGATAGAAAAGAGGAGAGGAGGGAAGGGGAGAGGAGCAAAGAGGAGGAGAGGGAAAGGAAAAGACGGAGGGGAAGGGAGAGGAGAGGAGAGGAGAGGAGAGGAGAGGAGAGGAGAGGAGAGG
>NW_024962252.1:47262795-47332692 GCF_019238085.1 Lagopus leucura | reverse complement strand
GAGAGGAGAGGAGAGGAGAGGAGAGGAGAGGAGAGGAGAGGAGAGAGGAGAGGAGAGGAGAGGAGAGGAGAGGAGAGGAGAGGAGAGGAGAGGAGAGGAGAGGAGAGGAGAGGAGAGGAGAGGAGAGGAGAGGAGAGGAGAGGAGAGGAGAAGACTGATATCAGTGGTAGCTTCCCCAAAAACGTTACTTAGGATCAATCTGTTAAATTCTTCCAAAGTATGGTAAAGTCCAGTCTAGGCTTCAGATTGATTACAAAAATACAATGGTTTAACTCAGCAGCATACAGTGCTTGGTCTGATGTCTTGTATAGGCAATGGTCTTTGCCTGACTTAGTGAAACTTTCTTTTGACAACCAGCAAGAACCTTGTTTCTGATGTAAAAACCTGTTTTTTTCTTCAGATGTTCTTTCCTATAGGTATTATTTTGGTGGTAAGGAGTTGCATTTTTGTTATTTTTGCAAAATTTCACCAGTGAAATGTCTGAAAGCATAGCAAATGAAGCTGTAGACTGAGCAACCTAATAAAGAAAACCCTTAAACAGCCTCAAAGAAATGTAGTTTGTACCCCTATGCCATGCTTTTCCTTGTTTCATCAAATAAAATAATTTTATTCTTTTTTTTTTCTACTTCAGAGTGCTTCTATTATTCTTTTAAAGAACAGGGGTTTGTCATGCTCTGAAGGTTAAAGTTGGATGTAAGCACCTCATGCTGCAGAATAAAATGTAAAGTAAGGGTTTTTCAGCACACAGACAAATATTTTATATACTGTGATTTTGGTAGAAGGTTATTTTTTTAAAACAGTTCATAAAGCAACTGTGTTGTGACCGGAAATTATTTCTAGAATTCAGCTAGTAGCTACATTCTCCCTCCTGTTCTCATTTATACTAAGTTTAGTGAAATAAATACTGCTGAACAAACATCTTTTTGGTTTCACTAATAGGAACATAAGAACAAATTAAAGTTATTTAAGTAAATGAAAGTTTACTATGTTACCCATTACTCTTTCAGAATCTCCTTAGTCTTTGGATTTTTTTTAATTTTAATGTGGATATTGCCATTTTCTTTCAACTATCCTTTAAAACTCTCCTTGAGCTGCAGAAGCTGAAGGCAAAGGTACGAATCTTTGAATTCCCTTGGAAAAAAAATCATCTTGTTTCTATCTTTCTTTTCCTTCCTAATGATGATGATCTCACTCCTTTTCTGTAGTTCAAAACCACATTTGTAGCTACCAATCAGTTGCAGGCTTTCAGCCAAGCGTCACTCACATCTTCAGCCTTCCATGCCACTAATGATCCCTAAATCCCTTTGGGATTACAATATTTACACCTTCACAACTAGATAGATGATGAAAAATAGATTGGGCAGAGTCTGCTGAATTGTTTTCAGCATCTGAACTACTTTTCTGCACTGAGAGTGCAGGCGTATCCGTTCCACTTTGAAGTTATTCAGTAATGAAGTCATCAGTGCCTTTTTTCTGCATAACGCTCTGAGCTGTCAGATGCTTTCTGGTGGTTCTTCCTCCACTTCTTTTCCCTTACCTTGTCACTCTTCTCTTGTGTCTTCCAACTTGCCTTCTGCTCTGGCACTCAGGGCAATGCAAGGTAAAGTCTGTTTCATAGGCTCCAGCAGTGTTACTGGAATGCGCAACTTTTGTCATTCCAGGAATTGTAGTGGATGAATGAAAAATGATTGCATGGCAGAGAGATATAAGAGCAAACATCATTTTTTCATTGACAGACAGAGAAAAAGGGGTAGCCTTTCTTAGACTTAGAAAAAGTGCAGCTGGGCAGGACAAGGCATTTGCATAAAATCCACAGCTGAGTAAAAATCTGGTCTTGAGTAGTTGTCCCTTCCCTTGATATTTCAGAATATGCAAACGAAGAGATGAAACTATTTCTATCAACACAATCTTACATTTCTCTTTTTCACATAGAGCAAAGCAAGGCAGCGCAACTGTGCTAGATTACTTTACATAATCTTTTGAGCAAACACTCTAAGAACCTAGTTAACATTTACAGCAGAAATTCTGAGAAATAGCCAGCGAAAAGAAGAGCACCAATACTTAAAAAAAATAAAAAATAAAATAAAATACAGAGGAGGACTGTCCAAGGGAATTCTCGATCACTGTGCAGTTACTTAACAGCAGCAAAAACGATTCCGTTCAGTAATTTTTAGGCTTGGGAATTAATAGGTTTTGGGAAAGGGGAAGGAAAAGAAATGACAAAATCATGTGCTTTAAATGATGTAAAATTAAGTGACCAAGTGTTGAAATGAGAAAGACTCGTTTTATACCTGCCACATCCATTGTGACTCCCTAGATACACTCTTGTAAGAAGAAATCAAAATCCACATGGTGACTTACTATAATTAAAAAAAAAAAAAAAAGCAATTTGACACAGACATACACTTTGCTGCTTCCATTATGCCATTGAATCTTTTAGAGCTGCTGCAACCCATTTTTCTCTGAAAGTCTTGTTTCCTACCTTTATTAAACTGCGAATACAAGAATCATGCATGACCTACAAAGGGTACAAGGTCAGCTGGGTTACATCACTATCGGTATGCGAACCAGCTGTCAAAAATGCAATAACAATACACTCTTGGAGATTATGGAGCTGGAGAAATCTAACATATGCAAAGCACAAAGAGTGATTTTTCAAAGAGGTGTGCGCTGTCATCAACATTGGTGAGCTGAGCAACTAAATTCCTTCCATGGATTTTCAAAATGTACCCTATTGCACTAAGATACAGGCAACCTTCTTAACCTAGCATTTTTATTAAAAGACAATGTGATTTTTGTAGGAAGTTATTGACAGTTTCAGCTTTGTTCAACTAAATCTGGTACACAAGTTCTCAGTCCCTTTTTTGTCATATCTCCACTATCTCCAGGCCATTTGGAAGCCCATACTTCACGTGTAGTTTTAATACTGCATTGGAAAAAGCCAGTGTTTCACTGCTCCTTTTCACAAAACGTGTGGCATGTTGTGATGCAGTTGAAAACAGTTTGTTTTGATCAATCAACAAAGGACAAAGCAAATGACATACAAACTAAACAAAATAAGAGGATTCCTCTTGCTACTTAAATAATTCAGTGTAGTAATAATATACCGCAGTAGAGAGTCAAGTGAAAATTAGAAGCAGAACTAGGTGGAAGATATCTCAATTAGGCCAGAACCAAAAAAGCTTTTGTGAGTTCATGTTTGCCATTGTCACCAACCCGTTGAACGACGTCAGATTTCACCCTTGCAGTGCAAGAAGTGGGTGCTGAAACATCAGGGTGACTTTTAAAATTCTGTGTAAGCCTTTGCAATGTGATTAAGCTGCACATAAAGCACTGCCTCAGAATAACGGTGTTACTTATGACCTTAATTACCCTTTTGAAAACAAGGCTTCAATTTCTTACTAGCTGATAGATTCCTAGATCATTTTCCTTTCAGTTGCAATCTGCTTCATCAAGCTTCCCACTTCTGGCTTTCTCTTCATAAATACAATAGCAGTAAAAATAACAGTACAGTATACCTTAAAGTTAGTACTAAACTCTAAACTCTACTGAAATCCTGATCTTTTAGGGTAGTGTATTTCCCGTGCACACACACATATCTCACTGGCAGCTGTTTCCATATATAATGAAGTCCCTTATTTTCAGGTTTTCCCACTGGTTTCCATGCATTTCTTTTTTTCCTACTGACAACCATGTCACATAAAAAATATTGTCAGATTAGATTCTAATGGCTTTGAAATGTATCATAACAGTGAGGAAAAAAGAGCATTTCAAGAGATTGATTCATTACTTAAGTTAGTTGATTGCTTTTTGGCAAGAAATAAATTTTAAAAAAATCAGTCTGTGTTTTTGTTGTATGAGTGACACAAATCTACAAGAAGCACTGTAGTTTTAAACACTTCTGCTACAAAACAGAGGATGGAGACTCCCTGTCTGTGAAGAAACACAGTTATTAATAAGATATGCATAAAACAATATAAAGAAATAAGCAAAAATTGTTGCCATATTAATGATTTTCTGGAAATGCAAGCTATGGTAGGAAAATGAATGCCAAGCGCTTTACCTACATTAGTTTGCGAGGAACTTCAGGTCCTCCATTTGAATAGAAACAAATGGTAATAAAATGCAAGGCATTAGTCATACTGAATAGCTTGTTAATACCATGTAGAATCAATTGATGCAAACTCCTTGGTAAATATTATAAACAAGAAATGTATTTGGAGAAATTAGGTTGAATTACTGGCAGAAAGATGGGCGACATTTGTAGGTATTATTTGTAAAGAACAATTCAGCTAGCAAAGAATAATTCAACCACATACATGTTCAGTATTGACATATATCTCTAACATTAACCTACAGCAATGAGTTGTACTCTGGGATAAAAATAGTGAACCTTTGTCACACATTTCTCATTCCATTTTCTTCATGAAAATACTAAATGTGATTAACTCACTTTAAACTTTAGCTCTGCAATAGAAGTACATGACTGTGCAGCCAGTTTTTGTACAGCAGTTATTCTCAGATAGGGATTTGGGAAACCATAGGAGGTGAATAGGAAAAGTAAATCTAATGGCAGAAGACTTAATTTCACCGTGCAGAAGTTCTGTATTAAAAGATTTTAAGAAAAGATCTGAAAACTGGAAAGCAGTAAGATTACTATTTCCATAACAGTGAAACAAAAAATTTAGCCATATCACTGTGATGTTTGTCATGAAAATACAAGGTGGATGCTCTCACTGCAGAACTCTGGAGACTTTTCTTCCAAATAATGATCTCCAACAGTCTTTTTGTGACCAACTAAATTATGCTTATTTTTACCCCCTTCTTCCCAATTGTTTCCTCTTACATCAACAAAGCATTCCCTTCTTTCGACAGTGTTACCACTTTTCCATTATTTCCAATGTGTTACCATGTGCATTGTTGATTCCCATCTAGACATACCTTGGTATTGAACATACATCCCATCTAGCTATGCATTGGTATCTCTTTTAAGAGTGTCTAAAGATTTTTCACTGTAAGTACACACCCAGCTTCTTTCACAAAGAAAAATCTTCAAGTGCTAACTCTGCACTTGGCTTCCAGAAAACTTTGCCAACTTTGAGTAGTGAACATACCTATCATAAATATCACCATTATTATTAATAATGATAAAAATAGAAGCCTTTAATCAGAGATTCTCAGACTGGCCTCCATTCTATATGAGTCAGAATATTTTTCAGCAAACAAGTAATTCGGTGAATTATGCCACACTTTATACCGTAAGGAGATTAGTATCAAATTAAGGAACTGTTTTGACCAAAGTATTGGGTTGATAAACATTGAAAAAAATTTTTGGCATGGTATTTTTGCTTTCAGAATTGTCCCAATATTTAGAAGCTCCCTGTAGAAAGAGCCACAAGGAAAGAATAAAATAGCTTAAGTTATCTTGAACATGACACAGCAGGGTGTTGAAGAAAACCTCTGTTTCTGAATTGACTCATGTGAGACAAACAACTGATATACATTTCCTGGGTTCTTGGTGGAGGCCTGATCTGGTTTATGCTCATTAATCTCCTACACCTGAGCAGCAGGAACATGTGGATCTCTGAAGATCTTTGGAAAAAAGGAGTGTTACGGACAGGTTAGTATGGCACAAGTTCCTGTTTCATAGATGCTGTCACTGATGGGAAAGTGTCAGTCCTTCCTTCCTCTCATCCCACCTCAACTTTACCCTTCTCTTTGTGCCAGTAGAAGCATTCATGCCATCACCAATCAAATCCCCAAATAGAGACCTTCTTGTATTAAAAATGAAATTGTTTCTTCTGTTCTGGAGGGGGAAATAGTAGGGGCAGTTCCACCACATGTGAGCCATGCATTGTGTCCCTGTGCAGCATCTCCTGCTGATGGCACTGCTGCCTCTAGGAGCTCTCTGGCCTCCTCTAGCAAGGAAAAACCTATGCTAAAACTTGTGTGGGACTTTGCTCCATATGCTCTGTGTAAGGATATCTGAGGGAAAGCAGGAAACTGCAGCTGCATCTCCCAAACTTGAGGCAAAAATTAATTACTGGATCAGCCTTCAAATCAGTACTGAGCTGGGAACCTCCCTAGCTTAAAGTATAAATTTCTAGAGCTACAGAGCACCCAGCAGTAGCCAGAAAAATTTATTGAGTGCATAGGTAATATAAGTAATCTTATTAACATCCATCCAGGACTAACTCTATGGTTACTGTATACCAATAATATTCAAAGATCCTTAGCTGATCTGTCTTTTATTTTGTTAGTAAAAGTCAAAAAATAAAGGACAAAAGGAAAAATGGAATCCATTATAGGAAATGCAACTGGAACTGTTTAAAAATAATTGAATGTGGAGCTGGAAACATAGTCTATAGTGTAAAGTAGTGCAGTTACAGCATTTCTTTTGTGTAAGGCACTAAGAAGGGTGGGCTGGAAAGAAGGCAGTATGTGTGCCAGCACTTTGCTGGCACGTACATACACAGATACATCTCTTCTACTTCTTCTAGCTTGTGGTAACAGTGGTAATGGGAGGACGGTTGGACTAGCTGATCTTGTAGATCCTTTCCAACCTTGTGATTCTATGATTCTATGATTCTATTTTATGTTAAATTGTGGGTATCTGGGGACAATGACTTAGGTATTCAACAGCCTCCTGTAATTGTATGTCTCCAGATTCTGTGAGTTTCTGCAGGATGATAAGGTTGAAAAGAGTGGTTAGTGGCAGCTTTCCACCTTCATTCAGGCATGTGATTTTCCCAGTTTACTGGTAAAGACCCAGCTCAAGAAGGCATTTCACTTGTTCCTTGGCCATTGGTAAGTGATCTTCAGCTGGAGACTTCCCTCCCTAAGGCCACCTCATGGATGAAAATCCCATGGATGCAAATCCCATGGACGTTCCTACTCTCTATTTGTTGCTCCTAAATCAGATTATTTAATTTGAAGTGATGATGGGTAGGCTACATATCTCATCTGTTTGAAGGTTTCTAGGATCACCCCATCACCCACCAACACCCTTTTCACATTGTGCCCTAAAGACAGTTTTCCCACAAATGATTGTGTTTGGAACAACTCCACTTACTGTAACACGAAAGGATTAGGGGAAATGCCCTGTGATGGCCAATAGAAATGTCTAGGGGAACACAAAGGTAATGAGGATTCGTTATCCCAATGTAGCTTTGCAGCCTGACTTCTCGCACCTCATCTGAGGTAAAGCTGGTACTCAAAGCTGAGGACCAATATACTGCTTGCTTCTGCAGTGAAGACATGCCTAATGGGACTATTATGTTTTCCACATAAGGGAAATCCACCACTATTTATATCCAGCTTAGTACTTCAGATTCAGGCAGAATACTTCTGAAACTACATTCATCCAATATTAATAGCATCTGTCTCACAGATTAACTATCACATTGTGTTTTTATTTAAACATCATCACTGAGCAATCACTCACTAAATTATTTAAAGGAAACAACAAAAAAATTGTTTTAAGGTCACAAGAAGGATGTCAGCGGGCCAGTATTATTAAGCATTTGAAAAACCTGGAAGATTTCATTTTAAGGAACTATAATAATGCCTTTCTTTGGCATATGTAATTCTATATTTTATATTTATGAAGATGGACATTTCTGAAGTGTTTAATGAACAGCAATATAGTTGCTCAGTTAAAATGCAGAGCCTTATACAATTTTTAATATTATCCAGTAAGTAACTCAGTGCCATATGCTTCTGTAGCTTGACTGCCAAAGAATGCAGTGAGTTACTTTGGAAGCTGCCTCCGAACTCCACACTCCAGAGCTATAGATGTCCTACCGATGAGGAATGGCCCCACAGAGAAGTTGCACAAAGGCTCTGCTAGCTCCACTGCATGGAATGTGGCTTGGAGCAATGTAAGTAATCAGAGAAAAGCTTTAATACTAGACATGCTAAACTGGAAGAAAATAGCATAAATATGCGAACAGTGAGAGCTAAAAACACATGCATGAGGCATAACGAAAGGGAAATATATATATACATATCAGCAGCAATAAAAGGGAGAAATAACAGAAATTGAAGAGATCTGATAACTGAACATGTGTATTTATTTTGCTATCTTGCTTTGTACTATTTATGTTATTTTGGACAAAGACTACTTATTCATCTATTTTATACAGTACTCAAATCTTTACATCTTAAACATTTACCATACTGGCTCAAAATTAGGCTCCCATTTTGCACTGGCTTAATTTTTTTCTAGACTGTAACAGCTAAGCACTTTGTTCCCAGTTTATTTTTCTAGTACTGTGCAAAATAGTTCTGCTATTGTTAATCATGAGCAGCTCAAAAATATTTCAACGTTTTCATTTAGCATCTTGGTACTCATTGATCAGCAATGTGTTAATGGGAGACCCAGTATAATCTAAAATCCAGACTCTAAGACGTGTACAGGACCTCCGGTCTTTAAGATGCAGTTCCCATGGCACTGTCTTTCAAGGAGTGTAGTAATCAGCAGGGTCATTACAGTACAAAATTACATCATTTCTAAATCAGTTCATTTTGCTGCAGTACTGCTGAGTTGATGGTAGAAGTGTGACGTGATGAGCTTTGAGTTCCATGACCTTGTTGTGTTTTTCTGGCTACATTACTTAATCTGTAAAAGTCTGAGCTTCGCTATGAATTTTACTTTGTTAAATGAAGACAGATAAAAATCTCTCCCCTGTCAACAAGGCAGCTGAGCCTTCTGTGCTTAATGTGATAGCAAACAACAATTAAAAGAAAATTTACCTCACGCATACACCAGTCTTAGCCTATCTGGATGTTTTCTGTACAATTTAATATTTTTGGTCTAAAATAATAATGGTTGAGAAGGGACATGAATGGAAACAAGGAAAAGCAAATCTGAAACAGATGTTAGGAAGCACTCCCAGCACAGAAGAGCTGATGTGCTGAAAAGCTACCTGGGGGCAAGACATTGAAAGATTCCTCTCAAGAAAATCTGTAAGGATGAGCAGAACAATGGAGGATGGCTTCATCAAGGTGCTTCCTCATCCTTCACACCTCTCACTTCACTAGCTCAGGGGATTTTGCTTTTCGTACAAAACACAATTTTTTGGCCCATTCAAGCTAGCTTTAAAACAGGAATAAAAATGTGAGGGAGAAATTCTGAGTGAATTTCAGATGAATTTCAGAATAATAAGAAATGAAAACTCTGTTGTATTTTGTTTCCCTTGGACAGCAATAGGAAAGTTTTGCCTTTCCTACTGAAGGAAGCATAAAGAATAGGACTTCTCAAGACACTGGGAGGTTTCAAACTCAGCATCCTGTATTTGCCTGTGCTATTAGCAGCTTTATTCATTAAGCAGGTAATTTTCCTGGTCTGGAAGATGCCTGTGAACAATTATAATAATTTTTTAAATAGTACCAATAACCATGGTGACAGATAAGCAGTTGTCTTCGAAATACCAAAATTACTGCACACTGAATGGGATGACCATTATGATTAGTCCCAGATATAGGGACTAATGTCTAAAGCATCCTATAAAATGTATTGTAATCACTGACATAATCCTTCAAAGCCAGGGGAATGACAAGCTTAGCAAGGAGAAAAATAAGCAGTGTGGTTACATTACTCCTTGATTCTCACTGTCACTTTACTAAGGTTATCTTATTAAAGATGTCATTTGTATATTTCTGTCTCTTTTTAAAATGTGGACAGAAACACACTGGAGAATTACTTCCATCATGAAACCTCACTTGGTGATGCAGGGGAAGATTTTCAGCTCTCAGGTTTCATGCACAACTCCTCAGAATCCAATTGTTACTCGTTATGAATACTTGCTAAGGACAGTGGTGGTGAGGAACCAGGAAATGAATTCTGTATTGCTGAACCTAGAGGTGGTTTAAATAGTAATGCCTGAATTACACTATAGCAGTTCTGACATGAAACAGAATTTTAGGACAAATGTTTTTGATCGTTGACTCCAGTAGGCAAAATGAAGGCAACTTTGTTTTCAAAATCTGCAAAAAGGTGCAAGCCTTAATTCAGCTCCTTCTCATGTACTTTCACAGGTTCACATTGAAAAGGACAAAATTACAGGTCATCAGCTCTCCTCTGCCCTGCAGCTATCTCTCTCAGTAGGCCTGGATACCCAGCTCATCAGGCAATCAATGACTACTTGCCAGAGGCCTATCAGCATTTTTGGAACATTTGGTTCTAGTTCACCCTCCCAGATGGTAGTAGGAAAGGGTGGTGATAATTTGTGGTAGAGTTTGAAAAAGTTCCTGGCCAGAATCTGTTCAGAATCTTTTCATGTTTTCACAGGGAAAACACAAAACTCCTTCTCTTTTGAAAATTTAAGTATGCCACCTTCCACTGAGAATGGGATAACTATTGGAGAGAGAGGGATGAGTATGATGCTTGCAAAGATTTCTCTTCCCATCTCGCAGATGAGTGCATATGGTTTTGAAGCAAATAAATGGTTGGTTTGCATTGCTTTTTGTCCACTGATTACACTCTCCAGCTCTCTGATGCAACATCGCAATTTTCCACCGGGGAAAGAACCAATGGCAAATGTGTATTGACAGTTTTAGCATTTTCTTCCCTCTGCCAATGGTGTAGGCTAATATTATTGATGCTTTGGTAACATATGATCCATCATGACCATAGCCTCTTTCAGATTAGATCTGCATCCTCTTCTAGTTATTCTGTTTGTTCTTGTGTTGTTTGTGGTCAAACTTGTTTCTCTTCTTATGTTTTTAGTTACCCAGCTTACTCTGGATGCACTACTTCTCATCAAGAAATCAGGTAGTAAAGAATGGAATAAACTACAAGAGTTTCTAAGGAAGTAGTTAATTATTTAAGCTCAAAGAGACGTTGCCAGTGTGTAGTGAGTTGGCAAAACATCAGTTTTTGAGAGGGTCTGAATACTAGATGGATGATAAGTAGATATTATGTTGATACTTTGTCATTAGTACTATGATGCTGTGTCTTTACAGTGATTATTATTATAGATATCACTTTTTTTTTTAAATCACATTTTTCTAAAGCTGTACCAGCATTAATCTAGATAGAAGTATTACTTAATGCCCTCCAGATATAACGTTAATTGCAAACACATAAAGTCTGGTTTCTTCCTGACCCAGAAATACTTTTGTCTTTAATTCAAAATTCTTTGCTGTAGCAGAGATGCAGAAAATGAATTCAAAGCCAGAAAATTCACTGTCTACTAGGAAGCCCAGTCATTTTCTCACTGAGTTCAGCCTACCAAGAAAAACATTTGCATTGCTCACAGATCAGCAAGCAGACAGCATGTTAAGAAATGAATGTAGTTGTGTCAAACACTTCTGCACATCCTTACTTTGTGACTCTCACTGCAGTGAAAATCGATTGCACCTGTCATGTGGGTGGATGACACAAATGTTGCCTGGAGGGGATGTGTTTAAATTATGAAATATTAATTTTTTGTGACAGATACACGTATAACCAGACAAGAAACAAGGTTTTGTCAAAGCAGGTTTTGAGTATATGTTAGCGATCCCATTTCAGTGACTAAATTCTGGATAACAAAATAAGAAGGCTCCTAGTTTCTAAAAATAAAGTTGTTTAATATTAGGAAATTTATCTGTAGAGATTGCACATGTGTGCTGCTGGCATTTTGGCCTGAGTGTTCCTTCTTCTTTCTCGTGGTTTGTGCTCCTCCTTCAAAATCTTGTACAGATTCCTGTATTTTCCATGTTAACCTTTTTCACTGTTTTGTCTTCTCAGCCACCATTTGCTGATTTGTTGGGAAGTATGAGGTTATTAAGCCATAGCTCTTTGCTGGGACACATTTCCACTGCTGTTCAAGTGCAGCCTGTTAATCTCAGGCTCATCACTCATTCTGGTCTGCAGGCCAATCTCTCCTGTTCTTTGTACTATTTATTTTTGTTGGGATTTGGGATTTGCTTCACATTTGCTGCTGCCTTCATCTGTTGGATGCTTTCCTGTCAAGCTTCTCTTTTGCTCACATGCTTTTCTTCTTCTTGCAGCACCACATGGTGCAGCTGTCAGTCAAACCACTTGTTATGTCCTCAAGCTCCTGGCCTGGCAGTTTTTCCTGGAGCTTCTAACTACACTGCCATTGCTTGTCTGTCCTGGATCTCAGTTACCTGTAGAACAAGAATCTGGCTGCATTTCAGTGTATTCAGCAGAACTACCTGCTGGCTGAGCTAGTGATCTTCCTATTAGTCTCTTGGGCTACACCGTCTTACCATGGCTTATTGTGGACTTTGGAAAAAAAAGCTTATGATTAAACTCCCTGCAGTGCTGAATTTTTTCAGCGCTCAGTAACATAGTCTAACCCACTATGAGGAGCCTTTGGTTTCCAGATAGTTTAACTTCCAGACAAGTGGCTATAAATGCACCTACTTTCTTACTGGAACTGAGCCATTGGTTTCTGTGTGGGGCACAACAGTTGCTCTGGGCAAGGAACACAGGGAAGAGGATTTACCCCAAAATGAAATGGTGTTCTTTGTGCCAATACATGTATGTTAGGACTATCACTATATACATATGTATATATATAGCACAGCTTACAAAAAGTTTTTAGAGAAAGATGAAGAGTAGGATTTCACTAGTATAAAATGCATGATAGTTAAGTTATAGGCCAGTTCTTTACTGAACCATGGGAAAGACAATATGTTCAGAACGCCTGGGATGGAATAAGAGATCCATTCTCCCTTCCTCAAGTGTGCAAGCTACCTAAATCACTGTATTAATTACCAGCAACCCTGGCAGACGGTTCCTCCTTTCTCTAGAGTGGGAAGAAGCAGGAATTAGCAGTGCCAGAGTGGGAAATGATCTGCTACTCAGGCTTAGAGGTGCCTAGACTGCCTGTATTTCCAGGAAGCCTTGAAGTCACTTAGTCTCCTATTTTTTCTTTATGTAGGAAAGTGTGTAGAATAAAGGCTGCAGTCCAACCATAAATTAAATAGTATTTTCAATATATACACAACTTTGTCAAGTTGCCCAAAAGTGTAGTGAAGATGTGGAGGACTAAGGAGGGAGTGGAATAAGCTCCAAATGAACGAGCAAATAAGCAAGCAAAGAAGACTACCAAAGAGAAAACAAGTTAATACGCAATACCCATAATCCACTAGCTAGAGCAGGTTGATCAGCAGTCTCCTGTTTTTCACGCTTGGTGCCACATTGCGTATGCAAGCCATGACAAGACTCTGAGGAATCAGGGAAGCTGTATTCTGGCTGGCATATGAAGTCATTCCTCAAGTGCCACAGCGTGTGACATGAGAGATCGTTCCAACATTTTTGCTTGCCTTCAGGACTTTTTTCTAACAGGTGCAGCAGATGAACTTCTCTTACAGCCTTCCTTGCGTATACAAGACCAAACCATCGCCAGCCCAGGGTGCCAGATGACAGAGGAAGGTAGCTTTGCTCATACCACGAGGACTAGTGGCATTCTTGTGAATGAACAGCAGGAACCTGCTCTTCTGCAGAAAGAAATACTGAATGCTCTGATTTACTGCCACCATGGGATTGGGAGGAGAAGATGTTTGATCTTCCCAGAAGCTCAGTCCTGGTACATGAGCTCCAAGACATCCCCTCAGACAAGAACCATCTTGAATTGCAATGCAAAATATTGTAACCAGGACTGGAAATCTGCTGTAGCTTTGGACTTCTTTATGTGTCTACAGTTTTCACAGTCCCAGCTCAAATCACATCTTCAATGGGAGAAGGCACCAAGGCTGCTGAGGCAAGTAGTTTAGTGGTGGGAGTCCTGTTGCAGGTCTGGGCTCAGGTAGATGGCAGTGAACCAGTTCCAGCCTTCGAGAACAGTCATTCCCCTCCTCCTCTCCAGGACCTTTTCCCCAGAGTGGAGCTGATGTCCATTCCCTGGTGCCATGCACAGATGGGCAGCACTCAGGGCCCTTACTGTAACTGAGGATTGGTAGGTGCCAGCCCTGATTTGGTCTTCCTGGACTGTGAGAGCAGTCACAGCAAATGGGATTGTAGACAGCAGATTTAGACAGTGGTGCATGGCAATGATGCACAATTTAAAATATTCAAGTAAAAGGTAGAAGAATGTAACTCCCTAAAGGGCAGATAACAGCGCTCCTCAGTAGATCTTATGGTTGGTGTAATGAATGGCTTATCTGGTCTTCACTTTTTAGTTGTTGGAGATATATAGCTTAAAAAAAAAATAATCCCCAAATTATTGACAACTGTTTTGTCCCTCGCTTTATTGATCCAAAAATAAGGACTTTTGCTGAAAAGAGGAGATGGTGGTGAAGATTTGTTGGTTTAGCTTTCCAGTTAAAAATTACTTGTGTCAGAAGCAGAAGAGGAAGGAAAACTGCCAACATTTCCTAGCTAGGAATAACATTGTTAACTGCAAGGAAAATACAAAAAGGATTTAGGGCACAGCAGACTACAAACAACTTACCAACCTTTAATCACAACCTCAGCAAATCTTGGATGCGAAAAGCAGCTTTCCTTCATTGAACACTGTCTAGCATTTTTCAGACTCTGGGGTTTATTTTCCCCTGTCCTTCCTGAGAGCCTTCTGAGTTACAATAATGGCTTATTATTTGGGGAGAGAAGCATTCCTGAAAAGTTTTTTCTTTGCTTTTGCTCATGAATTACTGATGGAAATGAACAGCTGGCAAATTAAGTCACCATGGTTCTTAAAAATAAATAAATAAATGATGTCTTCAACATCAAGGTTAAGATCTGTTAGAGAAATGAGCTTTTTTCCCTACCCTTTTGTACCAATCTTGGTTCAGTTTTCTTCAGTGACACTTGTCCTTTGGGATACATGTGGGCTGAAAAAAAAATTGGGAGAGAAAACCAAATAATATGGGACAACCTGCTGACAATATATTTTTGTGTAAATGTTTAAACATAGCTCTTTATTGTACCATTGGTAGTACTTTTGAGCTTAATGTTTGGAGGCTTTTGCTATGGCAAAATACTGAACTTATACTTTATTTGAACTGTGAATATAGCAGCCCCATTAATATATATATGGATGTCCTCGCTTACAGACCAAAGAAGTTCCATTCATGTAACAGATGCTATGCAATTTTTCAACAACACAAGGCTACTGCATTGTATTTCTTTTAGCTCTGACACTAATTCATTCTGGTGGTGTATTTTTGCAGTTGTTTGCAGTTGATCAGTGTTTTTGGTGGACTGCAAAGTAGCGATAGTGAAATGCAGAACTCAGACTAAAGGAACAGTTGAAACCATACTATCTTTCTCAAAACTGCTTTTTCTAATAACTGCTGAAAGTCACTGCACATCTTTTCATCTGCAGATTTTAAGAACTATTGCAAGTGACACGATAATTTGACAATACTGATAACCATTCTTTCCAGCCATCAATCTCATTTATAACAGTAGATCTGAGGCAAGCTGTGTTGTGATAAAGGATTTAACTCCTTGAAGTGTCCCACCTCCCCCTTCTCAAAAACAACCATAGAACTAGAATGATCCCATATTCACTGCTGTTAATGACAGATTTGGAAAAAAAAATGTGGACATTGTGCTTGCTTTTGACCCATACTTTTATCGTAAGTTTATACTTCCCATGGTGAGAACTAGTCTTTCCTCTATAAAATAAGACATCAGGTTAAAGAAAGAGGAAAAAGACAAATGAAAGAAAAAAAGGTTTCCAGAACTCGCTGTAGTATTCCCAGAAGACATCATGGCATCAACTGGAAAATTTCACAAGCTGTCGATGAACATCAGAGAGCAAAGACTCATTTGGGCTGTGGCTTTGCTGAGTCAATCTGCTAACACTTCATCAGGAGTGTCAGGGGTCCTGATAAAATGATAATGACACTGTGCACTGGGAAAGGAGGACATAAATAAGCTTCCTAATTCCATTTCTTTTAGCATTTCTTTGTATCCGTATGTTCAAATCATATCACACCAGTCCAGTCTTTGTACTCAGAGAGTTCCTCTGAATTGGATTATATAATATATTGAAAGCTGTATTTCTTGCAGTGCCTTTGGATTTTATGTGTGTGTGCTTTATTGCCCTGTGACTGTGTTTTTGTACATGTAGAAAAAAAATAGAAGCTGCTTCTCCCAATCCTTTTGCTAGGAATAAAAGATGTCTCTTGGGAGTCATTTGCTATAAAAGCTTCTGATGAATAGATGAATTTATGCGTAAAATAAACCCACAAGTATTACAGAGAAGTTCAGCAACTGTCCTACATTAACACAGCTGACAGCACAAAGCAAGCAATCAGCAGGTACAGCACTGTTCTCTCCCACTGAGAGCTCCCCACTAAAGCAAAGCCTTGGGACCTTCTCCTATGAAAAGGGTGCTGAGTAGGCAGCAGTGCTGGGCACACAGGTCAGCAACAATGCATCCTGCTCCAATTCATACAGAGGACCAGATGATGAGCATTAAAGACAAGAAAGCCATATGACCTCAGAAACAGTGCCCCAGGGAAACAGTGGGTCCATCAGCACCATGAGCATAATTCTCTTGCCCTGCATAGGATGCCAGAGATATGCCCATACCCATTACATCTTGTTTAAGATCTTCAGGACCTGTTTGTCTGAGATGTCTATAAAGCACTTGGTTTTCTTCTGCTATATGCTGACATCTTACACAAGTACCCTTGACATTGCTGCCTGGTCTCTGTCACTGGATGTTGATGTGGCTGTTGTGCAAAGAAGGCACCATGGGTGCAATAGCAGAATGTGATGCTGACTCATCTCACACAGTGACTGATGTGTTTAGACCATTTTTTATGGATCTCTGCGTTCTTTTTTATAGTAATGGTTCACAGAATCACAGAATTGCAGGGGTTGGAAGGGACCTTAAGAGATCACTGAATCCAACCCCTCTGATAAAGCAGATATCCTGCAATAGGTCATACATGTAGGTATCCAGATGGGTCTTTAGTATCTCCATAGAAGACTCCACAAACTCTCTGGCCAGCATGTTCCAGTGCTTTGTCCCATTTACCATAAAGAAGATCTTTCATGTTAGTAAAGAACTTCCTATGTTCAAGTTTTAGGCCATTATCACCAAGAAGAGCCTGGCCTCATCCATTTCCTTCCCACCTCCCTTTAGATATTCATAAACATTTATCATATCCTCTTTCAGTTTTATTCCCCCGGACTGAACAGACCCAGATTACTCAGCCTTTCCTCATACAAAAGCTGCACCAGGACCTTTTTTTATCTTTGTGGTCCTCAGCTGGATTCCTAGGAGATCCTGTCTTCTTTGAACTGGACACAGTAGTCTAAATGTGGCCTCACTGAGGCAGAGTAGAGGAGGAGTGTGCTGGCCCTCGAGTGTGCTGGCCACGCTCTTTTTAATGCATCCCAGAATATCACTGGCCCTCTTGGCCACAAGGGCACACTACTGGCTCATGGCCAACCTGTCCACCAGGACACCCAAATTCTTATCCGCAGAGCTCCTCTCCAGCAGGTCATACCCTAACCTGCTCTGATGATTGCAGTTATTCCTTCCCCACATGCAAGACTCTACATTTGCTCCTGTTAAACCTCATCAGGTTCCTTCCTGCTCAGCTTTCCAATCTGTTCAGATCTTGTTGAATCGTAGCATGGTCTTCTGACAGGACAACCACTCCTCCCAGCTTTGTATCACCAGCAGAGTTGCTGAGGGTAGACTATCTCTTCATCCAGATTACTGATGAAGATATTGAACAAGATGAGACCCAGCACTGATCCCTGAGGAGCACCACTAGTTACCAGCTTCCAATGAGACTCTGCATCACTGATGACAACCATCTGAGCTCTGAGCAATATTGGTCAGCCAGCTGTCAATCCACCTCACTGTCCACTCATTTATCATGCATTTTCTAAGTTTTATAACAAGGATGTTGTGGGAGATGGGAATAAATGCCTTGGTAAAGTCAAGGTAGAGAACATCCACTGCTCTCCCCCAGCAACCAAGCTAGTGATGACATCATAAAAGGCTACTAGATTGCTTTCCAGATAGCCAAAATCTGCCCATTCCATCTTCTAGTCCCAGCTCTTCTTCCACTTTGCCTCCAAGAGGTCCTACAGAGCTTCTCCAGACCCTGCTCTGGGGCTCTGGCCAGTGCTCTTACCACATCCCAGCTTGCAGCTTATTCCTCCTGTGCAGTGCATGCCCAAGAAGGACACTCAATGAGAGGACGCCCAAGCAGGCATACTGCCCTCAGTTCACATACTTGGTACCAGTATTGACTTTGAAAAACAGAAGGAAAGAAAAAAGCAGGAATAGTTTTTGTCAGTCCCACAATCTGTTTCACAATTGTACTGTTGCTAGGTCCAATGCAAGGTGGGAGTCCAGAAAATGCAGTTGGGGATCCCAGAGAAAATGGGCCATCCATTTTGGGTAGCAGCCCACAGTTAGATCAAATTATGCTGATCATGAAACTGTATCCTTAGACAGGAGCCCACAGCTGCAATTGCCAAGAGAATGCTGGAGCATGCGCAGAGCAATTGGAATATTCTGGAAATGCTGTTGGGGAAATTCAGGAGTTCGCAGCTGAGCATGTGCAAAGTGCAGTGAGTCAAAGGTCTGTGAGTTGGCATCACTTGGAGAGATTTTCGTGAGGACACTGAAAGGCACACACACCACTAGGAGAAAGATCCTTCAGACCCTCGTTCCAAAGCATGGGATGGTATATTGTGCAAAGAGAAGGCCATGAAAATATCTTAACATGGACAAAATAGGGTATATTGTGCTTGAAGAACACCTGCAGAAAAGCTGAGTTGTTCTTAGTGGTACTTCCCAGAAAGAGTCATTCCAACATCAGCTCTTACATAGGAAATTCTCTGATAAATGACTGACTGTAGGCAATGGAAAGTTATATGGCTGCAGGGAGAAACAGTAGCTCATCTGCCTTCCTGAAGATGTCTGACACCAATTTTCTGGTGATCTCCAGCTCTGTGCCATTCCCCTCATGCAACCATCAACCATGAGCCTCCAGAGGTGGCTGGTGCCACCATGTCTGGAAGATGTTACCTCTAATTCAAACCCTCCAGGTGATGAACTGTATATTACTGCATGCCAGTTTTTGTGACCATTGTCTTGTTCTTCATCTTTTGATCATTCCCTTCTTCTACATTAATCATTCTCTCAGATGCAATGTAATTAAACATCATTTGATCCTGACCACAAATATCAATAGTGTTAGAACTGAATATTGCCTTATTGCCTTTTATCACAAGGACAACAACCATAATTGAAGGGAATTTAAAGACCCAGAATTATGTATAAAACAACTATTTAAGACAAAGGATATGCTAGGCTTAGCCATTTTCACTGAAATAATACAGAGCCAGTTGCTGGGCTGCCCCTCACAGCATAAGATTAATTTCCCTTTGACCCCCTTTTTCTATCTCATTAGTACTCTACATTCGACTTAATGAGTAACAGCTACAGCTGTGCATGTCCCAGGTATTCATCCCTTAGGCTAAGGCACAAAATAATTACAGTGGAAGGAAAGACAAAGAGTAGACTTGTCCAAAAGTATCACAGCTGTTGGCCATGACTGACTGAGGAGGCATGGTAGATCCCAGGCATGGAGACACACCAAAGGAGACTCTTACTCCCCACTTCCTCTGCACCTTCTGACCATGGCCCTCATCTGAATACACACTCCTAGACTCAACTGTTTTTATGTCCTAATAGCATGCAGACAGTCGTTTTGGTTTGTGGTGTTTTCTCATTCCCATCTGAACACAACAATATAGAAGTAGAGAGAGGGTATCCAGAAATAAAGTGAGGAGCCATTGCAAAGTAGCTGATTTTCCTGATCTCACTGCAGGACTTCATTATGCTGTCCTGCATGTGGAGGAAATGCACTTGTGCAGAGAAAAGTCTCATGGGAACACCAGAGCAGTCATTGTTTATCATATTTTCACTTACAGCAAGATTAAATCACATTTTATCATACTGTCTTTGTCAAGATAAATAGAATAGAAGAGTGGGCTGATGTAAGTGACAAGGAGTTTACCTCCCTACCTCTTAAGGAAGTTAATGTTAAGTACTGTTTTTATACTTTGTTACAAACTGTTTTTGTTTGTTTGTTTTTACAAACACTATCAAAGGCCTCTGTGGCTAAATTGTCAGAAATTTGGCCTATGTGATCCATGTGATCCCAGAAATTTGTGGCAACAGGCTGCACGATACAAATATATATATCAAAAATATCTGAGCAGAGGGATGAGGGAATTAAATGTATTGTAGGGAAGAATGCTATTTCTACAACAAACATTGGCAGGTGAATTTGTCTTAACAGTAATGTAGAACTGGAGAGTGAGTCAATGTTTAGTAGTTGTGAAGCTCCTAAACAAACAACAACATTTCTTTGGAATAAAAAGAACACAAAACAAAACAAAAACACTTAAAAATCAATATTCATTCTGGTGTTGGAATGATGAAAAAATGGGAAATACAAATGTGCAAACTTCAGGATGTCTGTAGGTACCATTGTAGTTAGCCCACCCAGGAACTGAGTGTATCCAAATCCCCATCGATGTCTGTAATGCTCCTTCTGCACACTGCATGTCTACTATCTGTAGTACTTGGCAAATTTAGCCCTGATATATCCTTAGCATGCAGGCAGAGGTTTCAAATTACTGATGAGGCCTTCTGCTTCTTTAAACATGGTATTAAGAGTACCTTAGAGTTCTGAGCAATATCATCCTTTTTTAGATCTGTCCATTCATCATAATATTGTGCCAGGGTTTGTTAGGTAAACATGATTGACAGACACTCATCTTTATCCTCCGCGTGGCTGGAGGTCAGCGCTGGTGGAAGGTAATGCTTTTTTAATTAGCTGCTAGGGTATTAAATTTCCTTTGTGTAGACTGCATGTTGCATTCCTGTGAGTCAGTATCTGGAGAGACGGTCTTTGCATTCACTATTCAGGGTAACAGACAGTGGAGAAGAGTCATAAAATATTCATATAAAAGATGTTTATTAAAAGACTTGGATCTGGACAACCTCTGTGTTTTTCAACAGTGACTGTAAAACAAGAAAAATAGCAGTTTTAGAAAAAAATGGTGATGATTGATAGAATCCAATTGGAAGATACTTTTCATACTTTGCACAAAGAATCACAGAACCAAAATAATGGTTATGAATTGTGAGTATGGTCTCAAGACCTCTTTAGGTAATGACTGCTCAGCAAGAATAAAAAAGATTAAAAAAAGGCAGTGTGCTGACAGACACAGCAAATCAGACGTTCAATATGATAATGCATGTGAAAATTTACACAAGACTGTGTCCAGTAATCTTGCATTCAACTAAAAAAGAGGGGAAATTGCAGGATAAATTGAGTGAAAGGGAGTGCCTGGAGTTTCCTCACAGCTGGGTTATAGGTTCTCCATGCTTTCAAAACTTCTGTAGAGTTGCTTATTGTGGTGCAAGGTAAAAATGCGTGAAGCACAGCTACCTGGCCTACCTAAGTCAGCCCTCAGATAAAAATTCATGTGACAATACAAGGTCCAAGAACTTCCTTAGTGGTACTAAACCAGTTGCTGCTGAAGAGCAACAGCAGTACCACTAGTGGCAGAATGCACTGAACACAGTCTTCAGCATGGGGTTTGCTTGAAGCACGCAGTGTACTTCATATATGAGCACAACTGTGAATTTTTAGGAAAATGGCCCCTTTCTTTTCTGGTTGGAAGAACATATAAAATGTTATCATAACTAAGTACTTGCTCCTGCAACTAATTCAATAGCTATAACTCAGGCAAGGACTCATTTACACTTAGATTATCCTTGCAATTCAGAAAAAGTTGAACAAAATGAGGCCATACATTCTGCATATATAAACAGTGAGATCTGGCCTAGGTCCAGCTGGTGTTATATCCCATAGCATGTCGAAGTATGTCCATACGTTATATGTAAACATTCATAAATACACTTCAGCTTTTCCATTCAATGAGCTGACTCCGTAAGTGTTTTCACTTGAACTGGGGAATTGCTACTTAGAATAACACTTCCTAAGATAATGTCCCAGGGAGAGAGAGAGAGGCGTGGGCTCATGATAAATCTTGCTTGCACACAAATTAGTCTCTCTGTAAGGGAAAGGGCTCTGCAGACAGGACTGGAAACACTGATATCCAGCTAGCTCCAGGTGGTCTTAGCCAACTTATTAGCTACGGTGCAGAAAGCTAAACAAAAATGCGTAATAATGTCCGGGATAATCAAATAACATTGCAAATAGGTTATTTTGAATCAAACCTACAGGCTGTTCTGAGAGGTTTGTAAAAGGCTCTGTTTCCCTAAGCATTTTCTGTGTGAACAATGTCATGTGCTATGTGTTATGGGTGAAGCAGAACCTCTGTAAAAAGTTCTAAATTTTTAACTGCAGTTGAGTGTATACCCTCGCTTTTTCTCTCTTTTCATGCACATTCAGAGTCATAATGCTTATTAGTAGATAATATGTGCTAACTTCTAAGTAAATGAACAAGGTACCTCATTGTTCTTTCTATGTGCATACGAGGAAGGGGGAGGAAGATGCCAAGGGGAAAATAACATTTATCAGTGATCATTCACTCATTACGGATGCCCCATTTCTTTCAAGGCCAGGCTGGATGTGGCTCTGGGCAGCCTGGTCTGTTGGATGGCGATCCTGCACATAGCAGGAGGGTTGAAACTAGATAATCATTGTGGTCCTTTTCAACCCAAGGCATTCTATTATTCTATAATTCAGTTTTAATATGTGGACTATAATTATATTAAAAAAAAGTAATTTGTGAAGAAAGAAGGAAAAACTGGACATAAGAATTTTGTGAGTCAGTTTTTCTACTGTTTTTATAGCATACTTTAGAATTTTGAATTTCTTTGTGATGGTTTCAGAAATTCACATCATTAATTTTTCTATTTGCTTTTCCTAAGTTGTCTGCTTCTGTATAGCACAATGGCAAGTAATATCTGGTGTAGCAGCATGCAATTATTTCTGGATCCTTGGTTATTCTCAGCAGTGTGCAAAGTGGGGTGTCTCCATTTCAAATATATAATATTTTTGTTTGTTTGAAGATGATTATAGACTCTGGGATTTAAGGAGTATGTAATTGATAGGGCAGGAGATGTACATTCATATATATTTTTTATTTATTTATTTTGCTGTCGTGATTATAATGTGGGAGAGAAAAATAAAAGTTGTCTTTACTTTTCCATCACTTTTTAATTGGCTTGTAGAAAATGCAGGAGTCTCACTAAAGATTTATAAACAAATACACCTTTATGTTTCTCATTAGTTGGAAGAATACCTGTATAAGTGGTAGTTGTCAGATACAATAAGTCCCCCCCTCTTTTTTTTTGCTTATATAATAATCCTAGCATTCAAAAGACTAATCACTACACACTGATCTACAAAGCATCTTATATCCTCATCAAATTTCCCCGCTGAGCTTAGCCATGCTTGTCAACTTCCCAGATCCTCTTTTCAATAACTGGTTTATTCTTAGCATCTTGCCAAAATGCATTCCTAGGAGTAAACCACGGAAGAATGAAGTTCTAATTTCTTTATCTCATTCAAAAAGAGGTTTCTGCCCATGCTCCTGGGAAAGGTCACAGGTAATTTTGACTGCAGGTTCCCTTTAAAGAAACAGACATGTACAGCACATTGGGGCCCTTTGTCTATAAACACAGATGACCACCATAGATGAGAGAAGAGAAAAAGAAAGGAGAAAAAAAAAGAAAAAGGAAAAGAAAAAAAAAAGAAAAGAGACAAGGAGAAAAAAAGAGAAAAGATAGAAAAAAGAAGACTTGAAAGAGAAGAAAGGAGAGGGGAAGACAAGGGAAGGCAAGGGAAGGCAAGGCAAGGGAAGGCAAGGCAAAGAGTCAAGCAACAAGATCTTCTGTTAGCATTGGCAAACATAGTACTACAGCAACAGCTCTTTGCTAGTTCTCAGGGAGAGAAAACATACTGTGCTCTAACTCTCATCTGTGCTCTCATGGTTACAGCTGAACCTCTGCTGCCATCCTGGAGCAGGAAAGAGCATCCCCAGCTCACATTCAGCACAACAGAGAAAGTCAGGCAGACATGGAGAAAAGGTCATTATTTATCCCTCCTACAGGTAAATACAGCAATCAAGTACTATTCCCCATACCTGTGCTCCTCTTTCAGTTTAAACAAATCTGTACTGAGTTGAATGAGTACTTCCCTATGAAACAAGAGTTAAAAATGAACATTTATAGACTTTCTAAGCAATGATTAAACAAATTAGGGAGAGATTAATGGATTCATGTAATGACAGTCTCACTTGTCTGTTCTTGCAAAGACTAAGCTTATCGATTTCACAGTCTTGGCTATTCTAGTCTGATACTTTATTTATTATTAGGACATTCATATTTATTATATTCATATATATGACGTAAGCGTCACTGAAAAGATAAAAGCAAACAGAAGGAAAAGCTGTACCTTTTCTACATAGTTTCACCTCCTACTTGATGTCTGTCATGATTTCCACACAGTAAGTTCTGCATCAATTTAATAACCTGGAGCATGGCCCTCAGCAAGGTATTTATTCAACTGGAAAACATCAAGTGATAGAGTATGAAACTCTTGTTTCAACGATGTCAGTGACAAAAACCTGTGACAGCAGTGGGGCAGGATTTCAAGGAAAATAGTTTTGCTCTAGCAACAGTCCAACCTTCTTCTCCAGACGATAAACATCTTAAGCATTCACTTTTCTCTCCAGTTGAAAGTCTGCTGTCCTCAGCTTCTAGTAACAGCATGTTATGCATTCACTTCAGTCCAAATGCCTTCTACCCAGTAAGACTCAGATGACTTCTTTCCCCTTAAATAAATCTGTAGGTCACAATATGACCATAACGTCCAGGCACATTTTAAACACAAAGCACGTTTTGTCAACACTTATGCAGAAAATATATATTTTTTACACAAACAGCAGTATATGGAAGACAAAAGATGTGCTGCTGTGTTTTTACTTTCTTGTTGTTTTTTGTTGCTGTTCTGTAATCCTAACTTCTACCTTATTTGTTTTGTCTAATTTCTAGGTTGATTCTCTATACAAATAGCCTATTTTTCTTGAAACTAATTGACTGTTTTTCTCCACCTACAATGAAATATACATTCTCTGCAACTTTGGTTTAAATTTACCTAAGGAAAGGGAACTCTTTTTAAGTCCTGTAATCTTTTGGATCGGAATCTCTCAATTTTATCTCAGCATGGGTCAACATTACATGCAATATATATACCCATTCTCTCTGCTGAGAAAATACAGGTGACACATTTCCCCTATAAACATTACTTTCAAGTAATGAAATTTTCTTCTTAAGAAGGATGAGTAAAGCCCTATGGTGATCAAGAAGAAACAGGTTAATTTACAGTGTTTGGACTATGTATGTGTGGTTAATGACTCTGGCTGCCAATCCATTTGAAAAGGAGGAGACAAAATATAAAGGCTGCGTCACTGTAGCTGAGGTTGGACAAAAGAGCAGTGCAGAGACAGAACATCTCCTTCACAGCTAAAGAGCGTTCTCAATTCTCCCTGTCTCTTGTTCTTATCTTTGTCTCAGGTTTCTGCATTTTCTGTTCCCCTCATGCCATTGCAGTAGCACTGAGGACAAGTGAGATAATGCTTGGCCCAAATCCAAGCAATCATTTTGGAGTAATTAGTTTAGGTGCTGCAAACCCAATCCATACTTTCTTTCAGGTAGATATCAAGCAGCTCACATTACCTGACTACCTGCCTATGTTCAGGCAGCCAGCCCTAAGGTTCAGTTAAGGCTCATTCCCAGGCAGAAAGTGAAGGCTGAACTGACTGTGTGTGTTTTGGGAAATCTGCTCCTGCTGCAAGGAGTTATTTCTCCTTTACCTGCTACCTGCTATCCATGATCTCCCCTTTGACACTGCTTATTTGGCACTTCCAGCTGAAGAGCAAATTCTACGCAACTATGACCTTGGAACTGCTACTAATTCTAATATTCCAGAGCTGAGGAATTGCAATGTGTATTTTGAGGGCTGAAAAATTCTTTACTCTGAAAAAACACACAGTGAATAGCCCTCTCCCTCCCCTTGACTTTCATAGAAATGATGCAGCTGTGCTTCAGAAACACCTTCCTCTTGCATTCAGTCCTCATGCAACAAATGCTGTATAGGGAAAAAAGTTCCTAGTGAAATGCACTGTATGCAGATGACTATAGGCAAGGCTTTAGCTGTAAGTCAGCTGTGAAGGCAGCCTTGTGCTGTGGACATATAATCTCTAGGAATTGGGTCAAGGCAGCTAAGAGTTTCACAAAGAGGACAGAAGAGCTTGTTGGATGCTAAAGGCTTCCAGCCAGTGACTGGCAACTTCAAGATGCATGGCTCCAGTTTCCCATTACCAATGTTCCTGAGCTTTTTGTCTCCCTTGTTGAAAACTCTAATTTAGAAGAGATCCTTTAGGACTGTATTTTTCTTGTCCTCTCTACTTTGTTTCTAACTTTTAGACACGAGTCCTTAACGTCTTGCAGCCAGATGCCTGCTGGCTCTCAGGTGAATGTAAGCAGGCATCCTGAGAATCATTCTGCTCAAAAAGTAGAGCTGTGGTCACAATTTGTGTTCCTAGAAATCAGAACAAATGGCAGCATTTCAGTCCCATTTCATCCAGCTGATTAGCTTTGCAACCAGTGCGTGAAAGAATGTGAACTCATCAGCTACTTAGAACTTTGAATAGCATAACCCAAGCAATGGAATTAAAACAATGGAAAGACAATTATATTTCTTTAAACAATTGATTGCAAGGCAAAATAACCCAAATATACTTACAGTTAGAATTAAATTCAAATATGGAGTAAGAATTTCAAATTATTCTTGTAAGAAAAGAAAACTATTCTAATGCAACATTTTTCAAGAAAAGCATCAATGATTTCAGTATTACTTGAGTTGTTTGAAGAAGGATAGATTCTGAGCTGGCATCAACAGATTATTTCCTTCAAAGCTGGCAAAACTGGGATGATTGCAACAGCTGAAAATCATGCTCAGAAGCGTACTAGCACTATTATTTTTATGGTTTTCATCCAGTAAAACTAAGTAGATCAACATAGTCATGGCTGGCTCCAAGTTTTTCAGCAGCGTAGGAGAAATTGGATGTCACTCTCCTTTGGATGAGGATTCAGGGACAAGCTCCTTCTGCCAAAGGAAAGGCAGTAGGAGGAGAAAGGCATGTTTGAGACAGAAATGCGGAGAGCAGGTCTTCCTGCTGTTCCCACACCCTTGCCTCATTCCAGCCCCAAAGCACACTGTGTACAGCCTGGCACTGGCCCCCAGTCCCATGCCACAGGAACAGCACACTGGGAGAACAAGCCCACATTCACATCGTGCCTGTGGGTGCCTTTATCCCACCACTCACTAGGTAAGACATGAGCCTGGTAGTGAAGGACCAGTCTCTTTCCCTGCCAACACAGCCCTGAGGTCCCTCCCAGGAAGCTGTGCCACCCTCAGCCATCGCCCTCCAAGCACTCTCCAGTTGTCTTGCTGCCCATCTTTGTGCAGAGGACAGTTATCAAAATCTTGCCACAAAAAGCTCAGTGGCATGAACGAGAACTACACAGCATGGAACAGAAACAGTGAACATATGGTCAACATACAGTATTACTTACTTACCTTCTTGAAAGCACCTCTTCTTTAATTCAGCAGCAGCCTTTATACCAGGAACAGACCAAAAAAAAAATAAAAAAAAAGACCACATCTGCTACAGGAGAGGGAAGTTCTTACATTTAAAATAAGGATGTTGAGCTTAATACATGTTGTTTGCCTTTCTGGACTTTCTTTACAGTGGAGGCATAACAGTGAATTTATAACCAGGATTTCAAGTTTGTGACATATTTCTAGTAAAATAGATGCCAATGATTTCTTATTCCTTTGTCTTTCTGAGCTCTTTCAGTTATTTTAAGAATCCCTATGAACTTACCAGAATCCGGTTCTGATGGATGTGATTGCTGGCAGAACAGTAAAAAGACAAATAATGAAATTACTCATTTCTCCAAGAACAGTGCTGTATCTGGAGCATAACGAACATTAGGAAGAGATTGTATGAGCTGATGAAAAAATTCTGGAAAAGCTTGTGGAGATGTGGAACAGTGCATCGATCACCTTGTCATCTAATCCTTTATACGTGGTAAGATGGCAAGTTAAATTACTCGGAAAGGGAAGAGCAGGAGGTCTATTTGTAGGTTAAACAGAATTAGAAGTGGATAATCCAAATTTTGCAAGTGGCACTAATAAAAGCATCCATATAAATACTGTTCTTTCTCACAAACTATAGTGTCAGCTTCTGTGGAAGATATGCTTCTTAACAAATAATCTGCATGTCACAAATAATTTTTTCAGACACACAATATATTAAAATTAATGGCATTTTCCCACTGTTTTTAAAGCAATAGTTTCAAAACTGAATTAGGATTTATAGCAAGTATGACTGCCCAAAATGGTACATGACATGATTTTACTTTTTGCTAACCTGCTATTCAATGGGAAGATTAGAAAAGGATGTAAAAAGCATCAGGCAGAAGGTCTGACAAACCATTCATCTCAACACCCTGTAAAGATAATTCTCAGTGATCTAAGATGGATATTGAAGAGGTTCTGGCAGATAAAGAGACTGGCAATAAAAAAAAATCTCTAGGGAAACATTGATTTCCCATCATTTCTAAAAAAGGAATGGATTGCAGAGAACAACTGGCTATACAGGTGTACTGTCTTCTTTACACCATTTCAAACTCTTTATTGCCACTGCAGTGAAAGGATTCTCCTTTTTCCACAAGAGAAATTGCAGGCAAGCATAAATTTCGTTAGGAATGAGGTAAATGAAAACAAATTTTTGTACTTTAAAACCAGACATAAGAATCTATTAGCAATTGTCCTGATGGCTAGAAATGTTCAAAAGAAAGAAAAAAGAAAAAAAAGAAAAGAACCATGTATAGACAAACTTGGTGTGAGAAATCTCTCAGGCACTATTAATCATTGATACATTCATTTGATAGTCACGATGGTTTGACTGCAGCTGGACCATATACCTGGAGAAGAGATATACTATGCAGGTTTAAGATCTGCATAGCTGAAAACTGTGACCTTAAGTGCTGCAGGTTCTTCTGTGTTTCTCAGTTTGCTGGAAAAAAAGGACCTCAGTATTTCACTTATGGACCATATTTTGAGGATGGAATGGGGAAAGAAGCTCTGCCATCACCTTTCCTTCCACTCTACTGGAAAGCAGCAGCTTCATAATGCATTGTCTATTGCACTTTGTTCTCTACTTCCTCTTCTGAACGCATCTCCCATATAGCTTGTGCAGGGGCTACATGTAAGAATAACTTTCTACACAAAATTCACATAGATTTAGAAAACAAAACAGACCACACTTTTTGTAATCGATGCGTACACAGTACAGAGTTTTTGTCATTTTTTAGTCTCAGTTCAGTTTTTTAAAGTATGGAATTAACAAACCTGAGGAAAAAAGATAGAAATCTTTGGAGTTAACACAGTCATCATTTTGGCAAACAAGCAGTCCCTGCTCTGACAACTTCCTATTCATTTTCTCCTGAATATTTTGAGTGCTGCCTTTTCCTCAAACAAGTCTTCTTATTTAACCAGCTCAATTTAATCATGACTCCTCTCCTCCTCACTAGGTCAGAGAGAAGCATCTAAAGCACTGAAGTCACCAGCTCCAGTTACTTGTATCTCGATGAATGAAATCTTGACAGGAGAAACGGAAGAATTCTGTGAATGTTTGGAGTCATGAAATGCACATCTGAGCATTCTCATAGCTACCATTACCAATTAACAAAACCCTGGCAGAGTATCAAGGAAACCTGCGATCTGGTTCTGTAATACTCAGATGAGAAAGGCTGTGCAGCTGAGTGGCCTCACTGAGTTGACTACTAGCGCCCATGTGCATAAAGCTCCCTGTTCACGGAAATGTTTGCAGGAATCCTAACCTTCACCCACACTGTTCCTAACTGTGTGATATGAAGAACAATTCTGAGACTTTTCATCACTTGTCATATTTTTGTAAATTATCCTGAGAATGTTCACATTCTCATTATTCCGGTAGTTACGATGTTTACACATAGACACATCAGCTAGGTCATAGAATTTGACTCTGGACTTCTTTTTTTAATTAGTTTTGCTGACCAGGAACCCACTGTTGTTGAAACAGATGTTGCAGACCAATAATAGCTCTCAGCTGCCACCGGCGAACTGTGGAACTCAGCCCTCACCATGCAGAACAAATGAGTGTAATAAGGGGCCAGTGAACTCCAAACAAGAGGGACACTCCACAAGTTGAGCGTTTACCAGTTTTATCCTAAGCCACATACATTTTAAATGAACTTATTTTTCCCATCTAAACTGTAACTACTGAGCCACTGTTGCTCAAAAAATGCAAGTAAAGTCACGGAGAAAATGCACTTTAGTCATTTCTTTATCATGAATAATTTCTTTACCCTGAGTAGTTTTTTAACTTTATTATTTTTGCCCTGAGACACAGGCAGCAGAGATCAGACTGACTCTTCCAGACCTGAAAAGAAGACCCAGAAAAACTGCATCTGAGGACTGGAGTGAAGCTTACAAAAACTCCTGTCCTGTTCAGTCAGGTACAAAAGGGAACTGTAACACTTGCTTTCTAAAGCAAGAAGGAATTGGTTCCTATGTGCACACTCATAGGCTTTTTTTTAGAAAAATTCAGGTGAACAGCCAAGGTGCTGATGATCCTCAATCAATACTCTCCCTTGTATGAAAAATATTTTATTACAATTAAAAGGCATGTATATACTTTTTCTGCATGGTCATTAGTATTGTTCATCTATATCTTTGCCATTAAATACCTGAGATGCAGATCAGTAAAGATAAGGCTTCATTTTTTTCTGTCTTGTACTTACCTTCCAGGTTTCATTTATAATCTTCCTTAGCCCTCTAGGTTACTTCTTTCACTTTGGTGATAGTTCTCCAGTACCATTAGCCCTTACTGAACTTGTTATGCGTAATTTATTTCATAAATTAAAAAAAATATATTACATTGATCATGTACAGTGTCTATCTCTGGACATGTTTTTGCACCTGATTGTTTTTCAACAAGGTCATGAGTATCTCTCTTAGGTGTAATGGTATATTAATTCACTAACAGACACATTGATATTGTAGAGATAGCATGTTTCTGTAAAGACTTTAAACCCGTATACAAAAGTAGAAGTGTAAGTAGACATGGCTATTCAACAAGAGGCAAAAGCACTGAGATGCTGCAGCAATGCTGTGGAGAGCAAATTAGATAACAGCTTGTGGTGTAATATGGTTAAAAATAAAATAAAATAAAAAAAACAACAGCAATACACAATTCATATGTTTACAAAAACACAGAGCCACAAATTCTCACGTACAGTTACTGAAAGGCTTTGCTTAGGAATCTGCATTTGCTAGTTAGTATTTTAACACCACAGAGATGCTAACAAATTACAGAGGATTCAGAAAAACAAGCAATCAAATTTAAAAAAAAAAACAAAACCATAAATCAAGGGAAAGCTAGGAGACAGCTGAGGAATGGGGGAGCATTGGGTTAATCTAGGATCAATGACATGGGAGTGGGTGCAGATAGACATCCAGACAAAATATGGGAGACAAGATACCATCCTGCAAATAATTTGATTTGCTGAGCTGTGTCTTCTGTTCCATCAGATGCTTTTCAAGCACTCTCAGAGAGATTTCCAAATCCCTCCTCTCCCTTCAGGGTACATCACACTTTGAAAGACACTGTGATTCATCACAAGAACACTCCTAGGAATTTCAACATTACCATTTACAATTATCAAAAACGTTTAAAAGCCAGTTGATCATCAGGGTGAAGAAAGGCCACCCAACACAGACCAGACTTCTGGGAAAAGGTATAAATCCACACTCCCATCTTTTCTCAACTGCCACAGCTCTTGTACTGAGACAAACATGCTATGAATAGCCACTTAACAACAGCAGTCTCTTGATCTGCCCGGGCTCACCCAACGACCAGTGATTTCTGGAGATGACAGAAGGGGAGCGCTGAGCACAGGAAGACGAAGGAACTGAGCAGAAGGACACCCATCTCTGCCAGTATGGCCTTATTTCTGAACAGCCGCAGGAATGAGCTAATGGGAGTCTGCTGTTTTCTCACATCCTCTGTAGCTGTAAAAAGGTGGCAGTAATATTCGGGTATCCGCAAGATCTATGAGATCCTGATTTTAATGGGCATTTGTGGGCACAGTAAAAACAAAATGAAAAGAAAAGGATTTAGAACAAATACTGTCTCAGGAACCTTTCTGTAACACTTATACAATATATAAATCTGTCTAGTAAAGTGAGTACTGTTTAGATTAAAAGACTTGTTCAGCCCTGGTCTGGATGAAGCACAGCAGACCACGGAAGCCACAGGCTTCCCTCTTGTCTTGACAAATACAATTTCTCTGCTCACAGTGATGGAGAATGCCATTCTGAAGACCATTTCCGAGCCTCTCTGTTCTGACTGTGTTACAGCTCTCTTTCTTTGCTTTAACTCTGCCTCTTCCAACATATTCCATCAGGCTTCATTTCACAACACAATCTCAACTCCAAGTCAATACCCAGAGCTAAACTCTTCCCCTAACCCATCTGTGTTGAATTGTTACATTTGTAAGCAGCCACATCTGTGCGACTCCTCAAATCAGGAAGAGCTGACTGTAAACATCTACAGTCAGCTGGCTTTCAGATCCTTTCTAAAGCACCTTTGCCCCTGTGCTCCAGAAAGAAAGCAGTAAAATCACCTCTGTCAGATGGACAGAGACTTCTGCTTGGGAGGATGACAGACCCTGCTTCTGCCTGTGCTCCCTCTGCAGTGGCCTTCACTGGTGGTCCTTTCCTGTTCTAAGACTTGATAACAAAGTCCTGCATCCATGACAATGAAGCCAGAGCAATGGGCTTAAGGCTTCTCACCAGGATTAGTCAAATGTTATTGTGCGTCCCAATTGTAGCAGCTTCCCATGTGATGGGTGCCTATGGCTTCTATAAACAGCATGTCTTTAAACAAGCACTATTTGTAATTCCCAAAACATAAAGCACTCCCTTGAGAGTACAATGGCACTTAAGGGACATCTTGAGACATTAAATAATCTCCACTCAAAACTGAGGAACGAAGAGCTTTTCCCCTCACAACTTTCCTTCTACAAAAAAAGAAAATTCCTTTTGTTTGGGAAGAACCATATATCCACACACTACAAGAGAAAGACAGAAATGTCAGTGAGGAAGAGAAAAAGAAGGGAGGAGGAGAAAGGAAAGGAAAAAGAGAAAGGAAGCCATATTCATATATGTGAACTACAGAAAAGCATCTGGCTCATGTCTGTAACACAGAGAAAAGGGATCACATTTCCAGAGACACATAAATGCTACTCCTAAGACAGAAAGTATGATTCATTTTGCTATCCTGAAAAAAAAAAAAAAGGCACCATTTGGCCTCCCAGCCAGCAAAGTAGACAAAATGTATTGCAGACATATATCAAAAGAGTTTTCTCATGCACTTTGTTCTCCTGCACGAGGCTGGCTCCTTGAGTAGCTTGGCAGGCTGGTTGCACCAGGCTCCCTCAGAGGGCAAGCACAGTGGTACCAGCATCATGTGCCAAGTATAAGAGCTGGACCATTGGAGGAATTGAGCAGATTTGAAGCTGTAATCTTAGTTCACCAGCAACTGTCCCGCTGCTGGGAAAATCTGACAGCTGCCTCTGCAGGGCCATTTCAACCAGTTTCCAGGTTGAAAAGTGGGAACAGGCAGCAAATGAGGAATGATGGAAAAGACGGGAATGGGAATTGGTGTAAAATACGAGGACATTGCCTCCATAGTTACTCATTCTATTTTCTGCTTAATGCACAGAGCTGCTTCAGCTTTTAAATTATCCATTTCTGTGTATGCGTGCATTTACACAGTATACATACTCTTTATATACGTGCACGAGCAGTTAACTTACAAAATGCATGTATGAGGAGATCAATTTTAAAATATACGTTTTGTATATTAATGCACTTAAAGCTCTCCTGCATTGAGTGTAAGACAGTAACTAACTAAAGACAATTATGAAAAAATCTCCATTATTGGCATACTGTCCCCTTAATGCCCTCCTTGGGGTTTCAGGACATTTTTTTTCTTTCTTCTGGAGCATCTGGTGGAGGTCACTCTGGAGCCAGATTTCAGCCTGGAGAGCAGCACGGGTTTGTTCAGGAAGGCAGCTCCTCTGTTTCTCAGAGAATTGTCCAGACTTTATGGGTTTGTCTACATTCTTCTCTGCTACAACTAGGTGTGTAGCCAGGCATTTTTATCATGCTTCCCCAGCACAGCCTTAGACATACCACTGCATTTTTGCATTTTTATATTTTTAAAGCAGTCCTGTTTCCCTGGTGCTGTTCCATTTCCAGTTTCTGGCACTTGTGAGCACATGTGATACAACCCAGGAGATATTTTCAAGGACACTTGGTTTTCTTCCCCATACTGCATGCTCTCAGTTGTGAAACCTTCCTCTTCTCTCCTGGCGCTGCAGTACTCCCATAAAGCAGAAGGAAAACAGTGATATAAAAGCATCTTTTCATTCCAGCATTTTCTCTGCAGTGCATGCCATGGCCGGCCAGCTCAGAAGCCTAAATGTTGAAAAAAAATTCTCTGATCACCTTAAATTCAAGTGAGGGGGACTGAGCAGGAGGAAATGGTCCATTTTAACTGAAACTGAAATCTCTCAATTAGGCTGGAGGGACATTTTCTTAGGCAATTTTTTGGGAGGTTATCTTGTAAGCACCATAACTGGGAAATGAAATGGATCATCAAGAAATTTATTTGGGCTATTTTTTTTTTTTTCCAGAGCCCATCAAGGAAATGTTTCCTTTATAAATCAACTCACTTCTTATTAAAATTGATTTGATCTACGGAACAAGAAGGCCCAGGGCAATACAGAGTTATGTGAAAGTTGATATTAGAAAGTGACGGAAAAGAGAGAATTAAAAACAAGATGAGGGAAGTAGATATGATGCCAACTGCTTATGTGGCATGCCCGCTGGAAGCCATTGAGTCTTTCAACATGCATTTAAACTACTTAAATTGGAGTTCAGAGTGAAATTGAACAAGTCGTGTTTTGTTTGGGGAGAGGCACACTCAGTTCACCACTTCCGCTCTCCCCTTTTCAAGCCCAATGGAAATTCAAGCGAGAGTCAGGGGTCTTATATTAACTACTGAAAAATTGATTTTTATTTTTGCTTCTGAGAATAAAATGCAGTGCCCACCTCTGCAGACAAGAGACTATTGCACACACACATGGCACAACAAATAGCACTGCTTTCTCCTCTCCTACATCTCCGTACAATGGGCTGTCACCTCGCATCTCAATCATGACACTACAGCCACAAAAAAGCTGCACTCAAATATCACTTTGCATAAGCATACCATGTGGAGAGCAATGCTGTCTGAGCGTAACCAATAGTGCTGTGTGAGAATAAAATGCTAGGAGAGAGTGCAGGCCTCACCCAAGTGTGCTGACCAAAGATGGCCGCCGCCACCGTCAGTGGGCAGTGAGGGGTGAAGGGTGCTCAGGTTGCAGCAAAACACGAGGGCCCGTCCGGCTGTCTGCTGCCCTGGGCTGCCCTCTGAAGGCTGCAGTTAAATCCACAGCACTGGATAAACAACTCCTTTCATTCCCACACCAACTGCTTAGAGGGGACTGCAGTTTTGCTAGCGCCTGGAAGCGCTGGAAAAGCCATGTGAGGAGTGCCGCATTTGCAAAGGTTATAGAGCAAAAACTCACCGCTTGGAGAGGGCTGCATGGGGACAGCTGCTGCCTTTCCCTGTGCTCACAAAAGCCGCACAGCAGGGCTGCACAGGAGACAAATGGAATATTAAATCTGCCTGTTTAACGTAATTTTTAAAATCTATAGATTGTCATAGCAAATGTTGGCACTAAGTGTATTAGGTTAAGTCATGCCACTCTGCTTTTTTGTTTTCTTGGGCTAAGAACAAGTTGGACGTTCATAAAGAACGGCCCTGACAGTACTCTTACAGCTGACTGCCTGGTAAGGAATGATGAACAACTCTACAGCTCTATGCACTCTACAGCAACATGCACTTCTTTGTCCATGTCCATCCAAACCCACCTTTAGCAGATTTTGTATAGCTTAATCATGTGATTCATCCAGCTTATTCATATTTCTCCTTATTTACATTTGTTAAAGTGTTTCCACAACAGTTTGCCCATCATGATGAGGAACAGAAGCACGTATGTTTCAGCAGGTATCACACAGATTTATTTCCTGCACTCATTGCTGGTCAGCTGTTTTAACGTATTAGAAACATGATTGAAACCATTAGCTCAATTTTAATGAACTCCGTGTGCCATTTCAATTTTTTCTCATGAAAAAAAAGAAATAAATTGTATATTTCTGAGCACTCATAATTAAGATAAATCCCAGTTTAGTTCATTTCTCAAGTGTTTGATTTATGAGAATCCTTTGTAAAAAGATACTTATGAAAAATAAACACAATTACCTTTAGATGATTGCTTATTGCTTCCAGTAGACTTACAAAATTTGTGTGCATGTGTGTGTTAGATAGATGTTCACAGTTCTACAGATTATAGCATGGATGTAGCAGGGAGGGTACTCTGAGCCAGACTGCTTTCTCAGTCTGCTTTCCTATGGAAACGAGTCTTTGACCAGCATGCTGTCCTTGAGGGAATGTATGAGCATGTGTTTGCCAGAGATACTCTCTTTTGAAGCCATTGGCCTATTTCAGCTAAATTTGACAAAGGTAGTAGAGATCTTAAAGATAACAAAGTTCCCACTGGCTGTTGGCATATAGCAGGTTAAAGGGAAACCTCATTAATGTCCACAGCCCAGGTAAGCAGCAGCGTGATCTTGCCCCTTTAGAGAATCCACGAGGGATCTCAAAGCCTGGGTTTGAAATCCATTCCTGTAGCAAAACAGACTTCAGTTCTGTGAACTACTGAGTTGGGTTTAGGTTTTTTTTTGTTTTGGCTTGCTTTTGATGTTTTGCTTTTATTCATCTACTTCACTGGTATGCTCTGTAGTTTTTAGTAAAGTAATTTCTTCCTCCCTTCATTTGTTTGCCAAAGAAAGATTTCTACAGTTTACTTCTACCTCTTTTGCATAGCATATTAAATTAAACTAGTGCCACTGTTTCTGCACTATGATAAAACTGTGACACAGAGAAGTGAAAAGAGTCCCCCTAGAACAACTACTGGTTGACACAGGAACAGCATCACAGACCATCAATCTCTCATCCGCTGAACACTAGTATTTAGGCATAAATGCTGTTTTCTAAACCCGACACAGGGGAAAAAAGAAAAGCCACAAAAGTTTCTGGTCTGCAAAAATCTCCTACCAGTGTTCACCCTTGTGGATGACATCTTACTTACCTCTGCAATGTCATCAGTCTGTCAGCAACACACATAGCACAAAACCAAACTGTCCGAAATAGGCTTTATCTCTACTTTCAGATGAAGGTTCTAGCTACTCACTGACCTATTCCTACACAGACCCTGAAGATGGAGAAATTCTTAGGACACTTGTTTAGAGCCCAAAATAGGATAGCGCATATTCACTGCCCGCTATTATTCTGTGCACCAGAATGGGATTCTAACATTCCTAGCCTCCAAAACATATTGTAAGTGAGAGAGTGTAGTTTAAAGGTGTGGCATATACAACAGCATGAAGCTGAATGGAAGTTTTCCTCATTATCTTGCAGACTCTTCTTTGTGGAGGATGGATCCTGATCTGAATGTGTAAATGCAGTATGGTTGAGTTTCTCTGTTTCCAGGAGGATATTATTTATACCTCCATTACAGAGAATGGTAAGTATTTTTAAAAGGAAAATACTTCAAAATAGCAGTCTTTACTAACATCAGAGCCAGGTCTACTCTCAGTGGATCAGAGGTATCATGTTTTCTCCAAGAGAATAAAGACAAGCTCAGCTGCCTGCATTGATGTAGACATGGCCTCTCCCTTAGTTAAAGTACTCTGTTTGGAAAGCAGTACTCAGCTTCCAACCAAAAGTATGCACTTGTCAGCTGGGCATCCTGGATTAGAGGACTTAAAAAAATATTTAACCAGCAGAAGAGAATCTGACAGAAAACTATTATAATTCAGTATTTAACCTATTTTTGTAATTACTAGGGCTTGAATTACAGTAATTCCAACTGAGATGGGGCCCAGATGCTAGGCACCATACAAATACCTAACAAGAAACTGTGGCTGCTCTGAGTCACTTACATCCGGATTCTGCAAATATTTAGGACTGTGTTTAACTCCACTACTGTCAGTATTAATGGAAATGCTTGTTGAACAGAAGGTAAAGAGATGAAACCAACAAGAGTCAGAGATTTGTGATTCTGTGATTCTGTGATTTGAGACTGAAGTGTTTAGGTGTCTAATTCCCACTGGTCTCAAGATGTTAACTCAGATCTGGCCTTCTGTGACTTACTGACATTTGCACAGCAAATCTTAAACAGACCCAAAGCAGTGTACACACTTACATACTTGTCTTTCAATCCAGTGCAAGGCTGTTTCTAAGATGCACTTCAAAATATCTCCTCGTTATCTTACATGTTTGGTTTTTTTTCTGCTTATAGCCCCCAGCTATCTTAACCTTTGGGTGCTGTGCTTTCCAGCTTCTCAAAGCATAGTGCAGTAGCACCCCAGTGCTATTTGTTCAACTCCACACCCAAAAGCCCTCCATGCCCTGTGAACTACTGGTTACCCAGAAGAAATACACTGTCAGCAGTGAAGCAGAAAGCAGGAGAGTCTGTCTTGCTACAACCAAAGCCTGTACCCTAAACAGCAATATTTTAGAGACTGCTGTGGATTAACAGTTGCTTTCTCCTCTTCTCATTTCCCTCTTTCCTTTCTGGCAGGACTGCAGGCTGAAGTCTCCCTCCCCACTACCTCACCCCCTGTTTGCTCCCTCCCTTCTCTCACTTTTTAAAAATACAGTTTTCTTTCAAGTCCTCTACAGTTACAGTGTTTCGGCCATCAAAGTCCCCTCCCAGCCATTTTCATTTACCTTGTGACTCTGACCCTTTGTAAGGCTGAGGATTTTCAGCGTAAACCGATCCTCGAGGTCCCCAAGGATGTTATTCTCATTTATTCACTCAGCCCTTTGAATGGAGCAGCCTGGAGTTGGCAGCGGTTCAGCAGCCTCACATTCAGAGAGCACACAATCCTTTTTCTTTCAGGGGCCTTTCAAAATAAGGCCCAAGGTCTGTCGAGGAGCTTTAAGGGCTGTCAGTCTTGCAGCAAGTTACGTTTCATCCCCGCCACCACTGAATGCGATGAGCAACAGAGGGATAAAAGCACAGAGCAGGCAGCTCCCAGAACCCTGCAGTGCATGCCTTGCAGCATGGCTTCTTCTCCATCAGCTTGGCATGCTCTGGGGATATTTGTGTCCACCGTGACTGAGCCCACCCCAGCCTGGCAAAGATGCTGAACCTCAGGATGGGGAACAGAGTGTAACCCCTGCTCGGCCCTACAGGAACAGCTGGGCAACGGAAACCGCCTTCTTCAGGTGTGTGATGGAGCCAGTGAACACCTCTAGTGCCATCTGTGTGTCCACCGGCAGTCATTACCTCTGACAGCTGGCCCTTTTCAGGGAGTAAAAGGCCCTCCTTCACATTTTATTGCAAAATGTTTGGGAATGGTCCCCAGGGACTGATAAGACAGAGGCACGTCTGTGAGTGCCCCAGAGGGAGAGAAGGCTGTAGAGGAAGGCTCATGGTTCTGAACCACTGTACCTGCCAACTGGTGTGTCACAAAAGGCTAAAATTACCAGCCGGTCAATTATCTGATTAAAGAGAGCCTTTCATTTGAGATTAAAAAAAAAAAAGGGGGGGGGTGGGCGGGGGGGGGTGGGGGGGGGGGTGAGAGAAAAGAAAAAGGAAAGAAAAAGAAAATCCTGGCTGAAAAGCAATACCTCTGCTAGGTTACCAGACTTACTAGAAGTGCATTCTTTGTTTTTTACTTTTGGCAGTGATCAACAGCATAGTCAAAAAATGAAGAACCATGGGGAGAATAAACATTTTGCATTGATGAAACGTTTTTTCTGCGTTTCTTTCCTTTAATACAACATGACCTCGTTTATCTCCCTCTTTACAAAAAGGCCGTATTTTTAAAAAGAACAACTGCCCATTTTACGTATTTCTATCTTTGTTCAACTGATTAAATAAGGAACATTCTCAGGGAAAGCTATACAGATTTCATTAGTTTACAGTTACCTTGGAATCTCTTTGAATTACAGCAAGCATAAATTATCGTTCTGTCAGCTAACATCAGAAATACCTCTTTAAGGCTCCTGGACTCAACAACGGCTGCTAAGGTTTGGGAATAAATGTACGATGTGCCGGGGCTTCACCAGCTGGTTAATGACCTGCCGCAATAGTTATAGGGCCCAAGACGAAGCTGAGGAAGATTAACTAATCTGGCCAGTTTAGTTAGCTGGCTCAGAGTGCAGAGCAGTGTGGAGTGTGTGATTGTAAACTTTATTGTTTGACCTGTGCTCAATTAAGAGCTGGATTGTTTTTTGGGGGTGTTTGTGGGTTTTCGGGGGTTTTAATATTGTATTAATAAAATTTCTAGTGTTTATCCTTTCCGGTTTGAATAACCAAAAAGGGAATTTGCAAGCAGAGGAGTCACCAGACTTATTTCTTTCAAAAAACCAAATACCATGTTTTCTAGATACAAGTCAGAGAATCGTGTCAGACTGCAAATTATTTGTGCATTACAACAGACAAAACTGGAGACAAATGTAGTTCCTCTTCCTTTGCATTCGTTCACATGGTCCATCCTTCAATTCCTTATCACTGAGCTACAGATGAAATTTGCAAGTGTTATCTCTGTAAGCCACTAGCTCCACAAACTCTCAAAGTTTAATAAAATCTGAAACTTTTTTAGTGTCACCCATCTCCATTCCATTTGATTTCCTATCCAGGCAATGTGAAAAAGTAACAAAAAGGGAGAGTGTTCATACAAGATTGACATGGCCAAAAAAAAAGCCCTAAAAATAGAGGTATGTTATTGTAGTTACACTCCAGTTAAAATGAACTCCCTTTTAACACATCTTAAATCCTTTCACTTTTATGTAATTGTTTACTCTGCTACTCAACCAAGGACACACAGACAGTATCTCTTAAGTATGAAATATTTTTATAATGAAACACTCATCTTTTGGATTTGTTCACATACAGGGAAAAAGTATGCCTGATATTAAACATATTTTCCTAGTTGGTTTCTACTTTGGACAACGGAAAAGAATTGGCAGAAAATATATTACCTTTCTAACGTTTTTCACATTGCTTCAAAGTAATTCAGCCAGACTGAATGTGATCAGGATATCCTGTCTCCCCTCTCTTCTGCGGTACTGACCAGTACCAGCTTGGCATCTGGGGGATGGCAACCTGATGGAGAGATTTCTTCCAGTTCCTGGAGTGTACATCTCAAACTTCAGAACATTTATAACCTTTCCAAAGCTCTTTTATTTAGATTTTCTATTTAAACTGAATGTTCCCATTAACTCCAGAAATCTTGTTCCTGCATTTTTACTCCTTCAAACTATTTATCTCATGTCAAATAATTTCACAATCTCCACGAGAGGATTAAAGTGACTAAATTCAAAGAGGAGTGCCTCTAAGCCATGTTCAGCTGCCTCCTCATGCTGGAAGGATAAGGCTCAAATTTTAAACTCTTTGTTGCCTGCACTATTCTTGGAATCACATCATCCTTTCATCCCTAAGTCCCAGTGTCATTTTCATGTCCTCTGCAGCTCAATTTTTTCTGTGACAAAAGAGATGTTTTGGTGTTAATTATATGACAAGGTTCCTTTCCATGAAAACAGAGCAGAGGGATTCATTTAGCTCCCAAAAGCCTCTGCTAGACATTTCTTGTTTGTTAGTCCAAGTGGTTTTCTACTCTGAATGCAGACCTTGGTGAGGTCGATTATTTGCTTCTTTATTCTGCTTCTATACTATTCTCTGAGCCAAGCCTCAAAGTAGATGTCACTAGAGCAGAAAATGCCATGGTGCTTGAATGAGGATAGCAGCAGTGATAACTTGCCAGAATACTGTCCTATAGTCCTTTCAGCTAAGTCCTACTAGCAGCAGTATAAAATATGAAAGTATCGTTAGCTAGAGAAAAGCTGAGAAACTGCAGGATTGTTGTTTTGGTTTTTTTTTATCACACCTAGGATGAGGCCAGATATGATTATAAACAATGAATGTTAGAAGTGCTCATAAAGCTGTAAGTAATGCAGCTCATCTCTTCTAATATGGAAAAGTATTATAACCCATCTGATTTTCCCTGCCCTCTGTTTTAAGAAACTAATGTTGAAGACATGCAATTTCATCTTAGTTTGCTGAAAGTAAGCTAGTTGTGTCAAGGCTGTTTCATTGCATAGAATAGAGGCACGTTTTTCAGGTCTCTAAATGCAAGTTTGAGGACGCTACAGGTGACACCAAGGACATGAGGGACAATGTAATGTCCTTCTGACAGTCTGTATGCCAGCCTGGTTTTTAAGGAGAGCTTTTATAAAAAAATCCAGAAGCCCCCAACTCATGACTTTCTCTGTAGAGTGGAAAGGAAACCAAGGGCCTCTAAAGTAGTACTGCTGCCCTGGTGACAAAAGAATAGCAAATGTCAAAAAGCAAAGTGGCAAACCTGAGGAGAAGGATGAGTTCCTGCATCCAAGACTGGCTGCTCTTATATCCACATACTGGGAGTTGAGCTCCTGAGGGGAACTGGTAGGGAATAAGAGGGGCAAGTAGAAGTGCACAAGTGGAGGCAGCCCTGCCTGTAAGGGCTGAGGTGGAGGACACAGCCCATGGGCACACCTGGGAACCCATCAACTACCTGGTGATGTTTGGAGTCACTGTTTTCTATAATGAAGTTTGGCCTCGCTTGTGATGAAACATAGCTACAGTGTGGAACACGCCAGGCCAAGGTGGCTGCTCAGCAGCTTTGTTTAATGCATGAAAGCTGAATTGAATTTCCACATCAGTAGTCCCTCCCATTCTCTACCACGTTTTAGGAGCAGGAGTTAGCAGCAACAGCAAAATGAGGCTTAGTGTGAGGAAAAGGATATGCTGGGAGAGACCAACCAGCTTATACTACTTTGAGTGCATGGTCAGTTTTTCAAGGACTGTGTGAAAAAGCACAAGATTTTATTAAAAGCATATTCCTTATAGTAAAGTACATTGTTCAGCACCCTGACCCTCCAGTTATTTCTTTTTGTGATGCCTTGAGCTAAGCAGAAGTAGTGAAATGTAGAATAAGGGCTGCTCCACCGCGGCACGGAGGCCTATGCTACTGGCAGACCACAGAACCGGGCCACTCTCCTAGGCATGTCTCAGACCTTCCCACGCATGGTGAAATTTTGGCAGTTTCACAGCAGACAGTTTGATCTTCCCTCATAGGTCCCTTGAGTTTAAGATTAAAGGGGCCATTGGATATCTGCTTGACTTCATGCCTGAAGAAAGCCTCACAGTTTTACTGCCCACATCTGACCCAAGATTCATGTCCCCACACCACAATGTTTTCCTGAAAAGCATGGTTCCATCCTGCCTGTGTTACCGCTGGCAGGGTCATGCAGTGACTAGCCTCAATGAAATACACTACGTTTTGTGTTTTCTTACAAAACAAATGCCTTAACAATGCCACTGTCTCCTTGTGTTCAGCCCTGTATGTTTGAAGGTGGGTACAGACACACAGGCAAAGCAAAGTTTGTAAACTGAAATGCATCTTTTCTTAGGTGAACTACTGTAGTTGGAAAGGGTTGACTTGCCCATCTTTTGTCTGAAATAGAAATAGCAAACTCTAAAATTAAATACAAGTTGAGAACAATTATCCTGAGTCCAGTAGTCCTTATACATGTGGGAAGGGCACTTCTTCATACAATTTTATTTCTTTTTATATGGGAAAAATATGGAGAAAAGTGTAGAAATGTTACCACAAGCCTCCCTAGTAGGAAACTGTCTTTCCTCTGGGCAATCCTGCAGCCGCTTGTGCAGCTGGGATTTGTCATAATGTCAAACAAAACATAACCGCACACGCTTCAGATGGATTCCAGAGGGACCTGCAGCTCTCAGTGGCACGGCCAAATCTGAGCAGGGCGGTTTGCCATGGAAATAGCTGATGGGCCGTGACTAGGGTGCAGTGCTAGCATGACGTGCCATACAGTTACAGGTGTCTGTATAATACAATGCACTGTATAGGACTCTGCCTCCAGAGCTTCTAGAGGAGCCTCAGGATAGCAACCAAAGCAGAAGAGATGAAAAGAGAGGGAGGACTTGGGAAGACCCCATGGGCAGAAGAGTTGGAGTTTCACTGCTGGAAGCGCTGGAAAAGACTGGCTTTCAGTGCTGCTTTTGAAAATCTGGCCTACAAGAGCCAATGCTGTGAAATATGTGCCTGCTAGGAACTTGACACATGCAAATAAGCTACTGAACTCAGTTAAGGTACATTTAAATGTGTTTGAGATTGGTGCCATAGTAACCAGTAAGGAGATATTAATCACTATGAGTTAAAGTGTCTTATGTAAAGAAAGGTAAAATAAATACCAATAATCAAACATTCATGCCAAGAACATTTGAACAGTACTTTTATGATCTTTTTTCAGCAGGAAAAAAAAAAATCTAAGGTAAACAAAATACTGATAAAAATAAAACACCATTAGCATCTCTGCTTTCCTGTTGAACTGAGAATCTTTAATTAACTGAGGTAGAAATCTTTTATTTGTCAGTGGGTTTTTTTATTTTATTTTACTAACGTCCCCCAGCTGCCACAATTCATGATATGCTTAGCAGAAACTGAAGTGTAACTGAAGGTCCAGCCAAATATCTGTCTGCCGGTCTCACTGTCAGGATGTCATGTTTCACTTAATTTGTATCTGATGCAACTGGTGGGAGAGACAAAGGAAATCTGTAGCACAGAAGTTGTCTGTCAGGAAGTATCACAGTGCTTTTTCTTTTCTTTTTTTTTTTTTTTCCAGAAGAAACTAACACAAACTGTAGATACATACAAGATAAATATTATCATGTTAATTTATTCTAACAGAATCCATTGAATTTTCCTCCTAGACGGATGTTTTTTTTCATGCAGCAAACCATGGATTTATCTACAGAAAAACTAGACTTCTGACCTTATCTTAACCTGATACTTCTAAAGTTGCAGAGAGAGCTTAGGATCCAGCACAGAACACTAACACACATTAGCTGAAAAGGGCAACTAATTCTCTGTGTGCTCTTATTGTGCAGCAAAAGTGAAGTCATGGAAAAACTCAGGACAGGAACAGTAACCAGCAATTCCTTCCCACTGTTTTTCTTTGCTGTTTTGTTGTTTTTTGTTCCCTAACTTAGCTCACAGAAATAATCTAATGTCCACTATAGCTTCACAGAATTTTCATTAGCAGATCAAGGCGTGACTGAGCTGCTGAGGTCTATCATAACCTCTGCTGCTAATCTCTGAGTGATAATTTCTGTACTTGGGTTTGCTACTGGAGAAACTGTATGTAAACTTCCCACCTCATTAACATTCTTCTCCTGCAGAAACATACTAGAAATGAGGCCAGACTCAAGAGCTGACCTACCTCACTTTTCCTTGATTGTAGAGGAACTATGATCTAAATTTGGATACTTTCCTTTAACTGAATCAAAGTGTTCGAACAATATTTAATTGGGAAGTTTGGGTGTGAATCAAAATTTGTGGATCATATTCTCTTAAAAAAAAAAAAAAAAAAAAAAAAAAAAAGGAAAAAAGAATGCTGATTAATTTTACACAAACCTCCTTTCTTTTCTTTTCTTTTCTTTTCTTATCCATTACAGCAAAATGCACTTTAATAGTCAAAAATTACGTGTTATTACACTTACTTAATAAGTTATTATAAAGAAGAATTTGTGAACATTATCAACATTATTTTAGTTTATAATGGATGTGTGCATCCCCATAGAGCAGAATTAGTTCATTGTTTTCTTTAAAAAAAAGAAAAAGAAAAAGAAAAAGAAAGAAAGAAAGAAAGAAAGAAAGAAAGAAAGAAAGAAAGAAAGAAAGAAAGAAAGAAAGAAAGAAAGAAAGAAAAAGAATTTTATTTATTTATTTATTTGTTTGTTTGTTTGTTTTTAATTTGTTGCTATATTTCTTTCTCCAAAGCTTCATCTTCCTCTGAGAAGGTAGAAACAATCCCGACAAAGTCATGTTCTTAAATATCGATACTTTACTCTGCAAGGATATGCAGCGCCTCTTTGTTGGTTCATTTCATTTTAAAGCAGACAAGATACAGTAACAAATACCAAGAGGTAACTTACTTCAGACATCATAGGAGTTTCTAATAAGCAAACATTTCTATCCCAAAAACTCAACTTGGCCCAGCCGGAACTTATACATACTGATGTACTGAACCATATAAACCATATAAACTGATGGGGAAAAGCTGAAATGGAAATTCCACACTCACAGCACATCTGTGGAGACTCTGTTTAGCCCCATAGGATACAGCAACACCCTCTTACAATAAACAAAAGTTTAACAGGAAACACCTCACCTTGGGGCTTTGCTGATGCGTTCAAACTACAGCATCCCAAACTTGTTAGGTCCCAAATAGCCAGGTGGATGTTTTGTCCCACCCCTGTTGCACCTGTGCCAGGAAGGCTACCTTTAAATTAGCAAGGGCTAGAGAGGTGCCATTCAATCCACCTCACACAGTCTGGTCAATGTGTAGCTTCCATAGTCGCTAAGAATAGCTGATTCCAGACATGATACTAAAACAGATGTGATTATGACTTGCTGAGATATATGATGTGCAAGGTTTTAGCTCGGTGTTTTAAGAGCCTTTTAAGCAGAAAGAAGGTACAAGCCAAGAACATGCTACAAAGAGTGCAGATATATGTGAATCACTCTCAGACAGGAGGAGAGAAAGAAAAACCAATTCTCCTACAAATAGGCTGCCTACCAAACTATGTAGGACCACTTCTCGTTACACAGGGAGACAGCATGAAAGCAGATGTTTTAAGTTGTTCCGCCATACTGTAGAGAGCCCAGTCTAAGCCAAATACAGAAACTGCCAGGTTGTAGCAATGCATCTCTCCTGGACAGGAGCAGCCAAAGTCCCACTGGTAAGTATCACCAAAGGACAGAAAGCACTGGAGATGTAGGGCTCTATCATGCATCATAGAATTGTTGTGTTTACATGAATTTCTGAAAGAAGGGGCAATTCATAGAGTGGAATTAAAATCTGAATGAAGTAATGTCTTGGACCCATTATTCCTCCACGATTACAAGTCAGTATCAAGTAGGACAATACATGAAACAGAAGTGTTAAATTCAGTGGGGCATTTTCAGTAAGATCCCTCCTGCAGCCCCTGGGTACAATCTCTCCTCATAAGCTGCCATGCTGGTCTTGATCCTTAGAGGGCTGCCAGACTCCATCCCAGAGCAATCACAATGATGATACGCTGATTTTAGTAAAACTGAAAATCAGTCATTTACTTTGGAAAGAAAAACCCTTTGGAATAAAACATTTAACACGAGCACCAAACTTCAAATGCTTAACTGAGATAACCAGCCAAAGGACTGACAAAGAACTGTGAAACGGTGGGTATGAGCAGCAGAAATCTCCTGGTACTCAATGAGAAAACTGCTTTGAAAGCCAGTGTCATGGCGAGGGTGATTTATTTTGGTTGTATTTTCTTGGCATAAATTATCGTAACTGCGTACTTAATAATTATAAAGTGATACATCTGTAAAGGAATTTAAATTTCCCTTGATTTAGCCTTAGTGGGAGAGTCATGAAGGGAATGAACCAGCAGGATTGTTGCTTTTTCTGTATAGAGATTGGTCAATTAGACAGTAAATATAGGCAAACAGTTCATTTTATATTGGCAGCAAATGAAACAGAGGCTCTATTTTGACAATATGGATGTAAAAAATCTTTAGCATGGCACATTTGATTTGTAAATTTAGTGAGTGGGAAAAAAAGTAACCAAAATATTAAAATTAAGCAAATTAATTTGTTTGGACAGGAGTTATACTCAGTGTGGAAGTACTTCCCATAATAACAGAATGTAACAGGAGCTTTGTGTAGTAGCAATTTTTCTTTTAAACGTATACATATGTACACATATTCACAAATATATATGAAGATGTGTATGCATATATATGTACATGACAGAGTATATGCATAAAAACAGAGATAACATTGAATTCTTACTGAACCCTAATAAATGCATTTTAGCTCAAATACAATTGCATCTGAACTGGGTAGCTTCAAACACAACTACTACTCTCCAACATAGATGTCCTTACCAATTAAAATGGGAAATCATCTTTTGAAGAGTATCTATTTAGACCCCCACTTGTTAGGCTACAGAAGTGTACTGTTATTCACATCTTCTTTCCAGAGGCAACAATATTACTGCATTCAAGGACACCAGGACATCTTGGGGCCTTTGAAAGTACATCTTTTACTGAAGCCTTTGAAATTCTGTCCCGGAAGTGGGGATTTTGCTGTTTACAAAACAAGGAAAAAAAAAATTAATATTCAACAGAATGATTAAAATCTTGTTGTATCCTTGTAAAATTTAAAATTAGAAAAATGCATGTATCTTTTACCAGAGTTTTCCTGTACAGGAAGGAAAGGCGTTCTGCCACATTGCTCACATTTAATCTCCTCAGAGTATTTCTGATGTGGTTCTCTGCTATGTGGGATGGTTGGTAGGACAGAAGGAGAGAACCTCAGAGAGCCACAGGGGACAGCAATCCTCCTGATGGTTCCTTTGAGGGGGACTAGAAATGCACTCCTAACCTATCAGCATCTCCACTAGCCAGATCCATAGCAGAAACACATGAGATAACTGTGATTTTAAGAGTTAACACTTGGACATCCCTCAGCTACAGTTATTAAAGAATAGTTACACAGTGGGCCCCATAGCTTTTATTATTATTCAGAGAGACAGGCTTTCAAAGGATTCGCCCATAACCTACTGGAGATATGTCTACATATATGATTACTAACAGATCTTATGCTACTACAACAGTACTGATTCCATCTAGAAGCTGTAGCAACATGGCAGTGTGTGGTTCCCTTTATCTTCGTAGCTTATAATAAGGCAGATACACCATTTCTAAACTAAAATTAGTTTATAAATCAGCTGGGAGGGAGGGAAAGTCATCTTGGCCCTCTACCACATAAAAACAGATTTTGTGTATCAGACTCATGGTACCATCTCATAGAGCTACTTGAACTGTGTACCAGGCACCACTGACTGCTGCAGAATATCAGCAAGGGTCAGGGCCACAGCACTGAATCTCAAGGTGCTGCATTAACCTGTGTGTTTCCAGCTGTTAAACAGCAGTGGAAATCTGCAAAGTATGTAAGAGATTTCTTCATGCTACATTTTCACTTGCTTTACTTGGTATAGAAGTAGTAGGTGATGAAAAGAACAGGATGAATAGTGATGTGTATGGCTGTGAAAGAGAGAGAAAAATACAGCTGGGCATCTCTAACGAGATGCAGCCCAGTTTGTGAAAAAAAAAAAAAAATGTTTGGGCCCAGGGCCCTGGTGCAGTACAGACCCAGATTCTTTGCAAACGGGAACTAATTGCTAAAAGCTCTCCAGAGGATATTTGTTCATTCCTTTCAGTTAGCATTGGCAAAGACTTAGAAATTTCATCAAGAGGAATGATCTCTTATAAGTCCTTCTTTCTTAAATCTTTTTTCCCTTTTTACTGATGTGAGGATTGGCACCAATTTAAGTAACTTCTTTCATCTCTGAACATGGACATTCTTAAATTGGTTTAACAATTTAATCCATTTAGCTGAAGTCCAATCCAGTCAAATCCATTCAAGAATTGCATGGAACAGACCCTCAGTGTTTTACTCAAACCACTGCTCTCTTAGCAAGAAGAGTAGAAATGGCAGCTTTGGTCAATGAGCTCATACTGCTTCATCTAATAATCTGCCCTGATAACCTGTGCTGACTCCTGGAAGTCTTAGATGGCCTTGTAAATTGGCTTCCAGTGGGAGAGAAGTCAGTCTCTGAGGCTGAGCAGGGCCATACAAATACACCAGCTTTATTTACTCCTTCATGAAAGTGGATAAAAAAGAGATTATCACAGTCTCTACAAAATCTCTATACTTTACACTCTAATTAGCACAGTAATACTTATATCTCCTAAAGTAATATCCCTTCAGGGCCATCCTTAAGTATCATCACTATTGAAGGTTTATCTTTTTTTCCAAGGAATTATTCAAGTGCAAGGTAGCAAATATGACATATTAACCTAGTATTTCACCATCCGTTAAGCATTTGCTCATAACTGAAGACCAGGTCTGCAATGCCCAGCAGACTGAAGTCATCTAGAATCTCGTGCTAAATCACAAAGGTAAGTGTTTCAAGAGTCGGTGCTTTTTGTAAACTTGTACTAATGAATCTAATGGCCAAGAAGTAAATTTTCAATTCTGCTAAAATTTTGCCCAGTCACCCAGATGCACACTGAGTGCTTTGCTCTGCACAGAGGCATTCAGAAAAGCCCACAGTCACAAGCATGACATGGGTCTCGGCTGCCTGGTCAGCTCTTCCCGTCTGCTGGTTCCAGTCTGCAGCCTACAAATTACAGGCTGCTCCCGCACTGTGAAATACACACTCTGGTCCCCCACGCTCAGTTGCTCGTTGTGTTATTTTTATATTCATGAAAACATTAAAGTCAGGGTAAAAGGGACAAATAGTCCAGATTTGAAGATTTTCCAGCTCGACCAAAAACTGCTGCATGGCATGTGTGTTTAGCATTAGGAGGAAAATAAATGTGCTGTTTTCAAATTTTTGCTTCAGGGTCAGCCAACATCAGTCTACCATGTAACAGCTTTGAGGGGGGAAAAAAAAGCTTCACTTAAGGATATATCTGCCAGAGTAAACAGTGCCTCAAACCAGGGAAATCTAAAGCACATGCCTTATTGTCAAGTTTGGTTTAACTTGTTTTACAAATCAAAACAGCAGCTCAGTTTTTAAAGCCTATTTTTAAGTCCACTAGTGTTTTATCAAGAAGGTTAAGGACCTACATTACTGTTTCAGTCCCTGCATTTTAAATCAAAGATGATGGACCAATTTCTCTTCAGTGAATTAATGCCTTATCCCAGTCTTACATGCACCTCTTCCTATCTCTCGTCATGTCTCATAAATCAAAAGGTAAGATTCTCTCTTTTAATTGTCCAGGTATACCCTGTGATCTCTGAAGAGCGTATGAAATGAAATATGTTTGTGACCCCAAAACACAGTGGAAGCATGCAAAGTTTTGGTCTCTCCCGTGAACAGGAGGAAGCTTGTGCTCGGATTTTGCTTCTTAGGAAACAAAGCACATACCACAGAGAAACCTCCTGCACTTCGGATGTGCACATACAATTCTTCTGATTAATGTGGGAGTTTTTGCATGCATATCTGAGGGAAGAATTTGGCTCTTCATTGTTTAAATAAAACACTGAAGAATATTTGAGGAGAAAAACCAAGCCTGGAATGTTTAGAAGACATTTCCAAGAAACTCTAAGAAAGGAAAAAGTCTTTGCCAAACACAGACAAACCTCATCAAACCCTATAGCTTCCTTTCAACTTTTATTGTTTCTGTTCCCCCTCAAAACAACCCTCAGCAGGTAATTCTGCTTGCTTGACTGAGGCTGAAGTTTCATTATTATTTTATTCCATAAGTCTGAGCTGGTGGAAAGAGGAGATTGGCTTCCTCTCCCTTCTTGCCTATCCAGAGCTACCAGTGCCCTTGCAATTGTATGTGATTTTTTAAGTTCAACAGGGAGTAGGGAAACGATCCAGCTGAAAATGAGTTTTCCCTCACTCTGCTTTCCCAGCACTGCCTAGCTTCATGAGCAGTAATATCAGCATAAGAAAAGGATGGGGATATGCAACAGGATGAGCAACAGAAAGGAGAGACTGTGGTTTTCATCTCAACCCCCATACAACATTACCTGACACAGACATACAACCTCAACATGAACTGAAGAACTTGTCCAAGACAAGATGTGATTAAACACTTTGCATGTCTTTGTTAAATGTAGCAAAGATGGAGCTGTACTCGACGGTTGTGTCCCTTCCAAATCAGGATAGCCTGTGATTCTAAGATTCATTTTGGGAGGAAAAATAAGATGACCTTAAAAATAAAGACCTTAAAGAAAGGTTTTTTAAAGGGTCTTAAAAAATGAATTCAGTTTTTAAACATTCCACTATCTATTTTCAAATTATCCACAATAAACTTTTCCATTAGAAGACAAGATCCATTTGTCTGAGACTGTACATAGTATGCATGCCTGTCTCAATATGTGGCATATAACCATATGCATTGATGTATGATTAAAAAAAAAAAAAAAAAAAAGAGGAAACCACTAATTACAGTGGAAAAACATCCAAGGGATGGAACACCTTCACTATGAGGGCAGGCTGAGAGAACTGGGGCAGATAAGGATATTGAAGCACTGAAATGGTTTACCCAGAGAGGCAGTGGATGCCCCATCCCTGGAGACATTCAAAGTCAGGCTGGCCTGTCTCTGAGTGACCTGATCTAGTTGTAGGTGTGCCTATTCATACCAGGGGAGTTGCACTACATGACTTTTAAATGTCTCTTCCCACTCAAATGATTATGATTCTATGTTTCCTATTTACTGTTGTCTGTCTTGTTAGTGCAACACTGCTGAGCATATCTATTTGTAAACTGCTCGTTTGGTAATATCAACTAAGATTTTCTCAGCTTTGTTGTTGATTTTTGCATTTGTTGTTCTCATGGAGAAAAATTGGCATAGTTATCAGGGAGTCTACCTCCTGATCACTATTGGTTTTTTTGGGTCCTGGCACTGAACGAGCTTTAGAGTAAAAATAACTGATTTTTAAAACATTCTCTGGATATCAAATATTTACTATAAAAGGTGATCCAGATCAAGCAAAAATAGCTGCCCCATTTTATATAGAAATCCATCAACACTGAAGTCACCTCTATAGAATATCCAAACCATTACTTAATCAACATATGTTAAAAAGGTAAAGAGGTCAAAGCGATGTTTAATGGTCAAATTTTGAAGTTAATTCAAATCTGTGAGTCATTACTTACTCCGGTAGGACTAGTTATGTGTATGCAACTCCTCACCAACATCAATATGTGTCCAGTAGATCCAATGTCTTTCAATAAGGCTGCAGGAGATGCAGTCATTCAGGTGTGAAGCTGGAGTGAGATCAGAATTTGGCTTCAGTTGGTATATTAGTAAGAGCTGTAGCAGAAGTACTGACAGTAGTATGCAGTTGGATTCAATGGACAAAGCAAATAAAGTACATATGATTCCTGCCCAATATTATCCAGATTGCTTTGAGATGGGCTGAAATGTAACTTTTTAAAAGGATTGGTGTTTAAATGGTTTCTTCCCTTTGGGCAGCAAGAATGACTGATTCAGCTTCCAGGCATTCCTGTGAAAATTACTTAAATGGCACTTGCCGAAGCCTTCCATGCTAAATTGGGAAGCTAAATAACATTCCCATTGCACTCAGGACTGCAAAATGTTTTGCCAAGCAGATTCTGGGATTTTAAATGAAGGAATTTACATAGATGTGATTTTCAGCATTTTCAGGAGACCTTCACCACCCCAAAAGGAAGGTAATCCTGCATCAGTGTTCCTTCCCCTCTTTTTTCTATTTCTTCTTTTCCCTCCAGCTTGGATCTTGAACCTCAGTCCTGCAAGCTGCCTCCTTCTAGAGTGACCTGTAGTAGGAGGCAATGCAACAAGTGACCCTTTACCCTGGGCATGGGTGTTACAGAAGGTGGATACAGATGGTATTTTTGCATAATTATGAAGCAGCTGTAAAATGCAAAATTACCTCAGACCATCATCTGCACACATATGGCCCCAGCCTACCCAAGCAGTTCATTTTTCCTAAAGACATTGGCAAAGAGCTGCTTCCTCCAGCAAGCCTCCATCTGTCTGGAGTCCAGGCTGCCCATACATCTGGTGTTGACAGCAAATGCCTTGGTCATTCAGGGTTCCAGGCCATGAGGACCACAAAGAAGTAAAAACTACTGTCTGAAACTGCTGTCCAAGAACAATACAAATCAAGCACAGACAAGATCAGGCACATTCATCCCTATCATGCTGCTGATGCGCGTAAATTTTATGTCTAGATCTACATGTTAATGGTGGGCTTCTTCTGTCATGTGTGGGAAGGCAAAGGAGGACTTGAACAAATCCCTTGAAACATTGCCTTGTGGAATAGGATAGCTGAGACACTGTCCTGTTTGAATCACTGTGCAGAAGTCTTTTGTTGCCAAAAGCCAACATCTTTAATTTTGCTTTAGACTCAAATTTAGCATGCAGACATTGAGCTCAGAGGAAGACTTTTTTTTACAGCAGTTGGCCATTTTAATTATATAAAGAACATAAACAATAAATTTCTAATATTAGATACATTTCTCACAGTCCTTATTACTGAAAATAATGTCTTAGGGCCACATCCAAAGCCCACTGAATCAGTGGAAAGCATCCCACTGACCTCATTGTGATTGGACCAGGGCCTTGGTTTCTTAAAATAAAATTTTACAAGGTGCGGGCTAATCCTATTCCACATATTTTTAGTAAAATGGCTCCATTTTTCCCCCCATTAAGATCCATAAGAAACTAAGACACAACCACAATAACGTCTTGGCACCAAATATTTCATAAGGAATTTAAACATAAATAGGTTTTTTTGAGACCATTTTACACCTGGGCTCCAAAATGGCTGGCTGAGAGTGAAGGTCTCAGGGGCAGCAGTGAGGGCCCATCACAATAGGCAGCATTTGATTCATTTTGAAGTGCTCTGAGAACAAGGAGTGGTCAGCTGCTTTTCCCAGAAAACAAGAAACAGGACAAGAATAAAGCTGCAGGTAGCACCAGCCATTCCAGAGTGCTTAAAGAATTCTACCAATATTTTGTTAACTTAATTTTTCATATATATCTAGGCTCTAGATGTCTGTAAGGAGTTAGAGCTACCACAACACTGTGTGACAAGCTGTGCCTGCAGTATGTCCAGCCACACCAAAGCCAGAAAGTAGTAAAGAACTCTCAAAAATGTATGATTTTGTGATTTGCCAGCCTATCATCCAGCCCATAATGTAACAGATAAGCCTTAGATAAACAAATGAAATCTAGAAGGAGGGCAGGGGGGTTATCCAAAATGAAAATATGAACATGCTCCCTTTATTTTACCCTCAGATGCTGGCGCAAACTGAAGTGTTATGAAAGGTTAAAAGAAAGCACAGTCTCATGAAAACAGAGGTTACCTCTCATGCATCAGGAGGAAATCCCCCTCTCCAGCACTGCAGGAACCACCAGGCCTGGAAACTTTCCCTGTGCTGATATCTACAGCATGACAAAAGGTGTCATTTTTAGAGGATGTGAAGTCTGTGGAAGGAAGAGGAGAAACAGGAGACAGCATGAGAGGAAAAAAAAAAAACACACCATAGTGAAAAAATACAGGTAACACTAACAAGAAAGTAATGTTCCCAGTATACCCACAATTTTTGGCAGTCATTGCTGTGATATTTCTATGGTTTCTTCGACTTTTTTTCCTCTATGAGTTCTATGTTACCTCTAGTGGATTTTAAGGACCTTGCTTCTAGACTTATAAAAAGCCTCCTGGACAGCTTGCTGAGCCCTTCACACATCAAAACAACATAAAAGCCATGGCACAAATGGTGCTGTGCCTTGATCCAGCACTGACTTAAACACTGTCATCTGTAGAGGGCCTCCTGTAATGCCTTCCAAAAATGGGTTTTAATGAGATCTGGATGTGGAGTTTGCCTAAAAAGCATGCAGCCTAGGTTTCAATTACAGTGCTCTCACAACCTGACACATTCAAGGAGTGTTTCAACACATCAGCATACAGACATGAACACCATTGGTCAGACAATAGAAAAGGGGCTAGAAAAAGACAAGGAAGACAAAATGAATCCGTGACAGCACCATCCAATTTCACCATAAAGAGTAATGTATTTATTTTATGCCTGAGCCAAGGTTTAAATTGCCAACAGCTTTGTTGTCATACCCTTTTACCCCACGCTCACTTTTGCATACAGCATATCACAAGACACAACAATTCATTTTCTCTCATCTCACTTCCTGTCAAATCCTCTTGCATAAGGATTTCTTGCCACATAACTGGGGATTAAATCACCAAATGATTCAACAGTGCAGCCTAATGCACATTTTGCTTGATGCTTCCAGATTGCGTTAGCCCAGGCTCGCCCACCTCCCTTAGCTTTCTGAACACATGCTCATGTTCTAAAATTAAATCTGATTTTAAAAATTATTTTTCTCTTACCTAAAGAAGATTTGAATGTTCTTGTCCCCAAAAGGCCACCGAGGCTGCATTGTGGCAAGCCTGGACCTCATTCTGAGCTCTGATTCTTCAAGGTGACCTAGGAAAAACATCAGGGCTTGTAAATACACTTCAAAATCAGAGACATGAAAAACATATTTTATTGTTATAAAAAAAGAATTTTGAGGGTTGCTCTTGTAAGATGACATACCAATGTGCCATATAAGGAATTCATACAGGGATTCATAAGGTTGAAGATCTTTAGATAACTTAGTATAACATCCTAATATATGTATTTCCGTATTTTATCTAGGTGCCCCTCAAATTAATCCTGATTTTGTGTAGATCAGATGTTACTATTTTCAAGCTTATCTAGATAATCAGTTTCCATTGAACAACTTGGCCAACAAGATTCATTGGATTTACTCTTGGCATATACTGAAAGGTTTATTTAGCAGTCCTGAATCTGTCGTTTCATAGAGCAACTGGTCACAAAAATTCCAGTGTGTTGCCCCAGTTCTTGAACTAGATGTTTCAACCATTCCTAAACTCTTCTGTATACTTAAAACCATTCCATTAATCAATGAATTTCTGTTGTTATGTGAAAGAAATGCCTGTTGCTTTCCTAAAGATAATCTTCGAAAAGGTTAGTGTAACAACTTATATTTTACAGAAAAGTTCACAATAAGCAAATGAAGACATTTGACAGCCAGCACAGAAGTGCTGTGCTTGTTTAGAGGAGAACTGCAGAAGGTTCAAGAGTGCCTGACACTGGGGCACCCTGGGAAGATGGTGTCTCTTAGCTGTCATGAAGGCCACTCTAGAAGTGGGGTCTGCTGGGACTGGAGATCCCACAGCTCTCTTGAGCCCACTCCTGACCAGTCACAAGAGGAGCAGTGAGCAGGCAAAGGAAGATGCTTCCCAGGGCACTTTGTTGCTGCAGTCAGTTGTGGCTTCTGCTGGGAACTGGTGAGGCAGACAGAGCTGATGGCCTCCAGGATTTGGATAGACAGTCTGGGTCATGAGGGTTAGGCTCAGGACAAATTAACAAGCTCCCCCCCACACTTTAAAATGCCTTAGTTTTCTGTTGTTTGCTTTTCCTGACTGCACAGGCTTCCAGTTCTGTGAAAAAAAGACTACATGCTTGTGTTGATTGTGATAAACGAGAGCAGCAACCGGTCCACTGTTCACCCACACATCAGACTCATTCCCCTGCACCAGCTTTGTTTTTATGATTCTGAAGGTATTTCAAGTTTGCATGTACTCTATTTGCCACACTAAGATGCCTTTTTTCAGCCCAAGAGCTGAGTTGCTCACACGCAGCAATTTAACTATCAACCTGAGAAATGCTTTAAAATTAAAAGGCTAAATATAGAAGCAGTAAAAACTGAAAACAAAAGGTGTCTGACCTCTCCTTAAAAGATGAGCAAACTGCCTATCTTGTCCTAGTCACTCCAATTTCAGCTGCTGAGCTACCTGGCAGCAGTGCCCATTGAGAAGAGATTCATTCCTAGAGACACAGGTTACACCCAAAAATCAGTGTTTAGACAGCATGGGCCACCAGAAACTATACTGGCCATAAATTTATTCAAAGAATGGTATTTCTGCTTTCTCTGTGAGATCTTGCAGCTAAAAATTTTAATCAGGATTTCAGCCTCAGAGATCCCATCTTCACAAGCATTAAAAATTTTATTATATGCCAATGCAAAAACTACATAAGTACTGGAATTTAAAATTCAATAACACAAGTTTGCTCCTATGGTTCTTTTGATACATTCTTGAACTCCAGAATCTCAGTTCTTTAGAAGCCTATCCCCCAGTTTTTTTAAGTTAGTGAAGTTAGTAACTAAAATACGCTTTGCTGTCAGTGCTGCAGAGAGAGCTGTGGGTGGGTTTTCCTGTCCCAGAGCTCCTAAATCATTCAGTTTAATTGCATCATTGATATAAGCGTTAAGCTGTAATTTTCTAGTTTGCCTCTGGGGTCTCCATAACTATCACTCGTGACAGGAGGAACAAGAACGAGGATGATAAGCACCTGTCACTAACCTCCAGAATTACATAACAGCTACGTTGGGTTACATATCAGATCTCGCAGGGCACACACCACATACCAATGTAAATACAATCATTACCCACAGTCTTGCAGATTTAAAGAAATTACTAAAGTATAGATGGCAGCTAGGAATAAATCTGCTTTGAAAATGATGCATGTTATATGTAAGGCTGGGTGATATGTACAGTATTTTTTCTTCTTTGCAAACTACAGAGAAAGCTTTTTACTGATTCACTGAGTAGTTATTGAAATACTATTAAGAACTGACTCTGATCTGCCTCTAAAAAGAGCAATGTGATTTTAAAAAATCCTTAAATAGCAGAATTGGTTCAGAGAAATACCTACTAAGTCTTAAAACAGATTAACTTGATGCCTATGTTACAGAGATTCAGCTGTACATTCTCAAAAAATGTCCACACAGATGTTTACAAAATATACAGTCAGAAGGAAAATTTAGTCACAAGTATTCGACATATGCAGAAGCAATCTAATAGTAGGCATTAATTTGGATTTACAGTTCAACAAGAGGCTCAAGACAGACATATATATGGTAAATGAATAGCACTTCTTCAATATATTTGACTTTTACTAATGGAGAGGATTCCATGGGATATTTTGTGTAGGTTCACAAAATTTAGAAGTTAATGTACTGAAGTATTACTCATACTTTCATATCTCACTCGACTTCAGCTAACGAATGGGATGGTGCTAAAGAGAGTGTGCAGCTGTAAGAGGAAGCAGAAAGCATGCCTTCTAATACGAAAAAAAATCTGATTCAATACCGATAAAATATTGCTACCATGATTGTGGCCAAATACTGAAACAGTGTGCCAGAGAGAGTGTGAGATTTCTGATCCTGGAGATATCAAAATTTGATTGGAAGAAGCCCTAAGAAAACGCGAAATAAGCTGGCCTTGACTTAAGCCAGGGGTCTGCACCAGGTGATTTCTGGAGGTACCTTCCAGCCTAAATTATTCTGTGATTCACTGAGAGTGGGTCTAAACTACCCCAGAAAAGCTCTGTCTCCTCTATTAATTGTCAGCAATTTTAACTGTTACATGAGAGCTTGGAATTAACTGGATATATAATAGGCACAGGAAATTAGATTTTCTTCTTTAAATTAAACTGTCATGGTAGAAAGGAGCAAACTGTCATGGTAGAAAGGAGCATAAGTAGGGATTGATAGTGCTGTGCAGTATGTTGCATAAAATCAATGGCTTTTGTTGATTTTTTCATTCCTGCGTAGGATTTTAGCTTCACAAGTACAATGGAAAGTATTTTAAAGCGATATAAAAGACAGGTAAGCATTCCTTGTTCTTTATTCCTATGCCTCATAGTTTTGCCTTTTTCTATACTTTTTTTTGTCTTGTGTCACTGTTATTGCTCCGCTCCCTCAAGTCACTTCTAGCTTCTCTGTCTTTTCCTTCTCTGCCCTAGTTCCTGGCCCTCCCTTTTCCATTCTTTTGCAAATGTTATTAGTTGCCATCAGCTGTGCCTCATCTACAGATTACAGAAAAGCCAGAGGCTGATCTGACTTCCTTCATGTCCATGGAATTAAATTCATTTTCTATATGAGTAGCTTGAAATAATACCAATCATTGCTTAAGACAAGATCACCACGGCCTGTCCTAAACCCAAACCACGCTGCACCAGAGGGTTGGAATTTGAACTTCAATTTGGAAGCAGACTTCGAGTCAAATTGTAATTTTTGAAGCAGGCTTTTTTTTTTCTTTTTCTTTTTTTCTGCAAACTGTCTGAGAGAAGTAGAAAAGCATTTGTAACAGTAAAATGTATGGGATCCAATGGAAAGACAGCCTTACAAATCAGTTGCAGGGAAACTGTCTGTTGCCATTTGTTTTCCTTATACTCCTCAAAACAGTTTGCATGTGTTCTTTGTTATGCTGAACTGCTGCATCAGTTTCTTCTCCTGCGGGTGTTAGCTAAAACCCTGTATCAGCATGATGACCACACAAGTAATCAACACAGAAAGCATTTCTCTGAGAGAAACCTCTCCTTCAGCCAAAGGTTAAAGTAGCAAAATATTTGTATTTAATACTTAGCAAGTATAAATAGGGTAAAACAGAACCTGGTAATTGTATTCAAAGAATCTTCTCCACACACTTCCAAAATGAACATTTCTATAGTTCTGAGATAACAACTATGTTAAGCTGCATGTAAAACTGGAAGTACATATGAATACTCTGAATTAAAAAGGTGACAGATTTTATGAAGTCAGTAAACAAAGCAACAGATTCAGACTCAAGAAGCATTTCAAGGTTTTAAAATATGGAAATGAACAAACAATAATAGTAAGAAATGGAAGTTCATCAGTGAGGAATGGTTGGGTTACCTGTAATGTCACAATGGATTCACCTATTAGCAACCTGAGCTACAGACTTAATTCCACTCTTAATTCTAAATGTAACAAGCAGAGTTACCACTGCTTCTTTGACCTTACAGTGCATTGTCTCCAGCCTGCAGCTGAGCTGCTGTTCCTGTAAGCACCGTATGCCAAAGACAAAGGCATATGAAAAGCATTTGCATTTCCAGCAGACCCAGAGAACTGTCCTGATGGCTTTGCAGGTAGATACATTTGGACATTTTGCTACAAATTGTTCTTCCTAAAAATTCAACTACAGGTTATTTCTGGGGTGCAGTGGCGAGAGAGCTGCACTTCACAAGGCAGTTCTCATGTGGTGGTATGTGTAGGAATACGGATATTTTTGAAGTAGAATTTCTATCATTTCCTATTAGAAAAAGTTGGGTTCACCAGAACTGGAATAATAATAATAAAAAAAAACCATCTGTGGCTCCTGCCAAGCAGTGGAGTAATACATGATATGAAACTTCAAAACCATAGGAGATCCCACAGTTTGTGAACGCACAGCTAACTCTGAGATGCAGGGAGCACAGTCCTATGAACTGCAGCACCTAAAATGCACTGTCATGTGGAATTGAATGAGCAAGACTTAAAGTTGGAAAGCTTTGCAAGAAAACTCCTGGTGACAAGTAAATTTGAAGTGAAACTTAATTTCTAGTATAGAAAATTCACGTCAAGTAAGCTCAGCGAGCAAAGTCTTAAAAACATCTGCTCTTTTACAAAACTCAGTCTGTATGCATATGTGTATGCATGTGTGCATGTGTGTGGTTCGTGTGGTTACTATATAGCAGGTCACTGAATTATCAAACCAGTAATTTTGCCATTAGGTTTTCAGTTTGCTTCTTGCACGCATATTCTGTGGTCAAGTCCATTAGTAAGTTACAGTGATAAACACCTGGAGTCTATCAAAAACAAAGAAAGACTTATTCTGTAGGTATAACTGGCCTGGTGAACAAACCAAGCAGAGACTAACTGAATAATACAGAACTCAAGTAGGAATATGTTTTTTATGATGTGTCAGCATAAGAGAGATCAAAGACTAAAGCCAAATAAATAGCAACTGGGTACCAGCAAAGGAAACATATTTAGACTTGAAGTAATCAGAAACAAACCCAGAGTGTGCCAACACTCTCTGAATTCAAAACTAACATTTTCCTCCTTCTCATAAGAGGTTCAAGAGCTGGCAGACTTTGTTTTGTTTTTAAATCTACCGGGTTTATTACTGGCAGGGATTTTTCATTTCTCACAGACAATGGACTGCCAAGCTCAGGAATCATCCCCTCACCCCATCACCCCTTCCTGCTCGTGATTTTAGGGAGTTACACCCCCTACTGCCCTCTGACTGAATGTTCCTTGGCGACATGGTGGAATTTGCCAGCTTACATTAACCATTCATTGAGTTTGACTCCTTATCTGGAACATCGCCTGGTGAACTGAAACAATCTGTCGGGCACTCGGGGACTGGCAGAGCAAATTTTTCCAGATGGTACAAGCAGACACCCAGAATTACATGCCAGCACTGTTTTGTGAGACAGTTTGATCAAAAGGAAAAGCCTAAATGACTAACGTTCATTGTCATGTTAAGTACCTGCAATGTATCTACATAAACAGCTTTAAATGACTACTAGTACTAAAAAACACTTGCAGGGGGAGAAGGGAGAGCAAGAAGATACAAGGGAGGCAGTAAATTGACAGGCTGAGCCTGAGGGCAAAGACTTACATCTGCACTTGATTTGTCAAGGATTTACATTAGTGAAACTTTAACTCTGCAGATTACGCTTACAGAACAAGTTTATGCAAATAAAGCTTAGTCTACAGCGCATGTGGGCCCAGACGCAGTGGATTTGGCAGATTTCATTGAGGCAAGTGCCTGGGTTTAATAAATTCATTTACATAACGGATTAGGACATCTGGAAAAGTAGCATGGCAGTTTACTGAGATATAAATAACGTTAATTGAAAGGTCACAGGTATGCAAAACACTCTACACATGCAAAAGGAAATCATGGAAAACTAAGGGGCAAAGACTTGCGTTTTTCCCTTGGTTACGTTAAGCTAAGCAGCAGACACCAGCTACTCCACATCTTTCCAAATGACACTCTCAATTTCAGTTCCCATTAGAGATCCTTGCCTCACGGCAGATATGCACGTAAACGGTCATCTTCTCCTTAAAAACAAGAAATAAAAAAATTCAGTAGTTCACATCACTCAGCATCAGAACTTAACATCTAGAATCTGAAGGAACTGCCTCACAAACTGTGATTTAATAAGCAGTGGGGCTGATACCTCAGTTTTGCCCAAAAGTCCAATATGCTGCCATGGCAACATCTCTTTTCAGCAGTGGAAATAACACTGAAAATTATGTTTGCACCTAATTCTAAAATATATGCTTGGTAGATCTCTGGATCTACACACTACCATTCTGGTGAACTGATAAATATGAGATAATAAAAGTTGTTTAAGGTCAAGCAGTTTGCTAGAAGGATACCATAACCCAAGGTAGATTAATAGCTTGGTAACTAATTCTAATTCCCTTTCATTATTTTTAAGAGTATAGAATGACATCGTTTCCAAGCATAAGCAACTGTTTTGCAGAGTACAAGCAAGCTTTTTTCAGAGAGTCCATATATTTATACCTCAAGCAGTTTCCAATAAAGATTATTTTAAAACAACAGACATATTGCTTATACAAAGCTAAAAATACCTTATTTGGAGATTTTTGCTTTTTCCAGGCTTTTGATAAGCTTTACTTAGTTGTCTCTTCTCCAAGGTATTAAATGAATGCCTATGAAAGATTTGTCTGCAGAACGTTGTCTGGTTGTGCAAAAACCCTGAGTCAAGTGACTTGGTTTTAATTCCTACCTAAAGCGGAGCACTGTGTTAGAGCTGCTGCAAAATACACTGAAGAAATAAATATGCATAAAGCAAAATATGTCTACTACTTGGACTTAAAAATGTCAGTTTTACTGTTGTGCAATCCAATTATATCATTGCTATATTCAGACAGAGGTGGAAATCTGTTGAAAATATGGGGCAGAAGCAGCTGGACTCACGTAGTCAATGGGAATGCTGTTACTGTACATATTGATCTTGTCCAAGCAGTTCAATATGTAAAACTAAAAGCCAAGACATATAAACATAAGGTACAAACATATCAGCAGCCATGTTCAAAACGGATTATGTTTTGGAAGGGCCAATTCAGCTGTGTGCTGCTGCTGGCATCTGTTAAGAGCAGGGGAAAACGCTCCTCATGTCTTGGTCCATGAGCCAGATATATCACTTCATTCATTCTTGCAGTGGGATGTTGATAACATCTGAAAGCAAACATAGGTGATGACTCGGAGAGGCTGCTAGTAGGCACTTGCAGTTCTCATTCCAGTTATCATGCTCTGCTTTGGTTGGATCGTTTTCCCAGGAGAGAAGATTTTCCCAGGAGACATTTTCCCAAGGAGACAACTTGCTTTAGAAAGTAGACATGCTCATTAATGAACAAAAATTGTGATCACAGTCCCAATGTAAATTAGACTACAGAGCACCAAGAAATGCATCCCAGCTAAATTAAGCTAATTAGAGGTTGTTCAAACTTGAATCTGTTTGTGAACTTTCCACCTAAGGAAATACATGCTGAAGTCATTTCTTTTCCTCCAAGGGTTATGGTAGATAAATGCCAGCAGACTTCAACTATTCAGTTCTCTCTATGGCCAGTTCCAGCCCATCACTGCACAGGGTGCAGGGAAAGAGCTTCTAGACTTTGCTTTTCTTTCTTTGATATTCAAGCCATTACCCTGCTCTCAAGTCAACTGACTTTGTAAGTCAGAGTTCAACTTCATGTCCTTTGAGAAACACCACTAAAAGATATATTCAATTTACTGTAAACTTCTGCATCAAATTCCAGATATTACCAAGCTATTAAATCCATTTGTAGCCCTTACAGCACAATATTCATGTCTGAAATAATTCTTGAAATAAACTGCATACCAACTACCTAGCTTACAGGTAAAAATTCCCTTAAGTAGCCCTAGGTCTGACAGCAGTGTTGTTGCATGGACTCTCTCACACCGCTGTGAGTCATTCTTGTCAGCACTGCCCACTGTACAAACTTTCTTCTCTCCACATCTTCTCTACTCTGAGAACACAGGGTGAAAACAGTCTTATTTCCCTTCAGTGGAGATGCAGCATTTGCCTAGCACTCTATAAACTGAACACAAAAGAAGCTTATTCTTCTCTGTCTCTGACCAAGTTAATTGGATATTACCATTATTTACGTTATCTCTGTCAGATGGCATTAGCTCCCCTGCTCTCTCCCAGAGTATCTGCTGAATGATACAGAGCTTGTGGAAAAGTTGATCATTATATACCTTATAAGTGCAACTGGAATATTGTGTTCGTCAAGGTAAAAGAGATCTTCAGGCTTCCCAACATCCACACAACAGCTAGAGCTCACCATTCTCCTATGTGACCCTTGGCAGTAACCAAGAACAGCAAACTGGAGATACTAAACTTCCCTGCAATCATAATTTTCACGACCTGGGTTGAGAATTTAAATTCAAAAATATACAGAAATCCAAAGCTATAGTTCCCACAGCAGCTATAACTCAGTCACTGGCATTTGGACATGCATTGTAGAGTACAGACACAGTAATGCAAAACACTAAAGCTACCCCTGGTTATGGTTGGCTGGGGGAACCATAACTCTGAGTTTCCTGACTTTTGTGTTAAGATCTCAACCATAAATATTGCTTTAATGTAGCTTTGTGCAGCGGGTTTATATTGGCATTGGGAGGTGCTCATACGGAAACAGTAGAGAATTAGTGTGGTATGCTTATTAAATGAGTAATGCTTTTAGAATAATTCCTGGGGTGAAATCATGGCCCCAGTGAAGTCAACAGAGCCAGGGTTTCAATTCAGAAACATCTTATTTATTCAGGGAAGAAAGCAGCAAAGGTCCCAGTGGTTTTGTTCTTTATTAAAAAAAGAAAGAATTTCGGATTAGCTCCATCCCTCCAAAATAGGGCTCTAAAGGAGTAATCAATTTAATGGAAACAACCAGGAAATGGCTGGGGGTGTTTTCGGCCTTCATAGAAAAGCTTAGATGTTGTTAAATTTCTTTTGTTTTGCTTTGCTGTTTTCCACATTAGACTCCCTAAAGTGTCTTTTTTTTTTTTCTACAGAAAGTTATGTGACAACAACAAAAAATTACTTACTGTAATTTTACTTACTTTACTGAACTTCCTTTTACTGTTTATCAGTAGATGACTACAGAGTTAATGATCCTCTAGAGTGTCAAGTAACAGAAGTATGGTCCCCAGTGAAGGGGTTTCAATGGAAAAGATTAAACTAATATTGGTATTAGTTTCAGTTGTTGATTTCTGCATGCTTTTTTTTAAGGTAGAAGTGACATACTATTATTTTGACTGACAGGATGCTAGAGAACTTTTATCCCATTGGACTGTTTTTTCTTTATCGTGATTTAGCTTACACAGGACAGCCTACTTGCTATGGAAATTAAAAAAAAACAAAACAAAACAAAACAAAACAAATCAGAGATAGGCCAGCCACAAGAGGGGAAAAAAAAAAATGTATCTTGCAGTCTGTGATCAGCCAGAGGAATGCTCCATTTGTGCCAATCTGCATTGTGTTTTCAGCTGGGAAAGACACTGTGCAAACTGATAGCAGATGGTAGAGCTGAAAATAGGTGCTTTACATATTTGATTGAGAGCCAGCATTTTGTCATTTAGCTGTCTCACGTCATTGCACTGTGTTGTGTTGTGCAATCGTGTGTGACAGGCCAAAATCAGCCTTACCAACACAGTGTTTTCTGTAACAAGACTCTGCATTGCCCTGATATAGTGAGCAAGAACTTGGTATGTTTACTGTTTATTCTTCTTGGAAAGGCTTTCTCCCTTGGAAGCAAGCCTCAGAGGAAAACTTCTGCTGGCTTTTCCTAATGGCAAGGGCTGATGGTGGCACTTGGTGGAATCTCTGATCAGAGATTCTCAGGGTGGACAACACAGAGCTGATGGTGAAGGCTCGTAAGGGGAGAGGGGCTGAAGAGAGGATGATCCCTGCAGAGTAGTTGCAAGCCATGCAAGCTCAGTGCCATTGGCTTGCCATGCAAAATGAAAATGTTCCAACTCTCTGGTAAAAACTGTCATGTGGCAGCATACCAGCACCCCCCTATTTTTAGCTACAAAGGCAGCTATGATTTGAGTTCTTTCTTTCCTAGCTGAAGCAGTGCCCTTGGATTACTCTGCCATGAGCTTGGAGTGGTACATGATGGTACACTGATGCCAGACCATTTGGGGTAAAGTCTCTTCTCTAAAGCATGGTAACTCTATTTTAGGAAGCTATCATGGTTTTCTTAATTCATGAATCTCAAAACTACCAATTTCAGTGCTGGCTAGGCAATAGCTCGTCTGCTCCATTACATTTATCTACATCTATATTACATTTATTTACATCTGAGCAAGAAAAAGGAGGAAAAGGGAAGACAGAAGATGAGTATTACTTCACATGATAATATATGACAATTTTCTTTCATGAGACTGTCTCCATCGTGGTACCTTTGCAACTTTCTAGATCTTTCAGAATGCTTTTTACAAAAAAAGCAATGGCAAAAAAAACCAACCAACCAACCAAACAAACAGGAAAACAGGTCTCTAAAATTTTCATTTAGAGTCTAATGAATGCCGATTGTTAGCTCAACGATACCTTCTAGCTTAGGCTTTCTGAGGGTGTCTTGCTGGGAGCCTCCTCCTGCAACAATGCTTTACTTAAGTATGATATCTCATTCTGCTTTTCAAATTTTCTACACTTGGTGGATGCCACTCCCCTACTTTCCACATTTATTGTCATTTCCAAACCATCTTATATGTTGTCAGGATAAAAAGACTGACCACATTGCTTCAATTCTTCGTTGAATTTGTCTTTTCAGTAGATTTGTTTCCTCTGAAGTTAAAAACGATGGAAAAACATCCATAACTCCAGTCATGTTAGATGTTGGGACAACACAACATTAAAAGGAAAATAAATTCTTGCCATCGATTCTTGTCAATCAAGCCTTGTAAGCACAGCCACTACTAGGTCAGTCCTCATATCATTTCTGTTCCTTTCCTCCTAGATGGTTAACAAACCTCAAGCTAATTAGAGGAGGAGCAGATAGACAAGCTGACTGGCTTTTCTCCTTTGTCATCACCTATACACATATAACATGAATATTTTGTTTTGATTAAGCTTTTTTAATGAATCTTTTAATTTCTTTTTGACAAAAATATCTCCCAGAATTATGGCAACTCAGTGCAGCTGAATATAATCCTCCCCAAATACACAGTAGGCCGTAGGCCTGGGGCACACATGCTTGAGAGAATAAAGAAAACACATTTGGTGGGTTTTGCTTTGCAGAAAAAATATATTTATGGCCATTTCACTCCCCAAATGAGATGGGCTATGCCTGCTGCATTGGGACTGATGTATAATATTCTCTAGAAACAAAGGATTGCTATATTTTCTTAAACGTATATTAAAATAGCAAAACCTGTAAGCAGCAAGACATGATGATTTAATTTTCCCAACTGAAAACTGTTCTATGCAGAACTTTGTTTGGAAGATGTTTTGGATGATTAAAGAAATAGAATAAAATGAACCTTAACATAAACCTTTAAGAACATTACCATTTAAAAATTTTTCAGGAAAAGACCCTTGCTTAAAACACTAGTCTTTTGTGACATAAGTATTTTTAGAAGGGTTTTTACTTTGCATTGGATATGGATTAAAGTTTACAATTTGTTATGCAGTTTTAATTCTGCTTTTAATAGTACTTAAGGTATGGTATTTGTTTAATTTTTAAACTACACTGCTTTATTGATTTCTGATAGAGCCTGGAAACAAAACAAAAATTAGGCACAGGTTAGTCTTTTTCAAAATGTTTGTCAGACTTTTAGTTTGGAGAATTAAGAACACATGGCACAAATCCCAAAGATAAAACATAAATTACCTGTTACACAGAAACATAAATCCTTTTGTATAGCTGCAAATAGGCTTAATTTTCCTCTCCTGGATTTTCCTTGAGATTCGCATCCAAGGAGTCCATTACCTTCAATGGAAACTTGGAGTTGTATCTAGTACACAATCACTCCTTGCTTGTAATTTCTGCGGTGTGCAATGCTAACTCAGTAGTGTAGTTCTTTGAGATACATTTGGCCTCTGTTGGAGTCCATGGCTCTGACTGCCAATTCCCTTGTCCAGTCAGGGTGTCACACGAAAAGAGGTGTGGCTGGACTGTGGCAGATTTTTCCAGCATGGCACTGAAGAGATCTGGAGAAGCAAAAAGGATCCATAGGAGTCAGCCAGAGTTTTGCTGAAATGTGGTGCTGCTCATCTCTTTAATGATGCTAGTGCCACCTGGAAACTGCCAGCTCCTCCTCTCTACTCCTCTTCAGGTAAAGACAAGGACAAGGATAAGGACAAAGTAAAGGCATGGGTTGGTGGGGAGAAGGAGGGAGCAGCCCTTATCATATGTCCCCATCACTGAAAAAGGGACAGCTCTGCCTCTTATGACCCAAACTCCTGGTAGCTCATACTCCACATGTGAAAGGCAGCCCAAAGTTCCAGCAGGAGATGTGGCCTTCTGACACACTTCTTTTAAAAATTTTTCAGCCACAGTCAGTTGTGGTCCAAAGATCTTAAAAGCAAGAGCCAAGAAATGCAAAACTACTTAATAGTTTACAAGCTAGGCCTTTGACAGAGACACTCATGCAGACCTTCCTCATAGTATAAATTTTCTTAAAGCAAGCAGTTACAGTTCAATGGAAGCACACTTAGGCATTTGCTATTTATTCATTTTCAAACCTTGTGCTTTGACGTGTACCAATAATTTGTCCAATATCCATGACACCCATGGGACAAAGCACTGGTACAGGTCTGTGGAAAATAGTGAAATCAATAGAGCTACTTCAGATGTGGACAGGTTTATATGGAAAAGAAATCTTGCTCATACATCATACAAGGGATCTTTGTTGCTGTAATCTGTTCAATAATTGTGCGTTTGTTTGTTTTTTTTTTCCAGCTTACTTATTGGCAAGTACAGCATCCTGACCTTGTTCTTTCTTTCTTTTGGAAGATTTTTGCATAACAGAGAATTTTCTTTTTCCT
>NW_024962252.1:47233592-47262505 GCF_019238085.1 Lagopus leucura | reverse complement strand
TCCTCTCCTCTCCTCTCCTCTCCTCTCCTCTCCTCTCCCCTTTCCCATTCCCTTCCCTTTACTTCTCTCTTTTCTCTCCTCTCCTATTCTCTTCTTTCCTTTCCTCTCCCTGGAGTATATTCTGACGCCAAACCAAACATAAATTAAAAAGTTATTTATTTTTAATGATTGTCACACATTTGATTGAAGGTTTTTATCTAAGAGGATAATTCTTTTATTAGTGAACTGAAATGTCAAACGCATTATTCACTAGGAATTTTTCTACTCTCCACAGAAAAGTGAATTTGGTCTCTATAAAACTGTAGCATAATAAATTCTGCTATGTAAGGCAAAATAAAACCAATATCATACATCTGATGAAGGAAAAAATTGCTTGAATACTGCCAAAGTAGCATTTTTATCTCAGCACAGAATTTGTGGTACTCACAGACCTGGTACTTCTCCTATTTCTTTCAATAGCAACAAATTGGAGATTCCAAGTAGTACCTCAAAGGTCAGTCACAATTTAAGGCTAAAAGACTTCCAAAAACAAGTTTGAAGTACATCGTTTTGGTGACGTGGTGGTTGAGCTATGGCTGGTGACACAGGTCGGTTACACTGTGCCTGGAAAACAACTGTCAAAGGAATTACTAGTGTTTCTCTGTGAACACGTTCTGTAATCTCATAAAGCAGAGTCTCTGCAAAAGGTAAAGAGTGAGATTCAGATTTCTTGCTGCGGTGCACAAGCAGGACTGAAAAGCTTTAATCCCTCCAAAATCCATGGGAATGATTCAAGCAGTTGCAACAGCCCTTCAGGATTGGAAGCCCCTAAACTCAGTATATACAGCTCATTATGGATCACAGAGCTCCTGGTGGTCCTGTGTTTAAGCTCCCAGCCATGTACAGATGCCCTTTTCTATGGACTACATAGAAAGTTTAGCTCTTGCATATGCATCATCACTGTTTGAATCCATGCAGGATGTGGCCTCAACTCCACATTATCCCTGTAGCTGATTGCAGCTCTTGAGCATAGCTTATGCACTCAAACAGCACTAGGCACAGAACAAAGAACAGCAGTAATGGGTTCAAAATTATGAATTTGAGACACACAAAACTGCTAATTGTTACTGTCCATTTATTTGAAAGATCTCTTGGAAGACACTCTTGTACCCTCTGCTGTGGGCTGGAGAAATTCTAAATCCAGGAGGAAGGCTGGGATAAGAATTCAGCAATAATAGGTAGTAGTGAACAATTTACAAGCAACCTGTAATTAAAGATTTTATCTTCAATGCTTTAAAGTAACTGCAGTAGAGTCTAAACAAGCTTATCCAAATGCAACTTCCAAACCTGCTGAAACTCACCTGTTAAAAACATCCAGAAGTAAAACAAAGATCACATAACCCATTTAGGTACAGCAGCTTCTCCATGCACTGTCATCTTCGTCTGCATTATGTGCCTTCCTAGCTCATTCTTATCCTATTTATTTTTGTATCTTTACATGTACGTTTCACAGAGTATATCAATGAATGTATGTATTTCCCTGAAATGTGGATAAGTTAAGGTGGCAAAGGCATTGATTCAAATGAATATCTACGCTTTGACTCTTATACAAAAAGAGGAAATTGAACATCAGGTTCATAGACGAGTTCTCCTGTCATATCACATCATCATAACACAAAAGCAGAGTCTGGAAATGACATATAAACAAACATTCATAATGTAAAGATTTTCTTTCTGAGTAAAATGAAGAATTTCTTGTGAAGGACTGAAACTCACCTATGATAAGGTCTGTTTTGCAGTATTCAAACAGTGCAGTATGCACTGCAGTGTTCATGGATCTTGGGAAAGAAAAAAAAAATACTGCTTTCTGAATTTTTGGGAAAGTGGCAAACTAAATTAACTCAGTTTTTTCTGAAAATTGGTGTGAATTTATTCAGACAATTTCATCCAAGTATTCAAATTCTTCTGTCTGGTCAAGGAGGTATTACAGTTAAAAACCAGATAATCTAGTAAAACAAAATAAAAGACCTAATTAGTGACGGTAGTTTTAGCCTTATAAGAAAATGATGTGATTGAACTGAAACAAAGATCAGAGCACAGAGGTGTTATTTCAGCCACAGAAGGTCTTAAATACATCTTTTAAAATGTATAATACAATGCCAGATGTTTGAGTTACATCTGAGTTTTCCAAGGCATTCAATATGCAACCAAAGTTAGGTAATTAAATGGAGTAAAGTTGCTAAGGACCTGGTATTATACTAAATGTGAGCACTGATAAATTGATTCTTCATCTTGTTCAGAAAAACTTGTGGGTGGCATTTCTCTGAAATAGGTGTTAATTAGAATAATCCAGTTTCAAGTCATGTTTTTCAGCTGCAAATGCAATCTTTTGAGTTCTTTAATAAAATAAAATTCATGTAAAGCAATAGTTTGTCTAGCAATAGCCAAATTTCTGTGTTTTCTCACTATGCACAAAATAGCATCCAGCTCTGAAACAAAATCTGGGCACTTTAAATCTCGAACATAACAAATAACCTACTCGAAATTTTGGCTACAACTACACACTCTTTTGAAATCTTTCATAGAATCATAGAATGGCCTGGATTGAAAGGTCCACAATGATCATCTAGTTTCAAGCCCCCTGCTATGTGCAGAATTGCCAACCACCAGACCAGGCTGCCCAGAGCCACATCCAGCCTGGCCTTGAATGCCTCCAGGCATCCACAACCTCCTTGGGCAACCTGTTCCAGTGCATCACCACCCTCCGTGTGAAAAACTTCCTCCTAATATCTAACCTAAACCTCCCCTGTCATTGTTTAAAACCATTCCTCCGTGTCCTATCAGTATCCACCCTCATAAACAGTCATTCTCCCTCCTGTTTATACGCTCCCTTCAAGTACTGGAAGGCCACAATGAGATCTCCCTGGAGCCTTCTCTTCTCCAAGCTAAACAAGCCCAGTTCCCTCAACTTTTCCTCTAAGGAGAGGTGCTCCAGCCCTCTGATCATCTTAGTGGCCCTCCTCTGGACTCGCTCCAAGTGCAACACATCCTTCCTGTACTGGATCTTTATGTGAGTGGTAGCTAGGATGGTCAAGTTCTCTGATTTAGCACATATTAATATCACTGTTTTCAATCAACCTGTGATTTATAGGGTGAGATTCAGCTTGGCATGAAGACACATATCTTTATATGTGGACATACAGGTGTGTAAACTTGCACTGTAGCCAAATGAGATCTACAACTGTGTCTAAAAGGCATTTCACCTCAATTAAAACTAGATGCTTAGAATGCTTGCTTGCATTTAGGTGTCCTGTGCTATTTGATATATTGTAGAGTATCTGAAACACTGCCATAGGGCAGGTAAAAATGACATGTGCCCCACAGAAGACTCTTGATTTTCTAAACTGGCAGGAGGTCAGGCAGAACACCCTGGGGCATCTTAAATGGTATGAGGTACCTGTGCATGGACAGATGAATTCAGTGACTTGTCAACTTGATGTGTTTACACTTCACAGACTATACTGATGAGTTATCTGTCAACCAGAACAGGACTTAGACACCTAGCCCACACACAGACAGATGCTTAAACGCAGAAGTCTCAGTCCTGCAGAAGTCTTGATTCTACCCATGCTGTTAGTTTGCATGTAAAGACATACTCAACTCTGGCTGCCTATGACTCTGTAACTATTTATGTAGGATCTTTACAGGTAGGCTTCCAGGATGTGTTATATCCCATACTGGTTGCCTAACAAATGCTACAAAGGTAGTTGATAAACAAAGAAGTAGCAGAGCCAGACAACAACCAGCTGGCCATCCAAAACTGAACATTTGCTCATAGGCCTGCACTAGGTAACAATTTGGCAGCAAGATCCTAGATTTTACCCCTTCTCACAATTCTTAAATGTAGCATCAGTCAATGTCTGAACATCAAAGTGTGGTGCAAAGTCTCCATGTAGACTCAAGCCCAAGCTCAACTGATTACTTATTCCATAAGATTATCTATTTTCCAGAAAGCCACTGGTTACAGGCAACAGTGTAGAATTGAGAGAAAATTCAAGAACAATTAGGCATGCCATGGAGCATGTTTTTGTTCACCACTCAGTGATATAAGGGAGAAGGATAGAAGGTTTGTCTAGAAAAAAGAAGTCCCTCAGAGAAAGAACATTATGAAGCTCTTGCCAAGAAGTTTTATGTTGCCCAAGTTAAATTACCAAAAGATTTACCCTGGTATAAAACTCACATAAATAATAGGAAATGACAGTTAAAGTTATTAGGTATACTTATTGATATAGGCATAAGTATGGATATAACTTTATGGATACTTATGGACATGATAATAGCAAAATTTTCCAAGTCATCCATTTAAAAAATATATATATTTCAAAAAAAATTACAGGCTTTTCTTCAGGTCATTATCCTCCCTTGATCACAGTTTAGGAAGAAACTAATGAGAAACCATAATTAGACAAGGAAACAAGTTGACAGTATATTGTTTATTTAGTGCCTCTATCCACCTCCTGTTTGGCTTGTAAACATTTGCAAATACAGGCTGATCAGCAAAACAGGCAGTAAACCCCACAGCCCAGAGGCTGGGTATAAATATGCTTGAAAGAGATGTCCAACTAGATCCTGAGTAGATGTCCTTCACTGTATCTCTATTAAGGGCCTCACTAATGTCTCATTGAGGCTCTCTACATGCCTAATTCTGAAGTGAGTTTAATTGAATGAAGATTTTTCTAAGCTTATCACATGAAGTCACAATTTGTGACAGTTCTTCCATACAACCCTGACATTTCGGTGGCTCATTAGCAGTAAACACAGTTGCTACACAATTATAGAAGTTATAGCTTAGGGCATGAAAATGAATTTACTATGATTATTTATTTATTTTTCACTCTGTTTTTAAGATGTTTATACAAGCTCTTAATATAAATTTTCACCTTGACTTCCACTTTTTAGTCACCCAAATATGTCAAATACCCAGCTAGAAGTTTTCTTTCCTTAATAGAAAATTTAATTTCAAAATAAATAATAATATTGTTTTTAGATTGTTTATTCCTCTATAAGACTTTTAATCAGAAAATAAAATTTTAATAAGCATGCTCTTAAGATTTAAAAAACATTTTTAGTGAGAAGGACAAGAAAGAGGATTTTCTCTGTAGTGAATAATTTGCTTTATCAGTAAGGGCTTGACGTGGCTATGCCTCCCACCACAGTAAGACTCCTCAGGTATTTGGATGATTTTCTCTGCACATGTCTCAAACATTTTTTCCTCAGCAGTATTGATCAGCTTGGCACCAGATGTCAATAACATCAGGGCCACAGCCAAGACTACCTTGCAGGACCTGACCATTTCAGAGGACAGCAGATCAGCACCTGCACAGCACAGAGAATCTGATATAGCCACTGCTTCATCCCTCATAATTTATACTTAAAAATGCTATATACCTTAAGAAAATGTTGTTCCAGCTTTGCTTCTCCAGGGCTCTACAGCATCCAGAGGTATGGTCCTTGTCCACCCTCTTGAATCCTCATAGGCAAATCAGCTGGCTACTGAGGAAGGGATCAGCAAAGCCTACTATCAAAACCAGTGGTTAGAACACACATCGGGGAGAGGACAGACCTGGGCTCCTATAACAGTGTGATCTGCTTCTCAGTGCTGCTACTTAGTATCATTAGGTTTCTTAATTATTACATTAAAAACACAACAGTTTAAATGGGAGGAATTGCAGGAAATGCCATTCAGAATGCTGTTGGAGTGTGGCATTTGGAGAATTTGCCAAGGTGGAAGGAAATATACCTTCATGTCCATTCCTGTGTTGGCTGAGGGCTGGGACGGAGCATACTCTTCTCCATTTCAATGTTATTAACTTCTGCTGGCAGGAGCCATGACCAGAGACAAGCACATGCCCCCAGCGCAGCAGAGAGGTCCAAGCCTTTAAAGCTCTTCAGAAAGACCGTGTTTCACCATGCTTTTTCAGGTGGAACCCAAATCTCAGTCACCAAATGAGGCTGCTCTCATCATGTACCAACACTCCCAGGTATCTGCCTGTCTTCAAAATGTGCAAGGCTTCTACCAAACCCTCCTGTTTTTCCTCCAAGCAGGAGAGAAAACTGGGAGCCGTTTCAACCACATTGCTATTAGCTCTGTACCTCTGCCCATGCAGCTTCATGCTACTTTCTTGGCTTCTCTGGAGACTCCATTTTACTGTTCAGTAGTACAGGGATGCAAATCAGCCTGCACCTATATAATTTGCAGATATCCCTCAGCATTTGCTACCTTAGGGCATAGCAGCTTGTTTAATGAAGCCTGCAAACTTGCCAGCCCCTCAGGCCTCCCTAATTAGGCACTTGTGATATGACAAGCTTCTTAACAATATTATTTACTTTCCCTGAGACATAGCAAGGGAAGGTTATGTTTCCTTCCCTGCAGAAACCAGTAGCATGATGGATGAAACTTCAGGAAATATTATACTAGCTGGTTGTTCAAGTTTTAATATAAAACATACCTGTGTCTGAGCTGGGCCTGAATTTTTCAGCAGCCTGAATTCCTTTAAGGAAATTTTAATTTCCTTCCTTTGATGCAATTAGGCTTTAAAATCTTTCAGCTCTTTCATTCTGCTAGGAAAGAAAAATCATTTCAATTTGCACCGCTGCTTTTGATATTACATTAAGATGTAACAGGGGAGCCCTCTCTTCCACTGGCGGCATTTTACTGCCAATAGAGAAAAAAAATCCCAAACCAATGCAGCCAGTTTGTTAGTCCTGTAGACAATCATGCACGTGATAACTGAAGGGGCAAGAGAGGGCAGGTTCTGAGGCAAGGAGAGGGGCATCGTCAGTGTGCCTTGTCCTGAGATGTGGGCCTGTGAAATCTCCATCACTGCTCCCTCTGCTGCCCCAAGCCGGAGCACAGTGCAGGCTCAGGGTGCCACCTACTTAGGTGGCACTTCCCACAGCAGCTTAAATTAAGAAGTAAGCAATCTTTGCTCAAACTGCAAGGAATGGCATTCTTCCCTGTATCATCTCCACTTTCCTTAAAAACTGTTCAGCAGAACAATGCCCACTGGTATTTGGAGGTGTCCCAGGATGGAGACGATCAAGCTTTGATATCCAGTCCCTGAAATGGCAATAAACACAGGGGCAGCATCTGAACCACAAATCACAGGTGAAGTCTTTGGGCTGCTTCTTGCTTATCAAATTGAGTGGCTCTATCTATGCAAGAAGAAGCAGAGGCTGCTGGAAGCTAGCAACACTATGCTGGTCACTGACATTACAGATCTTTCAGGTCTAAGCAGCCAAGAATTACCTTTACCATGTTAGTCTATGCTGCTGCCAACTCTAATAGCTTTTTCCATTAGAATTTTAACCTCAAACAAAATAGCAGTCTCAGGAAAAATATAAAGAATTGAAAAATTCTACCACGTTTCTCAAACTCAAAAACCTCCAGAAGGTTAAACTCGGAACTGTTTTACAGCCATGGATTTAACCTTAAAATCAAGACATTGATTTTAGAGAGATGGCTTCTCTTACACTATTCTGAGAGCAAAGTAATACATCTCAAGTGATTTCAGGTAGATAGATAGATAGATAGATAGACAGATAGATATGAATTGCAGCAAATCAAACACTCTTTAATTCAATCTAATGAATCACAAGCCAATCAATTCAGTTATGCAAAAATATTTGCTTTCTCTCCTGTGCAGCACCTCATGCCAAGGAAGGATTATAGCAACAGCAATTTGTTTCAGATTTACTTTGTCAGATCAGCTGCTGATAGCTTCAGACCACCCTAATCTGACAGAGAAAATGAAGCTGTCTGTTGACAGAAGAGCCATTTGTGATTTTCCTGAAGCACTTCATTGTTTTTGTAAAACCATTAAGGAAGCATAGGGAGATATGAGTTCCAAATCCCTTTTAAAAAGATAACCAGGAACTTCAGATTTATGAGTCCACCCAAGTTCTCTTCATGAGATGCAGCCATCTTCTTGACTCAGACAAAATGCAAGTCTAAACAACTGTGACCATGGCACCTGCTACTAATACTTGGTTACTTTTCATAGAACACTAAACAGTGGCTTAGCTCTGGGGGCTGTAAATAAAGGAACTTAATTCTGAAACAAACCCAGAGTTTACATCATCTTACCTATAAACTGTAAATTAGGTGTAATGGAAGTTACATTAGATCTTTATATGCCACTTAGAGGTAAGACTTTCAAAGATGTCTAAGGAATTTAAATATCCAATTCCCATTAATTTTAATAGAAAGCCATACTCAGTTCCCCTAGGTAGTTTCAAAAACTTAATCTTAACAGGCTATGTTATAAACCCTGGACCTATTAGATCCTTGGAGAGATTCCTACTGAGTTTAGGAGATTTGGATGTGGCTCTTGTTCCCTTTCCAGGCCAGTGATCTCCTCCTCAGGCAATGGGGACCATAGTGCCAAGGCCAGGCCCCAAATGCCTCCCTGACCATAAACCCTGTAACCTGCTGTCACATTTTTTTCCCTAGATACAGAGTGAAAAATGTCCAGAGTGCTGCACAAACAGAAAAACCTCACACAATTCCTTCACACACACAGTGCGTAAAGTTCAAATTCCTGTTTTTCTAGACAGGACTTTCTTGGTTCAAGGAGCTGCTGTGGCCTCTCTGAATACCTGGGGAGAATAAACCAGGAGATCCTGTTAGATACCTTCAGTGTCACAAGGGAGATTAGAAGGAGGGTATTACATTATTTTGTACCAAGTTTGGCAAGACCCTCAGGCTACTTATGTTAGTGGCAAAGCTCCTATCGCTCACAATGGCACCGGATTTCCCCTGGCCCAAAGCTCCTGCATTCTCCAAAGGATTTCAGATCCCCAGCACTGTGGATACCTTCTTGCCTCCAGCCCACCTCTGCCTCTTCCTAAGATAAGTTCTGATCAGCATGGGGAGGGCACAATCTCATGTTCAAAGAGTGCTAGGACATTGTCAGTGTGTCACTTCAGGACCCCTCACCTCAGCACCAGGCACTGCCTGCCCAGAATGCCCATTGCTAATTTGGGGGATGTAGTTAATTCTGTCTTTGCAGAACAGAGCTCTCTTTTCACAGAACTCCTTCAAAGTTCAAGTTAAACTGAAGTTTCTTTCATACACGGGAGTTAAGTTTGCTTTTTCATCATAGGAACAATGCTGTTTGAGAGTCCAGATTACATAATGCTGTATATTGCAAAAACGAGAAAATAACCACAGGTAATTTTAAACCAAACACAAAATTATATTAGTTGCACTTGAATTTAAGGCCAAATTTTGGATTAGGGCTCCATTTATTGGCAATTCTGGGAAAAGGTTTCAGGATAATCCCCAGTTAATGAAACCTTTGCTAGTGAATTTCCTTTGTCAACACTGCATTTAATGTGAGAAGTGCTTATACCTGCTAGATCATCAAAACTTGCAAAGCTAATAGACTCCATTGGAATGTAAAAAACAGGGAGGATTTTCATAAAACTTTAATAAAAGCTTTTGGCCCAGAATGGTGTAGGGTGATTCCTTTAAAAACAGCTCTACTATTACTATTCTCCAGTTTCCAAATACTTTTTTTTTTTTGCCAGGAAAATTGACAGACAGCTATGCTAAAACATATATATGTATGGTAAAGTATTTCTTGGAAATGTTGCACAAACAAAAGAAAAATTCAATTGTAAAACCCCTAGAAACCTAGCCAGACCGAGTCTGAGCTTTAGATCCTTTCAGTCCCATGCAGGGGTTATGGTCGGACAGATGCCAAGACCCAAATAAACTGAGTGGAAAGCTTGTCTTGACCACTACTAGCAAATAGCAAGAAGAAATGATGGTTTATTTCAACTAATGCTGCATTGCTAGGCTTCTCTCATGTCTATACAGTGACTGAAAGGAGCATGACAGAGAGATCTAATCTGACCTATCCTATCCTGTCACAGAAGAAAATGTAGGTGCAGTCTGTGTTTAGCGAGGTTTAAATATCTGTATGACAGGCATTTTAGAAAAGCCACCTTTAATGAAAGCTTTAGGGTGGCATTTTCCTGTGCATTTTTTGTGAGAGTTCTGTGCCAAAGGTTGGCTGTTTGAATGTCAGCCAATTATTTTAAAAAAAAATCAAAAATGCTCAAGGGCTATCTCTTGCTGGTAGTAGTACTTATGGTATAGGAAAACTATTTCCTCTTTCAGGAATCCAAAGTAAAAATACTTTTGAACACCAGTCTAGCCCCAACACTATTTTATTTCTTTTTGTTCAGTTCAAAGCCTCTTACGCTATAGAGTCATTTCTACTCTGATTATCTGATTAGCTGATTATCAACCTGAAAGCTCCTCCTGCTCCTGTATAAAACCATTTGCCACAAGGATCTCGGATGAATAGCAAGAGACACTTTCAAAGAATCCTTCCTTCTGCACGGAGCAAGTGCTGAGATAGGACTTTGGAAATTCAATTAATACTTCCATGAACACAAGTAATGTGTGAACGTGCCTGTGGCTGTGTACTTCCCTATGAAACCTTAGAACTAGGATTAAAGTGACTTTCAGGTCAAGCAGGATGCTTGCACTAAAAAAGAAATGCTTTATTTTTCCTTTAAAATTTTAAACTCTTCATTTCAACTGTGTTGACTTTGTGTTCACAAAAACAAGAATGCTCATGGAAACAGTATTCAAAATATTTTTAAATACTTGGGAAAAGCAAATTTTGATGTCCTACAAAAAATATTTGCAGTGGAAATCTCACTCCCCTCATCCAGTCAGGAAATAGAAGTACACCATATACACCGTACAGCCGTTACAGCTGTTCAAAGTGTGCCAAAAGCTACTCATAAATTAACTACAGACTTTGAATTTTGTAAATAAGTTTGATTAATAACTAATCAAAATCTTCTCAATGGCAATCCAACTTTAAAAATATGGAAACATTTGCTGGAAAATATGTTATTACATACGGCATCTCTAGCTTGACTTCCCAGTTATCTGAACTGTTGTATTACATTCTGCCCAATGTGTCCTGGTTGAGTGGTAAGAAAAACTTTTGCTTTATTTTTCCTCCTTTTTGCTAACTGAGTTTTTCATGATGGTGCTGTCAGAGTGGAATCAATAGGACTGTGTAGGAACATAGTGGAAATACACTGCCCCAGAGACACATCGTCGGGTACAGCCTTATACAGCATACAGCCCTCATCCTGATTTCTTACAACATCCCCTCCTCACAATTATGCTTGAAGCCTCCATTTCAAAAAACACCTATGCACTCAGCTAACTTTCTCTCTATCTGAAATGTGCCTTCCTTAGCATGGTGTAGACCTGTGACTGGTGTTAAGCTGTAAGCTCACTTTTCCATAGAAACACTTTCCTGAAATTATGTTTAAGCAACAAGTTACTGTACAGATAAACGTTTTCATAATCTTTTTTGTTTCTAATATATCATAGCTATAATTACAATAGTGCTGTATTTTTTAATACTCTATGACTAATCATATCCTGAAAAAAATCACGTAATTATGTTCATATCAAACATCAGGTGAGTAAAAGCCAAGGGCAGGATAACTGCATTTGAGATGCCAATTGAGAATAACATCATGCTTGCTTTCATATTTCTAGTCATGGGTAAAAGAAATTCAAGAAGAAAAACAGATGTCAAGGATGGATTTATGATGTGCAAGCCACACTTTGGACATACCCTTTGAAATATCATCCAAATCTCACTGAGAACAATTTGATGTCAACAAACATTGCATTAGCAGTTGAGTTCCTCTTCAGAAGCATCACTGCCTTGATTCATAAGGAGAAATTAGCATTACACCTGCCAGCAGCTAGTGCTATCTATGTAGGCAAGGTTAAAGGAAAACTACTGTCTACCTGAATTATTTTGAAATCCCCAAAATTTTGAAGTGAAAATGTTTTCTTCCTTCCCTATCTGAGGAAAAATTTTGGTGATAGTTTAGGTTTATTTTAAAGATTTTCTACAAGCTGAAACTTCAGTAATGGGGTTAGCCTCCATTCTGAGTTGCATTCTAGGGAATAAAGTTAAGTTAGCTAAAAATGACTTGTCTCAGAACAAAATTTTGTTTCACAGTGGCAAAGAGGCAGGAAAAGAAAACAGAAATAGAGTAATAAATAACAAGACCAAGAAAAAGATACAGCAAGCAATACACACTATAAAGTGTGGAAAGTTGATAAAGACAAACAGGTTCACCTGACCAGGATGGCAATAACGGTGAACATAAGAGCAAAACCAAGCACAATGTAGAATGAGATGGAAGGGGTTAAAGTATACAATAAAAGTGCTGAAATAAATCATTCTCTTCTGTATTTTAAAGATCCAGAAGAGTCTAATACTTTCCAGAGCACTTGTAAGTCAGAACATCTATAGAGGAACACTATGCCCCTAGATGGACTGCATTCCTTCTGTAAAAGGAGACATTTTAAATGGCTACGTGCAAATACATACATTTTGGAGCAGAAGTGTGGGTTGCAGACATCAGAGTGGGAGTAGAATATTCTTGTGTCATCCTGGAAGGAGCTGATATTCGCAGGAACTGTGGGGTTGATAGGGCCACACAGCTCAGCACAAGCCCTCAACTTCATTTTACAGAAAAAAGATGAATGTAAGCGTGCAATATAACAGGGAAGATTAAAAAAAAAACTCCAAGGAGATTGTGAAGCCATCAAAGCAGGATGTGCAAAGGGGATGGGAAGTAGAAGGAGAGAGTGCCAAACTCCCTCCAAAGGCATCCATGCCCCTCCAAGACGGCTGGCTGAGGTAAGGCTCCCATCTCCTACTTTGTGCTGGGGCCACGTCGGGATGGAGGACATTGGAACTGGGGAATCCCCTGCTAGGCACCGCATCAGTTCGTAGCACAGACAGGTCGCCTCTCCTGTAAAGTTTAAAATCCAAGTGTTGTCCCATCATTTTATTGCACTTCTAGAGCCCATAAATCAACTTGCAGTTCAAGTTGGATGCCTGTGCACCTGAGCCCTGCTCTCCACTCGCAAGTGTCCTCCAGTCCCCTGAAGGAGACTCCTCTGATACAGTGCCTTTTTGGCTGAGGGGACACGCCACTTTGATTTACTTTTTGGACACTGGAATTTATTGTGATTCGTAGTGATTCAGCTCTCAGCAATTGAAATGTTTATGACATTTTAAAATATTAAGAAATATAATAGTCACAAGTATAACATAAATAAATTTAAATATAATAAACTCCTCTTGCTTCCAGCCAATGCAAACTGTGAAATGAGAAACTCAGGGATTGTCTGAGGAAAAAGAGACTCAATACTCTTACGCATATGGAAGCCAAAAGACTTCTCTGTCCTGGGAAATGTCTCAAGGCTTAACTCTACATGCCAAGAAAAGTTCCTTGCTGTTGGTTTCTTTTAATCTTCCTTAAGACCCTAATTCCAATGTCCAGCACAGACGATCTGAGGGAAGGAACACACCCTCAGACATACAGCCACACTTGACCAAAGAGTAGCCCTTCCTAAGCACTGTTTCTAGGCGCTGATGGCTGACCAGCATTTCTCTGTTCTTTTCATGCTTCCCACATTATGTTGGGACAGCATTAAGCATGATGGCATCCAGACCTCTGATCACACTTCCCAGACACCATCAAAAGACTGGAAAGTTATCTTTTGTGACTATATTAGCCAGTAAGTATCTACTTCATATTTTAAGTTATGAATGTCCTGCTTGCAGAGTCTCTTTGTGCCAGGTTAAAGATCCAGCAGGGGTAGCATTGCTAGCACCACATGCAGACAACAGTGTTATGCAGATGGTGAAGGGCCTAGAGGGCAAGGGCTACAAGGAATGGCTGCCTGAGGTCCTTGGTTTGCTCAGCCCAGAGCAGAGAAAGCTGAGGGGAGGCCTCATGGTAGCATGCAGCTCCTCTGGAGGGGAGCAGAGGGACAGCTGAACTCTGCCCTCAGGTGACAGCAATAGGACCAGAGGGAATGGCATGGAGCTGTGTCAGGGAAGGGCCAGGTTGGAAGTTAGGGAAAGGATCTTCACCAGGGGGCAGTGGGCATGGAACAGGCTGCCCAGGGTCACAGTCCCAAGCTGACAGAGTTCAAGGAGCATTTGAAGACTCTCAGACATAATGTTTAAATTTTGGGTGGTCTTGCATGGAGCCAGGAGTTGAACTTGAAGATCCCTGTGGGTGTCTTCCAATTCAGGATATTCAATGATTCTGTGTTTCTATGAAATGTGCAGAGCAGCATGAGTATAACTTGGCTACTGGCGATTTCAAGAATAAAAGTAACTTACAAGTATTTTAAAGATCTGAAATATCTTTTGGAGTGAAAAATTATACATAAAAATACATAATACTATAAGATCAGAAACACCATAGGATAACCAAGAGGAACCATGCAGTTAACAGTAAGGCAAAGAAGTACTCCTCAGATGCTGAGATGCTGGTGTACAAAAGAACTCTTTAGGAGAGTAACGTAGCCTTCAACTTTGGAGCTGTTAAGTACTGCATTGGACAAAAACATTTATAGCTAACAGTAAAAACAACCTTGCACTGTCAAAAGCAGAATGGATGATACAGAATTTTTCCCCTCCAGAAAAGATAAATATATTTATCTCCATTTTCCTTTTAAGTCTAATGTGATAAAAAATGCTCCTCTGAATTCTGTAATTCTACAGAAATATTGTCCAAAGAGTTCAGCAGTATTTTCAGCACAGAAGTTGCCAGTTAATGGATCACACTGACTAATCCATGTTCAAAAATAACAAGAAATTTCTTCGGCTCTCCTTCTATTTGAAGAAAACACTTTACACTGAGAAAAATAACAAATAAGAAATAATTACTCTTGCTTAGTTGAACATTACACCAGATTTTTCACTCTTATATCCACAAAACTTGCAAGAATAACTCACACTTACATACGTATTTAAAGCACAGTTTGGCTCAAGGAAGAACACAAAACAATCCTGTTTTTTTCATGTGACATTGTTCAAACTTAAATTTACTTTAAACAGTTAGGGTTTTTTTTTTTTAATTTTCTGTAATCATGGTTGTTTCCCCATCTCAGCAACTGCAGACACATCAGAAAGACATGGGAAAACAGCACAAAACCACGTATTTTCTTATTTGCATACTGAGATTTGATTCTTCTGGATTAAGTTTGCATTACCCTCCTGATTACAGTCAAATCATTATTAAAGTCTTTTCAAAAGGTTTAGTTTCAATGACTGATGTGAATTATTTCACAGTTAGACTAGACAGGGTTATTTTCATCCTTAAGAGCAGGGTAGCACAGAGCCTAAATCTTCTATGTGAAGACCTATATTTCTACAATGCAGTCCACATCACTAGGTTTGTCACAAAATTACATTGTATTTGAGCAATTTTAAATCTACTGGCTTTAAAAAAAAAAAAAAAAAAAAAAAAAAAAAAAGAACAACCCTCTATTATTTTGAAAAACTGAAGCTCTTTTTAGTAAAATATCTTATTGCATTTCTCAAGTCCTTGAGTTCAAGTTCAACAACCTGAACTAATGCTGAAAGCTAAGAATGTTCTCACAAACACGCTATGAAGAGGTTGGTGTGACCGCCTGCCTGAAAAGAACCTATTTATTAAAGTGAAACCTTGGCCAAATCTGTTTTCTTTTTCTGTGAAAAGAAAAAAAATAATAATTTCTGCATCTTTTTCTCTCAGTGCATAAAACTGTGTAAATTAGTTCTCATCACTTCAATTTGCAGAAGTAAATGACTCTTCATAGGTAAGTTTCCCATTTATATTCATAATTGTGTGGCATTCTCATTCTGTTTCATGCAGCTCTTGGAAAACTGAGTCAAGTCTTACAATGTCAGAAAGAGTAGGAAGTATTACCCAGTTCTAAATTAGCTACTTAGTAGAAATGGCTTAAAATAAAACAGAAATACAAACAAACCCTGGAAAATACATTTGTGAAGCCTGAAGGATTTCAAGGAGAGTTCAGAATAAAATTATTTTATTTTTCCTATTACACATTTTTTTAAATCAAAAAAGAGAGAGATACAAAACCTGAAGTATAGCTCAGCAAAGAAGACTTCAGAACTTCACACTATGACAATAAATATATTAAAGTACTGATGACAAAAAAGGACAGAATACATTTCCAAGATAAAGTTTCATCTTTTTGAAAAAGGAATCCTCAAAAGAAAACAAATGTCATTCAACATATTTTTAACTAGCTAAAACGTAAGGTGAAAACAAAGGCATGTTGTGTTACAGCTGCTACAATTATTAAGGCTAGTCTTGCTGCTGCTTCGGTCCCATCATGTAGTACCCAAATTCCTTGAGTAATCCCACTGAATCCAATGGGAGAGCTCACAGAGTAAGGAACAACTATGGTGATTAACAGTGGCAGAATCTGACCTTAAGGTCATTTTAATAAGCATTCTGGTGACTTGCTATTTCCTAAGGACCTCTTTTCATAATACATTCCACAAAAATAATCTCTAGAAAGATACAGTTTCTTCTGCTCCAATACCCCAAACATTTGGAAAACCTGATGAGAACAAAATGCTGCCTGCTTGTCAGAGTGATAGGAATACCCAGCAGTATATCTGTACCCTGAGGACCATGTAAACATCAATGTTAAACCTTCTTCTGTGAGTCCACCTTTGAGCTGTTCTGGCTTTTCACCACTGAAAAACCAAGACCACAGCTCTGTCATTGTCTTCTTGGTCCACTGGCCACAAAATTCTCTCCAACTAGTGAGGAGAAATATAAGAGAAAAAGGAAAGATAGAAAGTAAAGGCGAGGAAGATTTATTAGGTCATTTTGGTCATCATCATCCCAGTGCAAGATTATTCCCAACTGGATGTTCCTCAGTAGTTGGTCTAGTTCAGACTAAAGCCACTACAGCAGAAAGAATATAGGCCAATATTGAGCAAGCTTGGCAAAAACACCTGGAGAAATTTATATTACTCCAGCTGCAAGCCAAAGAGTATTAGTCCATCACTTTTAAGAGCACAAAATCTACTGACATTTTAAGTACTAGATTCACTTCAGCTAACATCAGTCCTCAGCCTGACTGTAGCAGCGCCAGGTCCACAAATGCCACACATATCTTTAGGAGCAGAGCTGTACTGGGGAGCAGCCACTCCGACAGCAGAGTGGGATTTGCTCTTGTGCATACTGACACAAATGATTTATGTAAAGCCTTTAGAAAAGCACAAGAGAGATGTTTAATCTTCAATTTCAGGAAGTAAAGATGTTCAAATAGGAACTTAGCTGCAGAACAAACTGCATGACTGCATTACCATGGTATTAGCTGGGCTGGCAGCCAGAGAAGCGACGCAGCTGTAGCTGCTAGGAAGCTCCTCTAAAGCAAATAAATATTCACGGCACAGAAACTTATTTCCAGCTCATCATTGGAGGAAAGGATATGGTTGATGATTTTTGATGTTGGCTTTTTACCATTCAGTGTCACTGGACCTTCTGTCCTTGCACTTCCCACTGCACTTCCTGTAGCCAGCAGGCCCTACCTGTAGGGAATAAAAACAAATCCCCAACATTATCATTCTCCTTCAGTATCTCTGCTGATGTGTGCAATCAGCCCAAATGCTATTTTTTTTAACTTCTGATTATCAGGCTATGTTTTGTCTAATTGCATGAGGAAGTTTAGACTGAGTGAATCACAGAACAGCCCAGGCTGGAAGGGACTTTTTAAGGTCATCAGGTCTAATAGTTCATAGGAAAAGGGAGCCTAGATGAGCTTATCAAGCACCATGTAAAGTCTATACTCACAAGATAAAGATATCACACACAGATGTCAAACTATCCATTAAGTATCAGTTTAAAGTTCTGGAATACCAACAGAAAATGTCTCTCAAAGCACAGAAATAGTTTATATATACAAACCTTGTTGACAGTATTTTAACAATAGAAAATACAAACATGGTCTGTTTTCTTTCTGCATTATCTTCTAGCTGCTGTCCCCATGCAGAAAGAAATACCATCTGGTTTATGGACTGACCTGTATGGGAGAGAAGAAATGAAAAAGGCACAAACCAACTGGTGCTGTCATTAAAAAAGTGCTTCAGGACTGAAGTGCAAACTGCAATATCCTACAGAGATTAATATAAGCACTCCAGGCTTATAGTTATTCATTATTAAGCTTCTGGGAAAATAGAACAATATACCCTGATAGTTATAAGTATATATTAGATCCTCTGAGTCGCTGCTGATTATTCAGCCAATATTTCTGTCACCATATTTCATAATTACCTGAGAGAAAGCATTTAGAATTTGTGAAGTTACAAGAAAAATAGCAAACAAACAAACAAACAAACAAAAACACCCACTTACACTCTTAAAAAGATACTTAAATGTTGACTGTAATGGAGTTACATTAAGAGAGCAGACAGAAAATGGAAGGAGGGTGAGGTAACTGGCAAAAATCTAGAGCTGATCCTCCAAGGTCACCTACTCAACAATGTCCTCAAGCTTGTACAGATTGTATTTCCTGAAACAAAACATAAAAGTCCATGGTGTTCTTCTCAAGTGAACAATTTACTCCAGACACAGCATTGAGAACTAAATACCTCTAGCAAGCATGGACTCTTACAAAGTTCTGTTTTAAAGTCTGATCATACGATATTGGCCTGGAGGAGGGGGAGGGAAATAACCACATTTAAAGCACAAGCGAATCTTTACAGTGTTAGGCATATTTTGCAAGAAGAAAACAAGGCTCGAGTAGAGCACTGCAAGCAGGTAGCAGCAGCAGTGAAAAGACTGACAATAATCTACTGCCTTTGTTTAAACTCCCTGGGAACTCACCTCTCCTAGCCAATCTTCCCTGATCCTGGAGGAAGATGAGCTGGCCAGTTATTTCATACAACATGTGCAGCAGCTCCCTGTGGGAGAATGTGGCCCCGCACATATCAAATAAATAACTACACTCTGAAGTTGGTGGGTGACTCACTCCAATTCATAGGAGGGAGAGGAGGTTCTTTTAATATAACATACCCGGCGTGAGATTAAGAAACAACGGTTCAAATGCTGATCCAACCAGTTTATTATAAATCCTAATCAGGGAGACAGAGAAGGGAAGGAGGGCGATAGAAAAGATAGGGAAGAAGCAAGCATCACGTAAAGAGTCACTACCAGGATCCGGCAGCGGTCCCGTTGCACGATGTTTCAAAGGTCCGAGGCAGAAGCAGCAGGGGGAGAGCAGCAGCGTGGCCGGCCTTGGGCAGCAAGCAGGTAGCAGGAAGAAGTCTCAGAGCCAATCAGGGAGGAAGCAGTAGGATTCAGGTAGCAGGCCCAGGAGAGTCCGTCAGCATGCAGGAATTCCGTAGTGAGGAATCTGATGGCAGACACCTTTGTTCTTCTTCCGCATGCTGGTAGAGAGCAGAGCAAGTACAGGAGGGAGAGATGCAGGCTGTGAGGCTTCTCAAGTCAGAGGCTTCTGTTCTTCTTCATGAGGAATCTGTTGCCAGAAAAACCTCAACCTCATGGTTGTAGGTCCCCTTTTTATCCTTCTTCTTCTGCCAGCGTGGTATTCCTGGGCGCCTGGGTAAGAGTCATGTGCAGCACCTCCTGAGATGGCCATCTTCCTTAACATAAGTTCACACAAAAGACCACTTCACGGCCATTAAGCTGCAGCTTCTCTCTCTCTTGCTGCCCCTGGCCTTGCCTCGTCCATCTGTGTCCCTCAGACAAAGGATTTCACAACCCTTGCCCAGGACTTGCTTGGACTTGTTCATCTTGAGAACTGGCTGACTGGCAGAGCGCAGAGGGTCGTCGTTGGTAGTGCAGAGTCTGGCTGGAGACCTGTAACCAGTGGTGTCCCCCAGGGGTCTGTGCTGGGTCTGGTCTTGTTCAACATCTTCATCAGTGACCTTGATGAGGGGATAGTGGCCACCCTCAGCAAGTTTGCTGATGATACGAAGTTGGGAGGATTGGCTGATGCACCTGAAGGCTGTGCTGCCATTCAGGGAGACCTGGACAGGCTGGAGAGCTGGGCAGTAAGAAACAGGATGAGGTTTAACAAAAGCAAGTGTAGAGTCTTGCACCTGGGGAGGAATAATTGCATGCACCAGTACAGGTTGGGGGATGAGCTGCTGGAGAGGAGCTCTGCAGAGAGGGACCTGGGTGTCCTGGTGGACGACAGGTTGGCCATGAGCCAGCAGCGTGCCCTTGTGGCCAAGAGGGCCAATGGCATCCTGGGGTGCATTGCAAAGAGCGTGGCCAGCAGGTCGAGGGAGGTGATCCTCCCCCTCTACTCTGCCCTGGTAAGGCCTCATCTGGAGTATTGAGTCCAGTTCTGGGCTCCCCAGTACAAAAAAGACAGGGATCTCTTGGAAAGAGTCCAGCGGAGGGCCACAAAGATGGTGAAGGGCCTGGAGCATCTTCCCTATGAAAAAAGGCTGAGTGAACTGGGTCTATCTAGCCTTGAGAAAAGACAACTGAGAGGGGATCTAATCCAGATTTATAAATATCTGAGGTGTGGGGGGCAGCGTGGTGAGGCCAGTCTCCTTTCAGTGGTACGTGGAGACAGAAGAAGGGGAAATGGACATAAGCTGCAGCATAGGAAGTTCTGCACAAATGTGCGCAAGAACTTCTTTACAGTGAGGGTGACGGAGCACTGGAACAGGCTGCCCAGGGAGGTGGTGGAGTCTCCTTCTCTGGAGATATTCAAGATCTGCCTGGACACCTACCTGTGCGACCTGGTGTAGGGAACCTGCTTTGGCAGGGGAGTTGGACTCGATCTCTAGTGGTCCCTTCCAACCCCTACAATTCTGTGATTCTGTGATTCTGTGATCTGTGTCCCCAGCAAGCTTTGAGACAATGATGTGAAAGAATGATCTCTTACAGTGGAACACATCCATTTTTATATTTCTGTATCTAAGATTACAGTTTCATTTCTGCACCACCTGGATCTTAAACGCAACCTCAAGGTCGAACCTGCCAGTAGCAACAGACTGGGAGGAGCAGACCTGGCTGGGTGGGAGCCTCCTTGCAGCCTTTCCCACATCCTCATGAGGTCCTACAGAAAGCTACCTGCGTGAGCACATCTCCATCAGTACACATCTAAGTCTTCTGAGTGGGAACTCTTAACAATTGTTGATGCACTAGTGCCTAAAGAGAAAAGTGAATGAATAAAAATTGAAAATAAAACAAAGTAAAATAAAAAAGGAAAAAAAAATAAAAGGAACCCAAGGTTCAGTTTCTTACAATTTCAGCCTGGATATTGCAGCAAGGAGTGCCAGCCCCCCTCCACCCTCTGCTAGATCTGCGTACAGCATTCCAGTCTATGTTTACAGCTGGGGAGAAATTGAATTACCTACAAAGTATTATTTTAGTATAAACGAACAGGAAGTCTTCACCAAAATTGATGACCCAGAGGGTGTTGCCCCTCCCTGACTGTACTGTATACACAGAGCTTTCTAGACTCCAATTTATTGGTTTGTCAGAAACTTCAGTTATTTTCATCAAGTTGAGTTTTACATTAAACATTCCTCCCCTTAATTGGAACCATGCGGATACATTTGGGCAGCATCCATATTCCTGCTCAAAATAAAAGGGGTACTTTGTTACAAATTCAGCATACTTTGCTGTTAAATTATATTTTGCTAGCAATTACAATTAAATATGAAGTTCACACTTAATAGCAAACCTTGTAATCATGTGGGAGTAGTTCTCCTTCCGTGAACACATGCATGGGTGGGAGAACGGAGAGCCCCGCAGCCTCATTTTAATAATGAAATAAACAGTTTTGCTGGTGAGTAATTCAGGGATTTTAACACAGGGCAGTGGCAGGATGGAAATTGTTTAAGAAGCTTATTTAACCCTCTCACCTGCTACCTCTAGCTCTCTCCAGAGTTACACACCCCACTGCAGGCAGACAGGAGCAGAACAGAGTGGCTCTGAAAAGGAGCAGGGCAGGGGGCTGTGTCACATCTGATTTTATTCATGCTTTTAGGCCCCTCATGAAAATGACCAAGTTTAAAAAATCACGCTTGCAGAAAGCTTTTAAAATTTTAAAGTTTTCTCTTTTTTTCTTTTTTCCCTTGAATTCCGAATTATAATTCTCTGAGATGCTTTGTTTATCTGGTACTTGTCTTAGAAAACAGGTAATGTTCTGCACATTCAGATTTCATTTTAAACTTCATTTGTAATTTTATGTTTTTGTGCTTGGTCCCATAGCCATAAGTGTGCCTGTTATGGAAAGGTATCAAGAGGGTTTGTTAGAATAAGAAGACATTTTGCTGTGGAAAAGAGGAGTAGATACTTCATTCAGTATGAAGCAGGACATTTGACTTAAAAAGTGGAATGTGAGATATTGCAATTGTTACATATTAGGGTGGTGTTTGTGCTTCCCTGAAACATGTTTCTACTGATATATCATGGAATTACAGAATGCAGATACAAATAAAAATATGAAATATATACATTCTCATTCACATTCTGATTTTTCTTACCTTAAAGCTTTCAATTTACATGAGGAAAATGCGTGAAAGAGAAGCTCTCAGGAATCAGTGGAATGAAATCTGCAAAATCTGCTTTACTAAAACAAAGAAAACCCAAGATTCACCAAATGACAGTATTTCCACCCAGCTGAAGCTAATTTCCTAGTTTTTGCCCATACAACTTCTTGCTGTCTTGCAAACGAACCTTGTTTCCATGCTGTCCATTTGTTAGCAGCTGAAATTTGTCTTCACTGAGCTGAGTCTGCTCAGCTGCCATCACCTATCACTCAGGGGAGTTTAACCCGGGCACTGAAGATCCCATCTCATAGCATCCGTAGAGCGGATTACAGGACCCTCACAGCCACTCCCACAGCTAACATCTCTCCCCATGTCCTGGGGCACGGCTGACTCCTACCATGGGGTCAGCGGCTTCCTCCTGCTTCCTTGGGAAGCTGCTGAGCAGAGAAATATCAGAAACACTGGCAAGTGCATTTACTTCAGTTACAGATGAATGAACCCTCTGGTGTTAGAAGCACTGAAGGTACCTTGAAATACCTGGGGGTTCCCGAGCTCAGAAAAAAACTTTACTCTCTACAGCTAAAATCCATGCTTCTCTCATCACTCTATTCTCCAGTTCTAATTTCAAGTCAGGAACTTCACACATATTAAAAGATGACAAATGTGACTGCATGGATAGCAAATAGAACTTCTGAATTTTTACAAAATAATGACCCTTAATACATCCTACAAGTGTTGCCACACTGTTAGGAAGTCCTGACAGATCCCAAAGGACTTCCCTGGCTGGTGATTCTCAAGGTTTACTCCACAGAGAATCGCAGTGCTGTGCTCCAGCTCATACTTCCTTCAGAGATGGACAGATTTCCCGGAGGCAGATAACAGAAGAAAACTGCAGCTGAGGAATCATAACCAGAAACATGCTACTGAGCCTGAAGCACTATATTTCTTTCGGAGTTTGAATCAATCCCCATCATCCTGTAAATATGCCTGAAAAGATACTGTGCAGCAGGCCACATCCTGCATTGAAAATGATTTTGCTTTGCAGCAGCAAATTATTTCTGTTGTTTAAACAAGCCCCCTTCAACAACACATATTCTCATCTGTGTATTTTTAATAGAAGCATAATTTTTGTCATATGTTATAATGAATAGCATACAACTGAACGGTGTGCATAAGACTGTAATTCCATCTGGGAGTTTGCTGACATTGATAAACCACTCAGGTTTTGCTTTTGCGGTTCGTGCCATTACAGCAGCTCAACAGGATTACAGTCCTGTTAGGTACTGTTGGTTGTAGACATTATACCACACGAAAATGACTGTATGCTTTGTTAAAGAAAAGGTTTGAATTTAAATACATAACTGAAAATTCTCATCAATGGTCTGATAATATGGCGCTAAAAATGATCTTTATGTTATTAGCTGAGTGACTTGTTTATTTTATTTAAGATTCCTCATCTCAGGCAATGAAAATAGTTTAGTTGGATTTAATTATATCTATACTGAGGGACTGAAGCATTTCCCTTGTAATTTTGTGGCATCACTACTTTTATAGTATATGAAAACCAGAACATTGCACTGCCCATAAAGGAAAGTGAACCAGACAAGTCTAGTAAATTCATACTCTAATCCGAGTTAAACACATACACACAAAAGCAGACAGAGTGAAAACTATGGTTTTACTTCTTTTTTCAATTCAAAACATCAATTGTGATAGCACTAACCCTGCCAGGGATTGTTTAAAATATATGATAACATTTTCCTTTAATTTGATTATAATTAATAGATTAATCCATGTGTGCATTCTCCTCAAATGAAGCTCATGTTAAGACACATTTCCCTCATAAAGCTACAAAAGCTCCAATGAATGGGAGCTTTCATTCTTCTGCACCTTATTCCCACTTTGTTTGGATCACTAGCATTTTTAAAAATGAAGGTCATGCATTCTTGTTTCTAGTGTGGTCTCACTCCACTTACGCCATCTAGTTCACAGTATAATAACAGCAATAATGAAAAAGTCCAGACTGTCCCAGGACTGAGAGAATGTAATTATTTCTGATGAGAATTTTTCTGTTTGCACAAACCACTGATGACGCCCACTGCTGCCTGACTGAAGAGTGGGGACATGAAGCCCAGTGCCACCTTACCTGGCTCTGCTATGTGCTCTGTGGAAAGACTGTTACCTCTCCCTTACCGTGCATTTGATTGCCAGATTTCAAGTTTTGCATCAAACAAACATATAGCAGCACCAGCAGGAAGGTCACCAGGATGGGTTATGGTGGACCACGCAAACAGGACAAAGCAGACCAGAACATAACCACGCTTTGTCTCCATCCCCACAGTGATTTTACAGAGCTGCCACTCACCCCACAGCAGCACACCAGCCTCAGGTGCTCAGATGAACCCAAGCTTTTAGCATCACAGTACTTTCACCCTCTGAACAGGGCCTTCTCTGTAGGACAAAGTATTCACCGATGTAGCTTGCACCACAAACTCCCCTAGAGGAGATGTGGTGTCTATTGGCAAGAAGTTTTTTTGCTAGCAATGTTTATACCAGCTATCCAAGTGACTTAAGTTGTATCTCTCAATAGAGCTTTTCCCAGTATAGGAACATTCTCCAGAACTGCTGGTTTAATTAGTGGTATTTTTCTTCTCTTCCTGTGCTCTTAGCTGACAAAGCTGTATATGCAAAATGTTTGAATGCAGACAGACCTATTACTTCTGGGGAAGCCACAGAATGGACAGTAAATGAATTCCGGACTGATGGAAATGAGGAGAGGGCTGATAGAGCAGTGATGAGTGAAGCACATTCTGATGGATCCTGGGCAATGTCCAACAGTAATTAAAAAAAAAATCTGGAATGGGTTTTATGGTTTCAGGTTACTCTTACAGAAGTTCTCCAGAGTCAAAGTTGAAGAAAACAGAAAGCAACCACCGATGAAGTGAGCTTTTTAGTCATTTAAGATGCTAAACACTCATTAGCCTTAAAATATCAAAATCATTAGAAAAACTTCATTATGGCACCTTCCAACTAAACGTGGTCTTTGTCATCCAGGTGTATCTTCTTACCTGATTGACCAACATAGATTTTCCCCCTGTTAAAATCCTACAGTTACAACAAGTCCTGAAATGGGAGCAAGGCAGCAAGGCCCAACTCTTTTCTCTCATGCTCATCATTAATAACATTGTCAGCTAAGTAATTAAATCATCTTCAGCATTAGTGCGACACAGAAAGAACACAACTTGATCCCAGGTGGAATCCACAACATGTCAATTTTAAAATGTATTGTTTAAAGTAGGCAAATTTGATCCGCAGTCATTGAAAGAATAAATTTGGAAGACTAGCAGGTAATTTCTACAGAATCTTTTCCACAAATGTAATGGCACTTTAATGGAGGTTACACTACATACACATATAAACAACAGAAAATTAGTGTATATCAATTATGATAATGTTTTCTGCTAAGCACTGAAAAATTACTGGAAAACCACTTAATAACTATCAAATGTTTTATAATAGCATCAGCTGAGTGATTTCTTGCTCTAAGAAAAGGCACAGCCTCACAGTGATTTTCACTGAATGTCTCTGCCACAGCTAAATCAGTAATGCTCCAAGCTTTACAAAATGCATTACTGCTGTAATACACCTCATAATAATTTGTTTACCTCAAGAATGACAAATGAGATACTCCACGATACTAATCAGGAAACAACACATTAAGACTGTGTAACTCAGACATGAGGGCAGAGCTGTTCCATGGGCACTTCTGGAATTTTTGGGAGGTCTGTGACTGGCATTGTGACAAGCACAGTTGTGAGCTGGAAGAGATGCAGCCTTACAGCAACCCCACTTTAGCTCTGTTCTCCCTCCTTCCCTTCATAGGGCTCACCACTTGGATCAGGGCATTCCACACACATCACAGGTCTCAGACCCAACCTGGAGCAACACGTTTGCTCAGTGATTTTGACACCCAACATCCAGACAAACCATCCTGTAAAGTTTCCATTCTTTTCTCATTGTCCTGCATTTTGGCTCCCCAACTCAATCCTCCTCCATCACAATCAATAGTACCAAACCAGTGCAAAACTCAACCAATTTTAAGAAACTGTAAAGCTTGAAAACATGGACTGGACTTTGTTTTGAACATCTTACACATTTTCAAGGTAGATAATGAAGAGATATAGTGTCACAAAGATATTGTCCTGCATCTGCAGTCAGAAAGAAAAGAAGAAAAAAAAAAAAAAAAAGAAAAAAAAAAGTATTATAAGTGTTAAGAACTGACGTGTTGTCCATTTTGTTTCTTATTCCTATTCAGAGAAAGCCAAACTGTGCATTTTTTTAATGGGTGTATGCTTTTTTCACTCACGTTATATATTGCTAGAGCTTAATAGAACTACAAGTCCTGTCAGCTGTTTTGTACAGAAGATGGGCTGTTCTGATTCCCTGTAACAAAGAGACATGAAGTGATGTGTGCTCTGTGTCAGAATTTCTAAGATTTCAGAGCAATCAATACATCTTATCCATTGCTTTTCAAAACATACCATCCTGAATAAAGATGCTGAGGAAGAGGTGGCAAGTATCTTCTTTCGCACTGGGACTCTTCATTGCTAAGAATTTTATTTCAAGGACTTCAATCCAGATTTTAGAGTTTGCATGTGGTTGAACGGCTCAACTGTCTAATCCTACTTGCTAGTACTTCTTGCTTTAAGAGCAGGGGCAGTTGACTGGGCTTACATTTGCTGGGATTTATTTAACTGACTTTAAACATGCCCTACTGTCCATGTGGGTTTGCAGTCTCCTGGGCTGCAATTTGAGCTTTGGGGTATATCCAGATTGCATGCTGAGAGTAAAACTGCAACTCTGAACAGTTTTTAGGTGGTTGTGGTCAGGGTAAAGTGGCCATTTGGAGCTGTATGCACACTGTTTTTAAGCACTGACCCTGCCTTTGATCTCCTTCCAGTGCCTTCCCCCACATACAGTTCACTAACAGAGCACGATGTGTTTCACTCTCTGTGGGAATTACTGGGGTTTTGTTTGTTTGCTTGGTTGGTCTGGTTTAGATTTTTGTTTGTTTGCTTTTAGGAGAGAGGTTCTCTCCATTCTCAACAAATCTGAGAAACATTTTAATATTAGTGGCAACTACTTAGACACTAGATGGAAGCACATGAAGAAAAAAAAACTGAACCCCATCTAATTCTGGCTTTTTCTGTAACAAACTAAAGGAGGGATACATAAAAAGTGGACCCAGATCAGGCCTGAGCTACATTTATTCACAGAACAGCAACAGACCATGCACCAGGGGTATGTGGCAGATGTGTGAGTTGGTCATTGCAGGCTCGCTTTACTGTTCCCGAGAAGCAGGCACCTCATTCAATGACCATTTTAAATATCTACCTTAAGATGAAACTAAGTGATCCCAATTTTTTTTTTTTTTTTTCACATCAACAATAAGGAGTCACAAATTATAACTAACTTGTAGATAGATAGGTTTGCTAAATCAGTCGTGAAGCCATAAAAAGTGACAGTAGAGGAGGGAGATCAGATCACTTACCAGAAGAAATCAGTTATCAGTTCTGGTATTTTGTCCCATGGATTGCTTCAGCATCTTAGTCATTGAAGAAGAAATCCCAAAAGTCCCAAGAAATTGCTTGAACATCAAGAAGCAAACTTCTCTCTTCCCGTTTCCAGTTCAAGATTGCATCTTCTGAACTACAAATCAGGCTGTGTTCACCACTTCTCCACCTGGCCCTGAGATGTCACCACTCTTGGCTGCAAAGGTCTTGCTGCAGAGCAGGTACTGTCCCTCCCTAGAAAAATAAAATGAAAGGGCTGGATTACTTCAGAAGAGAAATCAGTAAAAATCACTACTAGAGAAACTTCCTAACATGGGAAACGACTATTAACATGGATACTTGTTTGCTAAAACAAAAATACTCTCATTAAATATTACACATTTAGAAATTAAGTACTTCAGATTGTTAATTAAAAATGTGTGTGGAACTCTAACATCATTATTAAAGTAATATATATATATTATATATATGATAATATGAATATCTGCAAGTACAATGCCTCTTCTCCCTACCCAAAGGAAATGTGCCTCCACTGCCTCCACTTGGAGATTGTATTTGTTCATGCACATATTTGTATGTGTGTGAACATATGCAGTGGTGGCAGGAAAGGAAACAAATTTTCCTAGTGTCTCCAGGAAAAAGAAGAATCAGATGATGGTGTATTTTTCCTTAAATAAACAAACTACAAGCTGCAAAGTAACAATGTGGAAAATTCTCCTTTGTATCAGCACAAATTTCTGAAGTATTAGACTATAATGTATTTTATAATACGATGCATTTGTAAATGTTTTCAAGAGTAAAACACATAATATTATCCTAACCTAATGGAATCTTTTTTTTTTTTTTTTTTTTTTTTTTTTTTGAGATATTTTTATAAGTAAGAAAAAAAAAAAAAAATAAATTATAAAATTATTTTTTTTTTAATAATTTTAAGAAA